>NC_069385.1:114554696-114857727 GCF_027475565.1 Acinonyx jubatus | reverse complement strand
TTCCTCCCATCAAATCCTCCTCCTCCTCTTGCTTTGTATCGTGACTCCTCATCTTCAGATCACTTCCGTGATCTCATTTAACTCCCCCCCCACCAGTGACCCCATGGAGACATTATGATTGTCACCCCCATTTTACAGATGAGAGAACGGGGCTCCAGGAGGCCAGAAGGACCTCCCAGAGGCACCCAGCGGTGGAGAGGGAGGACCAGGGCTCCCAGGAGTGATGGAGCCACTGTGTCCCATGGTGTTTACCGCGGTCCCCTGCCTCAGTAATGAGTGGGTGGTTCTGCAAGCCTGAACAATCTTCACAGCTCCGGATTTAAGCAGCCCTTGCCTTTTTACAAATTACAGCTGGATGGAGCTCCAGAGACCTCCCCCCAGCTGCAAAGCCCCCAGTGGCTGTGCTGGCCGGGACAGAAGGAGGCCAGAGCTGACAGACGGCTCTCCACCTTGAAGCTGCCCACCCTTTCCCAGTCGGAGCTCCCCTATAATTTTCATATATAATTGATGGCTCCTTAATTGGGGATTCTAAAAGCCCTGTGGCAGAGCCCAGCCCCGGCCCCTCATGAATCATGTTCACCGGGATTAAAATTAGAGGCCAGAAAGCTCTCTGACTCAAATAGAAATCGGAAAAAGGGGTGTGCTCGGTGCTGGGAATGGGGCCCGAGCGGGTGCCCGGGGCTGGAGAAAAGAATGGCCTGAGGTCTGGGCACGAGGAAGGAGGGCCTGGGTTTCCAGCAGGAGCACAAAGGACCTGGTTCCATGCCAGGCCCACATCATCTTCAGTCTGGAAAGCTCTCTGAGGTTCCCTCACTGGAGGAGTCCAGGATTCTGTGGCCACCCTCTTGAGGAAAACCAGGCCCCAAGAGAGGAAGGAGCTTGCCTAAACTACAGAGTGAAACTTCTGTGGCCTGATGGCCTTCCAGATCACTTCCTGTTCTGTTAAGGCCTCTGGGTGTGGAAGGGCAGAGGTGAGTGAGGAGACCCGAGGCTCCAAAGGCCTTCCCCGTTGCCCAGGCCTGGACGGAGAAGTTTCCCTCTCTGGCCCCAGACACCAGCATCGGCCAAGCTCATAATGAAAGACTTCCTGACAAAAGGCTTAGTTCCTAATTAGCCACTGTTCCAGATAATCTGTTAAAAAGTCCCAGTTCCTGGAGGGAATGGCCCTTTTACCAATGAGCCTAGCTGCCAAGCTGCTGGCAAAACACTCTCCACCAGCCTGCGCCCTGGTCTTGCCTGGGCAGGAAGCCCTGGGTCTGGCAGCAGCCTGTGGGGGGAGGGCCCTGAGCAAGCCCCGCCCTAAAGGCACCTGTCCCCTAGAGCACCCTATAGCTCCTGCCAAATGGCATCAGGGTGTCTAAAATGATACCATCAGTGGTTCTTTCCTCCAGGTGAAGCAGGGGTTCCTCCCTTCAGGACTTCTAAGGAGCCGTTATTGAGCATTTTCTCTTGCCAGGCGCTTTACATGAATTAGCTCCTTTCATCCTCACAGTAGGCTTGTGCACCGAGGCACTTGCCTAAGAGCCCCAGCTGGGAAGGTGGTGGCCCGGATTTGGACCCAGTCACCCTGACTTCGGAGCCCACACTCTCAACAGTTCCGCCACAACTGTAAAATGCACCGGGACACTGACACTGAAGAGTAAATAGGTTTCTCGGCCGCCAAAAGATCCGGACTAGAACCTCGGGGTTTAGCAACCCCCAGAGTTAGAAAGCAAACTCTCTTCCAGTGAAATCTTGGGCTCCTGTCTACCGTATTACACGGAACTAACAAAACGTCTCTGGCTGAGCAGGGGAAGGGGAGGCAGGAGCCAGGCACAAATTCACATCAAACCCTGAAGTTCGAAAAGCCCACTCTGACAGAGGCCTGGACAGATGGGAGGACTCAGAAGACCACCTCACACCTAAGCTCCACCGCTCTCTGGCTGAGTCACTGGGCGAAACGGGGACCCCTCTGTGCCTCTGCCCCCTCATCTGGGGTGTGCTGAGGGCCAAGGGGGATAACGGGGTGCTGCTGATGTAGAAACCGCACAGGCCACAGGAATGTCATTCGACCTCCTACTGAGGGAGCAGCAGGACAGGGGGCAGACCCTCCACCCAGCTTTGTCTGACAGTATTGCATAATAATATTTACAAGTATTGAGCACAGCCAGGGACTGTGATGAGCGATTCAGTCATTACGTCCACACCACAGCCCAACGAGCAGGCATCAGGATCCCATTTACTGATGGAAAAAACTAAAGCTCAGAGACTTTCAGGGAAGTGACAGAATCAGGATTTTAAGGGACATTGTGACAGTACCTTGCTGTGCCAAAGCAGGTTCTAAAGCCCTAACCCTGAGACAGTGAGCAGTGCCCATGACCCATTTAGTCCCCAAAGGCAGGCTTTCGCCCCAGACCGCCTGCTCCCGCTGATGGCAAGTGAGGGCCCTGAAAATTCAGCTGCATGACAGGAGCAAAGGAAATTAAAGGTTGCCCACGGGACCTGAGGCTCAAGAGGGACCTTTCTTTGCAGAGGCAGACTCCTCTCTGCAAAAATGAGTCCAGGGGCACCTGGGTGACTCATTCAGTTAAGTGTCCAACTTTGGCTCAGGTCATGATCTCATGGTTCGTGAGTTCAAGCCCCACATTGGGCTCTCTGCTGTCAGTGCAGACAGATCCTCTGTCTCCCTCTCTCTCTGCCCCTCCCTTGCTTGCACTAAAAAATAAATAAAAACATTAAAACAAAACAAAAACAAAGCAAAAAACGGGAGAGTCCAGAAAGCCAACCCCATGCTTGCCTTGGAGTCCAGCTCCTGGAGAGGCTTGTCTCCTGCTTTAGGGCTTAGCAGTAATAATGACCATTCATTACTTTAAATCTTTTGATAAAGGTCTATGTCGTGTGACTGGGACCAGGTCCTACGCTGGTCATCAGACATCCCAAATTGGGCTCACAGCATGGTGGCAAAGGGTCATTTCATTTTACATTTAAACTCTTGACCATCGGACAAACTGGATCCCCACTGCCCTTGCCCACTCCCGTCTCATCCCTGTACTCCACAAGACTGAAAACTGTCTTCCTGTTTCTGTCCTTTCCCCCACAATCTGCTCTGCACACAGTGGCCAGAGCGGTCTTTCTGAAACATAAATGGGGCTGCATCACTATCCTGCTCAAAACCCTCAAAGAGCTTCCCCTCACACTCAGAGCAGTGTCTGAACTCCTACATGGCCTATAAAGCCCTATAGGACTTGCCCCTGTAGACCTCTGCAACCATACCGCCCACTGTCTTCATTGTTCACAGCACTCAAACTATAATGGCCTTCTTTTTGTCCTTTGAGTGCAGTGAGTTTGTTCCTACCTCAGGGCCTTTGCACCTGCTGTACCCCCTACCTAGAACACCCCCTCCCAGACTTATGCATGGCAACACTTAGCACTCGATTCAAGTCACCAGAAAGGACTCCCTTGGCCCCCTAACAAAAGCAGTCCCCTCCTCCCTGGTCACTCTCTCATTATGCTGTTTTATCTTTTTCACAGCACTTATCAATCAATACCTGAAATTGTCCAGTTTCTTTGCTGATTACACTAAGCCTCTCCAGAGTAAGGACTCTGCCTGTCTTCTTCTCCACCATGTGCCTGGACCAGTGTGTGGCATATAGTAGGTGCTCAATCAATAAATGGTTGTTCACTGACTGCTGACTCTTTGGAAACCGATCAGACCTTGTACTCCCAACAAGGCTCCCAATGGGGCACTGCCCTCCCTTCCTCAGCTCATCTCTCACCTCTCTCTAACACAGCCTGGGCCACAGCCAGACCGAGGCTAGTTCACAAACACACGGGACATTCCCACCACCAGGCTTTGCTAAAGGCAAACCCCCTTCCTGGAATGCTCTTTCTTCTTCCCACTATCTTTCAAGTCCCAGGTCTGGTGCCACCTCCACCTAGAAGCCTTCCCAGCCCTCCTGGATCTCTCCCTGCTGTGAAGCACTGAGAACTCACGTCCAAACTACTTGGGTGGATCCTGGCCTAGTTGTGGTCTGGAACTTGGGGCCTCTGAGAGGATCTGCTCCAATGCTCCCATCGAGATGAAGAACACAAGGCTTTTAAGTCCTTCCACGTCTGTCTGGTCTCCCCAGCTCCGTAAACGGTCTCTGAGGGCAGGAACCTCACAGCTAGCTACTGCTTTGCGCCCTGGATGGTATCACAGTCCCTTACTCAAGTTATTTCCCTTCTCTTGGCCTCCCCACTGCTATCTATAGAATGGGTTACCTGAGATAAAGCACCTAAACTGCCTGGTACATTGCCTGACACCCAGAGCCCATCAGTGATACTCTAACAAGAGCTACCTTTGACCAAGGGCCCATGTGACTCCTCCAGCTTATTTTATGTTCTCTCTAATCCTTAGATAATCCAACGAGGAAATTGTCCATCTCACAGTTAAGAAAACTGAGGCCCAAAGAGAATAAGCGTCTAGTACAAGGCCACACAGCTCTAAGTACCAAGGTCCTGACACAAACCCAAGAACTGCCCATGACACCATCTTCCTCTGTGGTTCCGCAGGGAGAGCGCCCTGGTTTCCTAGCCACGTCACCTGGGCTAAGTTCTGTCACCTCTTTGAAGTCTGGAGATAATCTGTACCTGCCTGCAGAGTCATTATAAGGATTAAGGACAAGTATAAGATGTGATGCTGGGCACACGCCAGGCACTTCTTAAAGGAGGCCTGCTGTTACATAGCAGATTTTCCATACATCTTGGCTGATTCTTTGAGTACTTTAAACAATCAGAGTTGTTGGGGTGCAATCTTGGCTACTGGGATAGGGGTGCCTGGGGAGCTCAGAGAGAGCCAAAGGTGGACCAGAGCTGCATAAAGGCATGCATGGGCGTGGCTGGAGGATTTCCTTTGGAGGAACAGCAGGAGGGTAGGAAGTATGCCAGACTGGGGGTGGGGGTGGGTGGGGAGGGTGCTCTGAATGTCTGGATGCAAGAGGAGGGACGGAGCTATGGAAGAAGGCGGGTAACATGCTGTGAGGTAGGGTGGGAAAAGCTTGGAGTCAAACAGCTTGGCTTTTGTTCTCCTGTCAATAATATGTTATTTAAAATTATTATTATTTTTTGTGGGAGAGTGCTCCCCAAGCAGGGGAGGGGAGAGGGAGAAGGAGAGAGACTTATTAAACAGGCTCTGTGCCCAGCCCAGAGCCCAACGTGGGGCTGGATCTCACGACCACGAGATTATGACCTGAGCCAAAACCAAGAGTTGGACGCTTAACTGGCTGAGCCATCCAGGCGCCCCTAAATTTTTTTTTTTAAGTTTTTAAATTAATTTATTTATTTTGAGAGAGAGTGAGAGAGAAAGCGAGCAGAGGAGGGACAGAGACAGGTGGACAGAGGATCCCAAGCAGGCTCTGTGCTGACAGCAGAGAGCCCGACGCGGGGCTCGAACTCACGAACCATGAGATCATGGCCTGAGCCAAAGCCAGATGCTTAACTGACTGAGCCACCCAGGTGCCCGTGAAATTATTTTTTTGAGTGCGTTTCATCCATCCCAGGAGTGGAGGTTACATTTGAGAAGCCCTAACTAGGAGGCCTCTCCTCAGATACAGGATCTCCCAGGCACCAGAGGACCCTATTAACACAGGGAAGTTGGCAGTGATTTTTCAGAGCCAACGGGAAGGTGTGGAGAGAGACATGAATGGTTTGCAGTGCCGCACAAGCGCTCATAAGCGCTTGTAGGAACATGGCCGGGACCTCATGCCTTGGGGGTGGGCCTGGGCTTCTGACACCCTCCGGGCTCTCCTGCCAGCTGAGGCAGCCCGACCCTCACCAGTGCTGGAGCGTCGCCTCTCCGCCTGCCTCCAGTGAACCTTTCAGGCAAAAGCAGGTCCTGGTACCTCACTGAGCTTATAAGGACAAGCAGGTGAACAGGGGGCCGCATGCTAATATTAGATTAGAGTCTCACGTAACCATTAGACTATATGAAATTGCCAACTTTTTTTTTTTTTTCTTTTCAGATTTTCAAACTGCAAATCCATATGGTTCCCCTTAGCATGCTGGTGCATGTGGCAGAAATCAGCCTGAGTCCTGCTTTCATGGTTGCGTAGGCTCCGGTGTCGAGGTTGTGTGGAAGCAGAGCTGTGCCTGCACCCACCTCTGACTGTGGGAGGCTGCTGGCACCTGCCCCAAAGGCCTGACAGCTGTGGACAGATATCCGGGGTTAGGTGGCTTCACAGCACATTTGAATCCCAACCCTGCACCGATTAACAGAGTGGCCTTGCACGAGCCACTTCAACTTTTCCAGCCTCAGTTTCCCATCAGGGACGTGGGCCGATAGGATCTCCTCACGGGTGGTTGCAGCATTAGAGGTGAGCCAGCAGAGCACACGGCAGGGGCTCCCTCGGTGGCAGTTCCTCTCTTACAGCCATTTTTTAGGGTAGTCCGAGTGGGAGAGGCTCTAACTCCAGGCTAAGAAGTTGATGATGCTTTGGGGCACCCGGGTGGCTCAGTTGGTGGCATCCGATTCCTGATTTCGGCTCAGGTCATGATCTCACAGTTCGTGAGTTCGAGCCCCACATCGGGCTCTGTGCTGACAGTGCAGAGACTGCTTGGGATTCTCTCTCTCTCTCTCTCTCTCTCTCTCTCTCTCTCCTCCTCCTCTCTCCCTGCCCCTCCCTGGCACTCTCTCTCTCTCTCTCTCTCAAAATAAATACATAAACTTAAAAAAAACACTATGTTAAAAAAAAAAAAGGTTAATGTTTTGTTTCAGAGGCTTGGGAAACAGGTGAATTCCTGAACTGTGATTTTAAGAGCCATTGGAACCAGGAAAAAAAGCCCCTTTCTGTTCAGAAGGAGCTAAAGGGGAGAGAAAAAGTGCTGGCTGTCAGGGGTGAGCAAGGGGATGACCTTCAAGGCCAGAGCCAGAGAAGATCATGGGGCTGTGCAAGGGGGCAGGAGCCAGACAGGCCACCACTTAGAGAATCAGGGTTTTGTGGGCAGACTAAGAGGAGACACCCCCGGACAAACACCAAGGGAACAAAGGCATCAGCGGGGCAGAGAGTTGCCAGTGTAGGATGCTGCAATGCTGTCTGGGCTCGACACCATGATGAAGGCACCCCTGGGTCCACCCTTTCCTGGAAGAGCCCCTCCTGATGAAGGACCCTTCCCATACAAGGTTGAGATGTTTCCCTATAAGCCCTTCTCTTCCTGGAAGCCCTCACTCCGTGGAGCCAACTGGGTCCTGGGGTTCTAGGCTGAGGAGGGGACTTAGCCCACAGGGTCTCCAAATATAGCTGTTTCCACTATGACAGAGTGCCTGGGCGCTCAAGTTGGGCAATGGCACACTGCAGTTGATATTTCGAGGCATCTGCACAAGTGTGATGTTAGCTGGTCCTTCGAAGAAAGACTCCTGGCCCCATTTGACAGATGAGTAAGCTGAGACTAAGAAGATAAAGATCTCGCCCAGGTCACATAGTCAGAAATCTCAGAGCGGAGATGGGAATGCAGGGTTCCAGACGTCAAGTTCAGAGCCTCGTCTGACCAGGCACTGGACTGTTATTCACGAAGCACTTAGAAAACAGATCTATAAACACGGGATGGATTATAACCAGATTATGCAGATCCTTGGTGGCTGAACAGCCTACCTCAAAAAGCAACTAGAGAAACGAAGTCAATCTGGGAAAAGGTCTCCAGGGGAGGACCACAACGCTCTATCCCGTTCAACCCCGTATCGTTCGTGTGGACAGCAATGGCAGCCAACCCAGGACCTTGATCTTGACCAAATCAAGATGCTGAATGCACGATCGTAATTCAACATGATCTTCACAGCCATACAACAGACTGAACCTATCAAATGACAAATCTACGGAATAAATGAAGATAAATGTAAACTCTCACACTGAGGTTCAAAAATTCAATCGCGAAGTCTGAGCCGGGGGAATCCTGTCTGGAGAGCAGTTCGTGTGAAAAAGACACAAAAGCCCCACACTCAAGATGAAATCAGTCAGAAACACCGGCCAGAAAGGCTGGTGAAATACTAGACGGCACGACAGATGTACGACCCTCAGAAACAGACACAGAATCAGGGACCTGAAGCAGGAGCATGACCGTCTAGTTCAAGCCCCAGTGAGGAGGGAGCACACCCATGATGCTCTGGACTAGATAAGTTAAGTGGGTGCAGCAGGACACCCACTCTGGGAAGAATACTGATGAATGGACACGTGTTCCAGGGAGTGTGGCCAGACTGGAAAAGGGACATGAGACAGTGATAGAAAGAGGAAGTACGGATAGAAATAGTCACATTCTAAATCTGCCCAAAATATTGAGCTGTCCTCAAATATTGAGAGAAAGAGCACGTGCAAGAGAAAATCAACTTATTGTGTGCACCTAAGGAGGGTCGAATTTGGGATGAGTGGAATTCTGCCCTTTATATATAACTATTATAGTTTTTACCACGTCATGTTCTAGAAGTTACTTTCGCATTTAACCTCTGTGCTTCAGTTTCCTCCTCTGTGAAATGGGCCAATAATAATAATAGTAATAATACCTTCTGCATGGGGTTGTTGTGAGGATTTAGTTGCTAACTACTTAGAACCGTGCCCCGTGCAGCACTGTTATAGATGTGTTTGCTGTTAGCATTCTTATTGCTGTTACTGTCATTATCGCTATACCTTCCTGAATCAAAAATGAGCTTCTAGGGGCGCCTGGGTGGCTCAGTCCGTTGAGCGACCGACTTCGGCTCAGGTCATGATCTCACGGTTTGTGAGTTCGAGCCCCATGTCGGGGGTCTGTGCTGACAGCTTGGAGCCTGGAGACTGCTTTGGATTCTGTGTCTCCCTCTCTCTCTCTGCCCCTCCCCCACTCATGCTCTGTCTCTCTCTGTCTCAGAAATAAACATTAAAAAAAAAATTAAGAGGGGCGCCTGGGTAGCTCATTCAGTTGAGCATCTGACTTCAGTTCAGGTCATGATCTCACGGTTTGTGGGTTCAAGCCCCACGTCAGGCTCTGTGCTGACCGCTCAGAGCCTGGAGCCTGCTTCGGATTCTGTGTCTCCCTCTCTCTCTGTCCCTCCCCCGCTAGTGTTCTGTCTCTCTCTGTCTCTCAAAACTGAATAAAAAACGTTAAGAAAAATAAAAAAATAAGACAATTAAGAGGGGCGCCTGGGTGGCTCAGTCGGTTAAGCATCCGACTTCGGCTCAGGTCATGATCTCACGGTCCGTGAGTTCGAGCCCTGCGTCGGGCTCTGTGCTGACAGCTCAGAGCCTGGAGCCTGCTTCAGATTCTGTGTCTCCCTCTCTCTCTGACCCTCCCCCGTTCATGCTCTGTCTCTCTCTGTCTCAAAAATAAATAAACGTTAAAAAAAAAAATAAGAAAATGAGCTTCTCTGGTTGTAGACAGAGTTGTCTCGTGCCCCTTTGTGTCCCCAGCAATCTACCCTGGCACACAGTAGGTATCCACACATGCTTGTTGACATTTAGAGATGAACTGTCATTCCCAGCCAGTGTGAAATGTTCCAGGAACTGAGGTTGCTCAAAAATAGCGCTCTGGCAGGGATGTGTGGGTGTGGCCGCCAGAGCTCATGCCCCACAGGCGGTGTGGTTCGATCAGCGGGACACCCTAAGATTCTATAATACCATCTCCTCCTCTCCAAGGGGCCCTTGGCCAGGACAGCTGCCTGGCAAGTGAGGGGCAGGGATCACCTGCTCACACACGTTTTAAATGGGGAACTAAGAGGCGCTCCCTATGACGTCCCTGCTCCCGGTGAGAATGTTTCTGGGACCCTTCCTACCTGGTCATCCTGCCTTCCCTGGGACAGCCAGAAGGCCCTGGCAAACTCTGATGCAAGTAGTGCTCAATTTCCTCAGCTAAAATTACATCTGGAGTCAATTTTCATAAAATGCATTGACAGATTTAGGTTCTGGAAGATGGAGCTTTCTCAGAAGGCATTAAAATGACCCAAACGGTTAGGATCAGCTGCAACCCGGCAGCCAGGGGCTGAGAGCACAGCTTTCCTCCTTCCGCAGCCTTGTGGGAACCTGGGGTCTGGACCCTGCCTGGAGAGACTGCTGTGCCTGCGCTTGACTCCTCCCGGTCACTGGATGATTACCTCTCGGCCAAGGTTCCACTAACAGACGTTTTACAGTGAACCAACAGGTGGGAATCGGTTCCTGTTATGAACAAAAGCAGTCTGCCATCCTGGGGGCAGCTCCAGAGATAGATCTGGATGTTTCTTTAAACTTCCCATTCCTGATACTTTCCTCTGTGGGTCACAGAGAGAATTAGGCAAAGAAATAGGGCCTCAATATGTCTGAGTATGTCTCCCCTTCTCCAGCAATAGCTTGAAGCCTGTGTCCTGGGGTACCCAGCTGGCTGAACTCTGCCGCCATCACCCCTGAAGGCTGGGTATGGCGTTGACTGTCCACGGGGCGGCCTCCTTGATCTCTAGGGGCCCTCCTGCTCTGACATTCTGACCCCGTGACCCCAGCTGTCCCCAGCCTGACCGCCATGAGCTCCCTGAGTCGCCTCTTCCTGTACTTTGCCAGCCTCGCTCATCTGCTCGCTGTCCATTCTGGACTGTCTCCCTTTGCCCCTCTGGATCCACTCTCTTGGCCACCCTGCTCTGTGCCCGGGAGGCAGACCTGTGTGGACTGCGTCAACAGTCCCCTACCCTAGGTCTTCCAGTGGGGTGATACCGGGGGCCGGGGCGGGGAGGCACTGGCAGGAGAGCAGAGGGTGGAAAGAGAGTGAGGTTGCCCGGGGCCCCCACTCCTCCTAGGAAGTCCCCCTGGGGTTCTGCGTCCCCTCACCTCCTCAGGCCTTTAGTAGTAACAGCTTTCTGCTGTTGCCAGCCTCATGATTCGTCACCCCTCGCTGGTTTCCCTAAACCCCGAGGACTCCTTTATAAACAGCCCCTTATTAGCTCCTCCAGCTGCCCAGGACCTGGACTGACCTGCTCATTCCGGCCTCCCGCTGTGCCTTCCCTTCTACCACCATCTTTGCTGCTGGGCCCTTGTGCCGTGTCCCCCAGCTTGAGTGAAACCCTGCTCCTCCAGGTGGGTGCTCCCACCGCACTGGGGCCTAGCGCCCTGCCTCCACCACCTGAGGCCAGGCCTGCCCCTCTCTATAGAATGAGGGGGTGGAGCGGATGATCTGGAAGTTCCTTCTGACCCATGTTCTCCTCTGCTCTATGGCATGCACCCCTTAGCCTGATGGCTTGTGCTTAGTCACACTGGATTTTTAAAAGTCCAATGAGCTAGCAAAGTGCTTTAGCTAGGGGAATCTGGGTGGCTCAGCTGGTTGGGCGTCCGACTTCGGCTCAGGTCATGATCTCGCGGTTCGTGGGTTTGAGCCCCACATCAGGCTCTGTGCTGACAGCTCAGCGCTTGGAGTCCGCTTCCGATTCTGTGTCTCCCTCGCTCTCTGCCCCTCCCCCGCTCGCACTCTCTCAAAAATAAACAAACGTTTAAATAATTTTTTTAAATAAATAAATAAATGAAAGTCCAATGAGCCATCAAAGTGCTTTCGCTAGGGGCGCCTGGGTGGCTCAGTCAGCTGAGCATCCAACTTCCGCCCAGGTCATGATCTCGCAGTTCATGAGTTTGAGCCCTGCATCAGGCTCTGTGCTATCAGCACGGAGCCCACTTCGGATCTTCTGTCCATCTCTCTCTCTCTGCCCCTTCCCCATTTGTGCTGTCTCTCTCAAAAAATAAATAAATCTTTAAAAAAAAAAAAAAGTGCTGTAGCTAAACATGGTGTCCTGGCTGTAACTCTCTCTCTCCTCTGAACTCCCACTTTATTCCCACTGATACTTTTTTCTGTCACCGTTTCCTCTGTTGGGATTATTCACACATGTGAATCTCCCCTTCCAGGCTGCAAACTCCATAGTTCCAGCTTTTGGTGAGGCTCTATTTTTTTGACTATCTCCCTCTTTCCCCGCTGCACCTGATAGGTTGCCTGGGACACATAAATGCTTACCGTTGCAAATATTAACCGACTGGGGAGGGACCGGGTGGCCCTGAACGCTCTGGATGATGCCATACAAGGGTATTTACTGAGCAATGACTGCCCACCAGGCACATTACATCCCCATCTTGTTTCACCCGCTCTCACCACAGGCTTACCAGGTAGGTGTTATCCCCATATTACAGATGTAGAAACTGAGGCACAGAAAGGGTAAGCAACTTGCTCCAGATCCCGCCTCCAGAAAGGGCTGGAGCCAGGAACAAAGCACAGGGGTACCTGACACCAAGGCCTCCCACCTTTCCTCTGCTCCACCTGAGGGTGAGGGGATAACGCTACAAGGTGGACAGTCAGGGACCCTGACCCAAATGGAGACAAGTCTCAATTACTGAATGTAATTAATCGCTAGCAGGGCAGTGCCCTCAGGAAGAGGCCCGTCCAGACTTTTCCTGAATGAATCACTACGACATTAACACATTGCTGCTTTCTGTGAAGCTCGGCCAAAAGGCCTCAAAAGTAATTAGTTCACTTAAGTAGGCTAAACGTTCCCCCAAGCAATCTGGTTTACACTGTAATTGGCTTAGGGTCTCAGAGAGGGCGAAAAAGGTAAAGTTTAGCCCAGCCCCTGTGGAAATACTTCCCACACATTTTATGGATAAAATTCACCCCCTTCGGCCACTTGCTCCTGCCCCACACGGGGGCAGGGGTAGGAAGCAGGGCAGGTGACGCTCCGGCCAACTCGACAAGGAAGGAGGTTTGTTAATCAAGTCTGAGTTACTGAGGCTTTTACTGGCTAATCTCACGCTGGCCCTGTCGTCCAGGAGGGACTCCCCAGGTTCTTGGCAGAGCTTGGAAGGCAGACTAAAGAGTTCGGACTTGATTCAAAGCAGAGAAGAGTCACTGAAGGTTTCCAAGCAAGGGCATCACCTAACTGAATGATCACATTGGTCAGAAACCAAGGGAAGGCTGGTGTAGATGAGACATGGCGCCAGCTGCTATGTCCATGTCTTAGGCCACCACACGAGATCTTTCTTTCTTATTGGGCCTGGATTCCCTCTGTCTCCCCCTCAGACTGGGGCTCCCTGAGGACAGGGCTGCATCTCCCCCCTCAGACTGGGGCTCCCTGAGGGCAGGGCTGCGTCTCCCCCCTCAGACTGGGGCTCCCTGAGGGCAGGGCTGCGTCTCCCCCCTCAGACTGGGCCTCCCTGAGGGCAGGGCTGCATCTCCCCCCTCAGACTGGGGCTCCCTGAGGGCAGGGCTATGTCTCCCCCCTCAGACTGGGGCTCCCTGAGGGCAGGGCTGTCTCCCCCTCAGACTGGCACACAGAGGGCAGGAACTTTTCCCTCCACCATGTTTCTTCTTGCCATAGCAGGGACAAAACTCCATGCTCTTCAAGCCTTGCTATCCTTCCCAGGGGCTCAGATGCTGCGCTCCCAAACACATCAGGTGGGATGTCTCCAGAGTTAGACAAACAGACACATAATGAGGGCCAGGCGATGTTTCCAGGGTGGGGAAGGGGCCACCTACCTCCCGCCACTGCTTGTTCTCCATCCCTTGAGTATACATGACACATACTGTGGGGAAAGGAGAAAAACAGGGTTAAGACCCCAGGCCAAGAGGAAGGTGGGGGCCCCAGATGGGGACAGCTCTGGAGGGGGAGGCATCTCAGGAGACTCTGACCTGGGTCGCACCGTTTACGTCTGGAGCCGGGGTGGGGGTGGTCAGCTTGGAGAAGGGGCCTAGAACATAAGCATGTCTGGGAGAGGCACCCTTTTGGAGGAGGTTAGGCCAGAACGTGATGGAGGGCACATGGAGGACTGAGTCGCAGAGACGGGAGAGGACATCTGCATCCTTTCAGACCCCAAGGCAGTCTCATGAGGCCTTGTACCATCACCAGCCCCACCTCACTGATGGGCACGCTGCGGCTCAGAGGCGGCCAATGACCTGTCTGAGATCATACAGTTGACTGGCATTGCTCAGGGCTAGCTCCCTGGACTGCAAAATCAGCGCTCATCCCCACCCCTCCCCGCCCCAGACCACAGCCAGTTGGGGCTCTAAAATATACCGGTCTCCCTGGGACCAAGAACTCCTGGCCTCAGACACCCCGATCCCTGCCAACCCCCTTGGTCGTGTGGAATCTTCACCAGTTCCTGCAGGCTGGGAAGGGTCAGACTCTCCAGCTCTCCTCCAGACAGTATCAGTAAAACACTAAACAGCCTGGATGCACCCGGAGTGGTGCCTGGCACATAACACGCAGGAAGGGCTCCAGGGTCGGCCGCCGCAATCGGTCGGAATGTCGTTGCTGTTGTTGTTACTGTTATTATGGTCAGAGCAGGACTTACGTGGATCGGACTTGGAAAACATGTCTTTGTCCAAAAGGTTCCTGAAAGAGCGGGGAGAGAAGAAGAGTTAGCACAGCCAGAGAGGAGGCTCTCAGGGGATTCAGGCCGATGTGAGACGCAGAGGCTGCCTCAGGCCCGCTGCAGGCAAAACCGGAAGAGAAGACGGCTCCTTCAGGACAAGATCATTAGGTGCTCATTAAAACCGGCATAGGGCGGGCGGGCCCTGGAGGTCCCTCAGCTCAGCTTCCTAAGGAGCGGGGCTCCCCACCTCCCACCCCAACCAGCCACACACACTCTGGGTACCCTGGATCCCGCAGGACCTCACTCTTGAGCCAAACCTCACTCTGCCCAATGTCTTAGCCTGTTCCAGAAATTCTCCTGTCACCTACCTCAAATAAATAAATAAAGTAAAATCCAGCAAACAAAACTTAGCCACCTTGTGTCCCATTCTCTGAGGGCTCTAGTTACAGCCAGTTTATTCAACCCTCTCATCTATGCCGATAGATTAATGATACTTGGCGCCATGGGATACAGACTCATTTGAACAGGGTCCCCGGAAGCTAACACATGGCCCTGATAATCAGACTTGAAGGCACTACAGCAGGACGATGGACACATCTGGGGACCGAGAGGTCCTGAACGGGTGGCGAGCCCCTCCTGCCCCGCTTCCGTGCTATCACACGCTCTTGAACCCCAGTGATGGATGCTAAGTGTCCTGTAAATTCGCTCCCAATTCACACGGCTGCCCTGCGAGGTCAGTACCGGGTAGGCATCATCCCATTGGACAGATGCGGAAGCGGAGGCACAGAAGGATCAGGCAAGGGTATGTCCTGAACATCTGTGTCCCTCACTCTATAGTGACCTGCTGCTGTCAGGAAGCAACACAGCCCACTGGAAACTCAGTTTCTGGCTGGGATGTGACTCGGCTTCTCTGAGCCTCTGTTTCCTCACCTGTACAATGGAGACAATAGAACCAGTCCTGAAGATTGCTGATGCCTTACCCTATCTCCTCAGCCCTTCTAGCTCCTGTACACACCCACGGTTTCCTCCGGCATCTGCTTCTCTCCCAAGGGCCTTCTCTGGCAAGCCAGCTGCAAATTACCAGGAAGTGTATGCTCCCCAGGTCAGCCCTCAACCAATGATGGGCAGGACTTGGGGGTAAATACCCAGTTCTTCTTTGCTCTCCCCACCCCCCAATGCCAGGCAGATCCCAGGAGTGCTCCCAAGTCTGCAGTGGGGACCGAGTCCCAGAAGCCCAGTGGGCGACCTCCTCATCAAAGACCTTGTTGACTCGTGTAAGGGCCCCCACCCCCACCCCTGGAAGACTTCTGTGAGCCCTCCTGCCTCTGCAAGCTACTGTTCCTTCCTACACTACCCTAAAGTAAGCCTGCCCGGGGCGCCTGGGTGGCTCAGTCGGTTGAACGTCTGACTTCAGCTCAGGTCATGATCTCGTGATTCCTGAGTTCAAGCCCCACATCGGGCTCGTTGCTGTCAGCACAAAGCCTGCCTCAGATCTTCTGTCCCCCTCTCGCCACCCCTCCCCCACTTGCACTGTCTCGACGATAAATAAAACATTATAAAATAAATAAAGTAAACTCTGGCCTTGCCAGCCATCTTAGCCTTGTCCCACCTCCCTTCCAGATGTCCCCAGGGGTCTTCTCACCCTGTCCCTCCACTCCTTCCATGAACTCCTTTCTCAGAAAGGAGAAACCATAGACACCGGTCCGTGTGGCTTCCTGACCCCCAAATCCAACTGTCAGAATATGGAGCCCTCTGGGTCATCTGTTCCGTCTTCTCCTAGGAGGGGAGAATGAAACCCAAGGAGCGGCAGGGAATAGGCAGTGGTAGAGCCAGAAAGATCTAGAAGAAGGCCTTACCCTGGGTCACTGTCACCAAAGCCATCAGGAGTGGCAGTCTATCTGGGCAATTTGACCCCACAGTCAATGCCAAAGGTGGGAGGTGGGAGCCAAAGTCCAGCTGATGAATGGACAGATGCAGTGGCAACCAGGTGCCAGCACATGGCACCCCTGCTGTTGGGGAGGCCCCAGATCACGCTCATGAATCCCCAAGACTCCCAGAGATGCCCTTGAGAGAGGGATCCCCAGATCCCCACCCTCTGTTCCAGCCTTCATTCAGGGGCCTCTTCCCTAAAGGCCGCTGCAAACACCCACCCACACCCACACCCCCTCTGCTGGTCTCCACCACTCCTGCACCAGATCTGCTCCGGGACAGCTGTCACTTTGGACATCATCTGATAAACCTCCCAGCCCACCGCAGTGAGCACCAGATGAAATGATGAAAGGCAGCCCTGAAGGGGGCAGGGGGAGTACAGGTAAGACATCACTTTTAAGTACATGCATCCACACCAACGTGGGCTGACCACCTCCTCCTGCAGTGTGCTAGGTTTGGGGGCAGAAGGGTCTATCTTGATTTCAGCAAAGGGCAAAATGCCTTCACACCAAAGATGAGACTCTACAGTGGGCAGAACATGAGGCATGGTGAGGAGTGATAAAGAGGGTTGTGGGGGGGGGGGGGCAGGACTTTATTAAAGAGAGTGCTGGAATTTATCTTTGAATTCCATAATGAAATTCTATAATTGCACAAAACCTTAGAATGTTCAAGCTAGAAGAGACCTGAGGTCACCTTTTCCAATTCCTTTATAAATCAGGAATATGAGACTCTGAGAAAGGGCATCTCATTTCTCTAAGGTCTGGGTCTCCTCCAAACTTGGGTCTGGAACTCAGGTTTTGTCACATCTAGACTAGTAAGATGCTCGATTTCAGCGCGCGTGTGTGTGTGCATGCGTGTGTGACAGACAGACAGAGACGGAGAGACAGAGAGAGACAAAAAGATACAGAGAGATAGAGACAGAAAAGGAAGGACACAGAGACAGAGACAGAGGTGGCTCTGCCCATGTTCCCACCTAGACTGAGAAATAGAACCAGTCATGTAGCTTTAGTGGCTCCCTGCCCTGTAACCTCTGGACTCTCACGGAGCCCTGGGGCTTGGGTTAGCCTGACCCGGACACCCGAGGATGACAAAAACCCTTGTCCAATTCCTATCTGTCCTTGATTTTGCCTTCCCTGAACAGGCACTGACCAACAACCATCTCCTCTCCCCTCCCCAGAGCTCTCTTGGGCCTGTAGTGTGCAGCCCCTGACTTGTAGGGCCCCATATACTCAGCACACCCTGGGCTGCAAAATGAGGGACACATCTATCTCCCACACTGGCTGGGTGCTCCTCCATGCTAGGGACCCCACCTCTGCTGCAGACCAGCCCAGCATGTGACTCAGAGCAGGGTGCTGGCAAATTTGGATGAAGGAAGACCAAGAGGAATGGCCACATGGGTAAGGCTCTTGTCTCCCCACCCGCATGGCGTCTGCTCAGTCAGGACCGGCCCCTAGACTCTCTTTTAACTGTACGGCCTAGTGGTTAAGTGCGTGGGCGGCAGGCAGACAAGCGGGGTTCACATTCCAGCTCTGGACAAGTTTCTTGCCTTCCTTGTGTCTCAATGTCTCCACTTATAAAGGAGGGCTAAACTGGTTCCTCCCTCAGGACTGCTCTGGAGCACCTGGGCCTAGTGAGGCTGCTCAGAGGGTCAGTCATCATTGGCTCAGGGCTGAACAGAGCGGCCAATCTCCTGGCGGGTGTTCAGGTTCATTTGGCGAAAAAGAGAGACACAGGATGGGCGACACGAGCCACCTCCACCCTCACCTGACCAAGGAAGCCCACCCCCAACACATATACTCCCAGCACCCCATTGTATGTGTTGAATCTCCTACTGGCTAACAGCAGCCCCACTCACCCCAGCCTCAGGCCCCTTCTTGGCCTCCCCACCTTCCCTCCCACTCAGCTTAAGGCCCCTCTGCCCCTTTACCTAAGTCCCTGCACCCTACACCCCTCTCTGATCCCTTACATCATCCACAATTGCCCCTATCTGTACCTGACCCCAAGGGCCTGTCCTAACAGAAGCCTCAGGGCCCGCTGAGCCAACTCTCATGGCCTTGAAATGGTGGCTTCCCCACACGAGCCATGAGCCTCTCACTTCCTGGGACTCACCCCTGCCCCCTCTTGTAAAAAGGCAGATTCTTGGGCCCTAGGCCCAGAGCCCGGTTTCTGCTGGTCTGGATGGGCTCCTGGAAGTCATGTTTCAACTATCTTCCCCACCACACACACCCACACCCACACACCATGTTTCTGATGGCAGCAGTCCAAACACTGCATGCTGGGACACTGGGGTCTTTAGGGCCTCAGCTTCCCCCACCGCAACCCTGTACACAGACACAGTGCTTGAAAGCTGTCACGTGACCCTCACCCCGAGGCACCGAGGACTCGCAGGCTGAGGGACAGCGACTGACTTGCCCACAGACACAGCCGGTGAGAAGCAGGGTGGAAGGAGACCAGGTCTGGCCTGAAGCAGGGCCCCGACCACAGGGCTCGGCCACACCAGACCATAAGTGCTTTTTCTCCACCTTCCGTCTTGGGAGAGCTCAAAGAGAAATTCTTTCCAACAGGCAAAAGGTGTTTTTTTCCCCAAAACAGCATAAAACCCTTCAGCTGCCCGCACAGCAGCCTGGAGCTTAGCTTCTTTTGTTCCTGAAGTCAAGGCTGGGGAAGGAGCCCAGGGCCCCTTTCCTCCCTCCTCTCCCCCAAGGAATCGTTTTCGATTCGGTGGCAGCCAGAAAAAACAACTATGCACTGAGTGGTGAGGTCAGAAGTCTCCAAAGCCCCAGCAAAGGGAGAGAGCACTGAAGGCGGAAATAGGACCTCTTACCTGGTGCCAAAGAAGGGAGCCTGAGGGTACCACCCTCCCATCTGTGAGACTTAAAACAGTAGGGAGTATAGGCTGGGACTCTCCAGTCAGAGAGAGGAGGAGATACAGCCCTGTCCTCAGGGATACCCAGTCTGAGGGGGGAGACACAGCCCTGCCTTAAGGGAGCCCCAGTTTGAGGGGGGGGGGAGACATAGTCCTGCCTTCGGGGAGCTCCAATTTGAGGGGGGAGACACAGCCCTGCCTTTGGGGAGCCCCAGTCTGAGGGGGGAGACATAGTCCTGCCCTCAGAGCGCCCCAGGCCAAGGAGGGGAAATACAACCTGCCCTCAGGAGGTCCCAGTCTGAGGGGAGGGAGACACAGCCTTGTTCTCAGGAACCCCAGTCTGATGGGGAGACATAGCCTTGCCTTAGGGAGTCCAAGTCTGAGGGGAGACACAGCCCTGTCTCAGGGAGCCCCAATCTGAGGGGGAGACACAGCCCTGCCCTCAGGGAGCCCCAGTCTGAGAGGGAGACACATTTGCTCTTGAGCTGAGTTGCTGGGTAAACTGACCATCACACATCCCTCGTTGTCTCTAAGCGAAGCCCATAAATGCTGTATAGATGCTCTGAGCAATGACTCCAGCTACAGCATAGTGGGAAACACATTAAGAGCACTCACCCTCAGCTTTTCCTGGACCAGGAGTCCCCACGGACCCCCTGAAACTGGAAGGAAAACATGGCATATTGGTACATTTGGATGCGTTCTTTTTGGAGAGCTGTCATCAGATTCCCAAAGAGGTTCCTGAGGCTAAAAGAGTTACAAAAACTTGGTTCATCTTTTCCCCAGCAACTCTCCCTAAGCATCCTTCCAATGTCTGGCAAGAGGTGGGGAGCACAGAGAGCAGATGTGGAGCTTCACTGCTCAGTCCAAAACTCAGTTCTGCCCTTTACTAGGTGGATGACCTCACTTAACCTCCCTGTGCCTCAGTATCCCCATCTGTAAAGTGGGGATAACAAGAGTCCCTCTCTCCTTGGGATTTTCTGAGAATTAACAGAGCTCACAGATGCAGAACAGTTAGAAGAGTGTCTAACGTTGTAGTAAGCTGCAATTCGGTGCCTGGAATTCAATGGGTGCTCGCTAAAGGCCTGTGGAGAATGAAGTAGGATCTCTAGGGACGCCTCATGCTCTGCCCCCCTAAATGGGCTGCAGCAGGACTTTGAGCCCCTGCATGCTCACCACTGCCCAATACGGCTGCACGGCCTTCCTTAACGGAGAGCAGACTGGGGACACATGAGCCACCATCGGGGAGAAACAGGAATCTCGAGAAGATCCACAGAGATCCCTGGCCCCGAAGAGCCTCCCAGCAACACCCCATTTCTCTGCGGAGCAATTCGACCCCAAACATCTGGCCCATACCCCAGGCAGGCGAAGAGGGTGGGAGCTGGCAGACATTAATCACAGAGACAGTCTGCTCCGAGTGCTTAACCTATGACACCCTATTCACCCTCCGTATCAAATGCCAGGAAGTGGACGTGGCCTCCTTCTAGAGGCCAGGGTGCCGGGGATGAGAGAGGTGCCCAGTGTCACCCAACTTGCCAGGGAACACGCTGAGCTTGAAGTCTGACGCCCAAACCCAGCTACAGGTGCCACGGGGAGTGTCTGCATTTCCAAACCCAGGGCCACCCCAAACCCCATCCTGGCCAGCAGTGCCCCCTCCCCTTCTTACTCTCCCCTGTGTCCTGCCCTGGCTCTCAGCAGGGCTGCTTCCAAAGGAATGGCTGGAGAGAACTGGAGGGCTTTCTGTCTCCTCCTGCCCTGCTCTCCGTCCACACACACAGAAGGAATCCAAGAAAAGAAGAGGAGGGAGCTGGGGAAGAAAGGGACGTTGGCACCCAGCCCTTGGCACTTGCCCATCTCCCCCTTTGAGATCCCGCTCCTCACCCGCGTGCACTGTTTCCCTGCCAAGCCACCTCACCAAGGTCTAAAAAGCAATTTGCACACGGCTTAAAGAGCTCTCCTTCCTGGGGCTATTTGCATTATTATTATGACTATTATTAATTACTGCAATAATTGTCCCTCCCATGCTGTGTGGCCAAAGGAAGAGAGCCTGAGTTCTGGCCTCAGAGGCATCCACGCTGGAATCTCCACACGGCCACGTGGTAATTCTGTGACTCTGGACAAGCTACTGACCCTCAGTTTCCTCATCTGCGTATGGGGTCACATACCTGCCTTCTGCAGTTGTGAAACCAATAGCTTAAAATAGGAAGGCAGGAAGCACGTTGACTCCTCGCTCCCTTATGCCCCCTCCGGTCCTATTCGTCGTCTTAAAGGTTTCTACTTCAAAAACACACTCCAAACCCCACACCACCATCAGCATTGTCTCTCGCTCGCTCGCTCGGATGTGGCAGTAGCTTCCTGCCTAGCAGTGTGCTTCAGTCCCTGCCCCCGTCGTCACAGCAACCAGAGAAAAGTTTTTTTAGAAAATGTATCAGATCACATTACTCCCGGTTAACCACCCGACACCCCCCAGGTGCTGTTAAAATACCCAACCCCTTCGAGCTGGTCACAAGGCCATGACCCACATCCCCCATTTCCCCTCTAAGCTCGGCTTTCTTCCCTCCCCATCTCCCACACCGCTCCAGCTACACTGGCCTCTCTGCAGTTTTGAGAGCATACCAAGGTCTCTTCTGCCACCTGGCCTTTGCACTTGCCGTTCTACCCCTCTGAATCACCTTCCCTACGGTTCCTTCCCCAGTTGGCTTTCTCATCCTTTGGCTCTCAGCTCGATGTTACCCGCTCATCCTGTCTGTAGCGTCCCCAACAACCACAGACTTATTTGCAGAACACCTATCTCTATCAGACATTACTGGCTTAATAAAAAAATGTATATATTTGTTATAATCCCCCTCCCCACCCCCCCACACACAGATCACTGTGAGTTCAACAAGAGAGTTTGTCTATCTTGTTCACCACTATATCCTCAGCACTTCAAACTCAAGACTCGAGGTACCTGGGTGGCTCAGTCGGTTAAGTGTCTGACTCCTGGTTTTGGGTCAGGTCGTGATCTCATGGTTTGTGGACACGAGCCCTGCATCGGGCTCTGTGCTGACAGCACGGAGCTTGCTTGGGATTCTTTCTCTCCCCCCTCTCTCTGCCCCTCCCCCTGGCCTCTCTCTCTCTCTCTCAAAATAAAATAAATAAAAACTACTCAGACTCAATAGCAAATGAGGATCAGTACCAATTGTTGAACAAATGAATGTTTCAGTAGTGTTCAGTTATTGGTACCTATTACCATTATTAATTTTATTTAGTACATCCCAGTTTATTTTTTTTTTAATTTTTTTTTTCAACGTTTATTTATTTTTGGGACAGAGAGAGACAGAGCATGAACGGGGGAGGGGCAGAGAGAGAGGGAGACACAGAATCGGAAACAGGCTCCAGGCTCTGAGCCATCAGCCCAGAGCCTGACGCGGGGCTCGAACTCCCGGACCGCGAGATCGTGACCTGGCTGAAGTCGGACGCTTAACCGACTGCGCCACCCAGGCGGCCCAGTACATCCCAGTTTACACGGAACTTCACAAATATAATCTCGTTTGTCTTTATAACAATCTTATAGAACGTGGACAGGACCAATATTTCTCCCCATTTAACAGATGGAAAGACTGAGGCTAGAGAACTTAACTGAGCCGGCTTGAGATTGTGGAGAGGGTAAGCCAGGAACCGCATTGACTTTCAGTGTCCTGCCCAGGATTCTTCAAGATCCAAAGGCATAAAGCTCTCCTATTGGGACCTGCAGGCACTATGCTGGGCCACCAGAAGTGAGCAGTATTAGAGGACGGAGCCATCTTGCAATGTTTTGCCCAGGAATGTTTGCCAACTTATCACACTAAGTTTTCAGGGTGTTTTTTTTTGTTTTTTGTTTTTTTTTTTTTCTTGCCCAGGAAACTGTCAAGAACAGAGATAGTCAGGGGTCTGGCCAAGCTGTGCTTGGAGAATCAGTCCCCAGTCACCTAACACAGGCTGTCCACTGACTGCAGGAAAATCTAAGGAGCTAGTCCTCAGAGACACCAAACTCCAAGTACCCCCAGGGAGCTCAGGTAACATATGGATCACTTGGAAAGCCTCCTGTGGCAGAGGTCATGGCTGTCCACCCAGCAAGCATTCCTCACTCTCTTCCTGCTAACAGAATCCACAATGGTTGAGGTATCTGATAGAAACACCCGAAATCCTAGAAGGTAGATTCTTATCCCTTGTTGCTATCAACTGAATTGTGTACCTCCTAAAATGTATATATTGAAACACTAATCCTCAATGTGATGGTATTTGGAGATTGGCCTTCGGATGGTAATTAGGGTTATGGGGGTGGGGCGCTCGTGATGGCATTAGTGTCCTTATGAGAAAAGATACCAGAGAGCTTGCTCTCTCTTTCTCTGCCACGTGAGAACACAGTGAGAAGGTGGCCATCTGAAGTCAGGAAGAGAGTCCTCCCCAGAACCCAACTATGCTGATCTCAGACTAACATCCTCAATGGTGGGAAATAAATTTCTGTTGTTTAAACCACCCAGTCTATAGTATTTGGTTATGGCAGCCCATGCTAACTAATATGCTAGTCCTCTAGAGGAGGACGTGAGACCTAGCTTTAGCCACTGAAATAGAAGGGGAAGTCTGGTGAGATTTGGGGAAGGATTGTGCTTTTCAGATAAAAGAACTTGTGAAACAGAGGCCTTTGGCCCCATGCCTTGCTTCCTATCTTTGGATGTGGGTGTGATGCCTGGAACAGGTGCAGCCATTTTGTAACAAGGAGGTCCACCATTTGGATGGCAGCAGAGTAGAAAGATAGCTGGGTTCTTGGTAGCAAAGTGAGCTGACAAACGTGCACTGAGATAACCTACCTCCAGACTCACTGTGATCTGACAAAAAATATATATATTTGGGGTTTGAGCCACTACCAGATTTTCTGTTATCTATAGCTGAAACATTCCTAGCTGAACCTGACTCCTCTGTGCCCCAAAGCTTTCCAGCCTTATTCCCCTTACCTCCTCCCACCCTCTCTTCCCCATGGTAAGTCATCTCCAGCAATGGCCTTGGGTCCAAGCAAGAACTGTGGGCTGGGAGAGGAGGAATGGGAGCTACCACCATATGGTCTGGATGCCATGGAAAGCTCACTGCCATCCCATGACTCTCTGTGGTCTCTGCTCCCTAGAGATTCCTCCCGTTCTGGGTTTGCCTCCCAGAGCCAGAGCCATTCTAGAGTAAGGAAGGCCTTTCCCATCCTTGGAGAGAGAGCACGTACTCCTTGGTGACATCTACTGTGGTTGGCACCCAGGCCCCTACGATGACCCTCATGGAGACCCCAATCCCCAACCTCAAGAAGCCCTCAAGGCTCTGAAGTCTGAGGAAACTGGATTTGGATCCCATTCTCCAAAATGTGCTAACTGAAACCTTTTGGGCAGGTCCCTTAACCTCTCTGAGCTCTAGATTTCCTAATCGGCAAAAAGGGAAACTACTTCCACGTACCTTATAGGGTTGTTGCAAGGTTAAAAAGATGCAGTAATTGTGGATGGCAGAAATCGAAGATGGTCCCCAAGAGTCCTGCCCCCTGGTGAACAAGCCTGCATAATCCCCTCCCCTTGAGTGTGGGTGGGACCTGGAAATATGACGACACTCATGCCGGTGATCACTGCTACTTTACATAAGACTCTGTCATGGCCGACTGGGGAACAGACCTTCCCGCTGACTCCCAAGAAGGGACCCGCCATGTTGTGACAGGTCCACACAGCTAGGACCTGAGGGCGGCCTCCAGGAGCTGAGAACCCTCCTGATCCATCAGCCAGCAAGAAAACAGGACTTTAATCCCACAGCTTCGAGGAACGGGATTCTGCCAACCATCTAAATGAGCTTGGCTCAGGCCCCGAGCCTCAGATGAGATCATAGCCCCTGCAGACACCTTGATTTCAGCGTGGCGAGGCCCTGGGCAGAGGGGCCAGGTGCGCTATATGCCTAAGCTTCTGACCTACAGAAACTGCCAGAAAATAAACGGCTGTTGTCGTAAGCCACGGGGCGCGCGGTAAGTCGTCATGCAGCCACCGAAAATTAACATCATGATCTTAGTTTGAACCAAATGGCTGCTTGAGTCGATCGAAAACAGCTGAATACAGACCACTGCATACGGTTCAGCCTAATACAGATGTGAAGTGCCTAGCACGTAGTAAGCACTCAGTAATTCCCACTCATTCCCCTGGCTCCACTACCAAGCGCCTGGGAGTAATCTTCTTCCTAACACTGGCCTTGACAGCTGCCACGTTGCCCCCAGGCTCCTCCTTCCCCAGAGCTGCCCTCCCAGCGCCTGTCAGAAGAAAGCATTCAGAGCCCATTCACACCCCTTCCGAGAGAGGTCCGGGGCACAGCTCCTGAGCTAGGCTGCCTCTCAGGGCTCGGCAGCAAAACGCCAACTTGAACAGACAGCAGAAAACATCTTCGGGGCAGAGACAGCAACTGCCCTCCAACCCCGCCCACTGGCAGGGGCCCGGCCGCTGCTTGAGAGATTCCAGCCTGGCCAAGCAAACTGTCTGCCTTCTGGACTCTCCCCTCCTTGTCTTCCCTATGGGCGCCAAGAGCCCCACCATGTGAAACTGTGCATTCCTTCTTCCCGCAGGACCCTGTGGAAGTGCAAAGGTTTCCTGTTACATAAAAAATGCAAATCGCTCTTTCTCACACACTGGTCCGGATCCCTGCACAGAGAGACCTGAAAAATAGTGAGGATCCTGGGGAATGGGACATGAGATAGCTGAGTTTGGAATGGGTCTGCAGGGAGGCTAATCGTCAGGAAAGGTCTGCAACAGACCATCAGAGGAAGGAGAAGCTTGCGGCTCGCGTTTTCTACGACGTCTTCCGGTATCTGGTCCCACAAACCATCTACTCTACTTATCCCCAAAACAACCCTTCAGAATCTCTAAATGTACACAGTATGTCAAATCTATCTCAGTAAAGCTGAGGCGGGGAGGGGTGAATAAAAATCTCTCCATGGATCAGATCTCCAGGACCCACACAAACCCTGGGATCCAACTAGAAAGGCAAATGTTTATTTACTCTCATGTGTCAAATACTAGGCAAATCAACTACTATTCATGGACTGATCCACCTCACCCTCACAACTGTGATAACAATCAGTGCACACCTTTTACAGATGAGAAAACAGAGGCACAGGTTAAGTAGTTTACGCAACGTCACAAGGATAGAGCTGGGATTTGAACCCAGGCAGACAGATCCCACGGTTCCTGTTCCTAACCATTGAGCCAAATGACCAGAAGCTTTATAATATTTGAACCTGAGTTTACTAAAGTCAGTGAAAACAAGTGTTTGCGCGTAGACCATAGACCAGCCCAAGGGATACGCTACCCAAAGCGGAGAGACCCAAGTACGTCCATCCCACAGTGTCATGTGCCTTCAGTGGAGGCTTGGCTAGGCCTCCACGGTGGTCTTGTGCAGGGGGTCAGATGTGCCCCTGGACCGGGCAGCTCTGCTCAGCTAGCAGTGCCCTAGGAGAGGCGTGGCAGGGCATCAGGTCTTTCCCAGGCAAGAGCAGAGAGCTCCTGGGGCTGCAGGGTTGGCTGGGACCTTCCTAGGGAGCAGGGCGGAGCCGGAAGGGAACTGGATCCCAGGGATGCTAGTTTCCAGTTCCCTGAAATACCAGGCCCCTCAACCTGAGCTGCCCATTCTAAAAGCCCCCTGAAGTTCTCACCCCACCAACCCCTCTGCCTGCCTTCCTGTCCCTGCCCACCAGAAGGGGTCACCTAGATGCTCAGCGCAGGCCATCCCTTAACCTCCTCTCCTGGGACCCAGTCAGTGCCGACCACGGGATACTGGGGAGGAAGACTTATGGAGTCTTGAATATGCTGGAGAAAGCCATTCTGTGCAGCTCTCCCTCCTCCCTCTGCTCCTCTTCTCCCACCTCCCCTTTTCCCTTCTCTCTCTCCTTCTTCTAGAACCTAGATATTTGGACCTGCTGGAGGGAAAGATGGATTTACAATTCCAAGCCCACCCAGACTGGTTTTTGGCCTCCCCTCTGTTCCAGGTGACTCCTGCCTCCTCATCCTTCCTACCGACACCAGGCCCCACCCTCTGGGTGGCTTTCAGACCAGGAGCAGGGCCTGAGTCGGGCTGATGGATCACATCCCTTGAGATGCCAGGGCCGATCCCAAATCACATCCCCCAGGAACTCAGGGGGATCCCCGGGTATTTCTTAGGCAAAAACCTTGAGTCCTTTGGACCCCTCCGCTTTCCAAGAGCAAACAGGAGGGGCCAAGTGCTGCTGCCTTACAGTAATCATCGTACCTACTTATTGAGCACCGACTATGTGCCAAGCAAGTGCAAAGTAGGTGCTGGGTGCCTCCCCATCCTCTACTCCCGTAATTCTTCCAACCGCGTTTGTTTCGTATGTGCAACATGCATGCCAACCACTCCTCTAAGCAGAGGTGCTACCTCAGCAAATAAGATTTCTCCAATACAGGTTTCGTTGTTTGTACTTGACCAACGGGGGTGATGGAGGCGGAAAGCATGCCCCAAAGGGTGGAGCTGAGTCGGTTTCAAGGTGTCTGACTCCAGAGCCACAGTGCCACGTGCCCTCTGCCTCCTCTCCTCTCCACTGGAGTAGAGGGTTCATAGGTCTGAGCCAGGGTGGGGATCCCCGTCCTCAAATGCTCAGACAGTTGCTTTGGGGGAGGAGGGGTGGAGCCTACACGCCTGAGATGGCTTCAGAGGTGGAGTGCTCGGTATGTGAGTGACCCCTGGGCCAGGCTGAGTACCCAGGACCCAGGGGACACAGAAGACTGTGATTCGGACTGGGTGTCTCATGGATGAAAAGGAGGGCTGCAAGTGGGGGGCATGAGAACAGGCTTTTCAGGATGGGGGGACATGAACTGGCAGAGATGAAAGAGGGGTGAATTCAGGATGGGGAATAGGCTGCTCAGAGCCCGGTGGTGACAAGGATCTGGAGACAGCTCTGACACAAGCCTGACAAGCTGGGAGGGAGCGTCAGGCGCAGGGATGTGTGCTCCACAGGGAAGGAAAGGCAGGCTGTGGCAACTATTGATGGCTGAGGAGGTGAGACTGGAGCTAATGGGCCATCAGGAATCTCCCAGCAGAGCGATGGCAAGATGCAAATGGCGTCAGGAGAGAATTCTGACAGCGATGTGCGGGACCACGGGGGAGACATGTGGGTGTTATCACAGGAGACCCAGGAAGGGCCTGGCATGGGAGGGAGGGGCTATGCTCCACCTCACCGGCCCTCCCTCCTACACACCCTCAAATCCCAGTCCCTCCCCTTCCCGCACCTCAGCCCAGCTCTCTGTCTGGCTACAGGGCCCCCAGGGCCACAACTGTGGAAATGAGAGTTGAGAGGCCACGAGGGTGAGTGAAGGGTCTGACCAGAGAGGGGCCTGGATGAAAACGGAGTGGGTGATTTGGAACAAGGGCACAGCCAGGACCGCGGAAATGCTATTGGGTAGCATCATCTAGGATCGGAGGAACAGCAAATCCAGGGGAATGTCAAGGTGGGCTATGCCCGGGGCCACAGTACCCCTCACAGCCCAGCCAGGCAGTGACCCTAGGCCAGCCATAGGATGATGACTGCATTAGAGAAGAATCCCCCTTCTCCACTGGTGCCTCATACTGCCTGGGGCAGCCTCTTCCTTGGGAGAAACTGGGAGAGACCCAGCTCTCTGATGGAGAAGTTACCCCCAAAGTCTGTGTGACATGACTGAGGATTTGGGGGTGGTAGCCCATAAAAACACACCTCCCCTCCCCTGCTGGACTCTAAAATTCCACACTCGCTGTCCTAGTCCTTTGGCTTAAGATTCTGTGTACCTAAGTTATTGTTTATTTTAATGGTGCCACTTTAAGTTGTTATCAGTTATCCATAGCTCAGTTATCCATTGATTGAATGAATCAATCTGATCCTTTTCCGCCGGTTCTGTTGTTGGAGATGAAGAAAAGCTTCAAACCCTGGGGTCTAGGGTAGTGGGTGGGTGGGGTGGAGAGGAGGATATTGGGGCAAAGGAGCAGAGAGAAGAGAGAAAAGAAGAACAGAGAAGGCGGAGGCTGGGTATTCCTGGGGAGGATGGGGCAAAATCACTCACTTCATCATTTGGGCAAGAGTTGATCGGCAATAACCTGTGCCAAGACCCCGGGATAGCCTTTCATTACCTCCCTCTCCTGCTTGGGGCGCCCGGACCCCTGTTCCTGTGTCTTCACATCTCTTCTCAGCAACAGCCTGGAGTGCAAACTTTCCGAGATAGGACCCCAAGCCTGGCTTCCCCCCATTCCGCGGTCATCACCCGTGGCTGGGCAGGGGCTCCTGCTGGACAGGCACGGGGGGGCATCCTGGAGGCAAGGACACTCTGAAAGGGGGCGCGCGAGGGTAGAGGGTCCGCGCGGCAGGAGCCGCGGGGCTCCGGGTCCAGGGGCGGGGCAGGGGGACCCGGCCAGCGGGCGGCTCACCTGCAGGACACGGTGATCTCCACCTTGGTGGCCGGGATGCTGCCCGCCAAGGAGTCGAACTCGCTCAGCGACGCCATGTCCTCAGGCTGCTCCATCGCCTACCGCGCCCCCCACCCCAAATTAGTCAATCCCTGCGCGATTCACGCCTCCTCCAAAGCGACTGAAACCCTGGGCTCTCCCCCAACTCCGGAGCCGGCGCTGGGCGGCAAAGGGAGGAGAGAGGAGCGCGAAGAGGGGGCGTGGGAAGTGAGAGAGGGAAGGGGGGCGGAGGGAGCGGGGGCCGCGGGTAGAGGAGGGGGTGCAAGTGACGCGACGAGGAGGCCGGGGCGGGGGCAGCGGAGAGGGGCGAGGTGCCCAGGGAGCTGGGGTGCAGCGGAGAGAGGCGGAGGGGCGCGGGGAGAGGGCACCGGGAGGCACGCGCGGAGTCGTGGAGAGGGGTTTGGGGAGAGGAGCGTGCGGCTTCGGGTGGGGAACAGAAGGGGTGAGGGAGAGGGAGAGGGGCGTGGGGGGCCGGCTCGGGCGCGGGGGTGGCCGGACGCCGGGAGCGCCTGGGCTGCGCCGCCCCTCGCTGGGTCTCGGAGCGGGAGGCAGCGGGGCCGGGGACCCGGCTGCGCGCGCCACCTCCTCGGCTCCGGCTGGGGCTTCGGGGCGCCCGGGCTGCGGGAAAATCAAATCTGCCCGAAGCCGCCGCCTCCCGCCGGCCGGGGCGGGCTGCGTGCCGGGTCCGCGCGCGCCGGAGGGGGCGCCCGCAGGGGCCGGGGCGGGGCCGCGGGCGGGGTCTGCGCGCGGGTGTGAGTGTGTCCGTGCGAGCGTGAGTCTGTGTGTGTGCGTGTGTGCGCGCGTGGCGAGCGTGGGGACGCGGCTCCAGATGCTGGCAGCCTGGGGGGGGGGCGTGGGGGGTGAGCCAGAGACGGTCGGGGCCGTGTGCGTCTCCTTCTGCGCCCACCCCCTCCCCCCTCAGGGGTTTCCTACTGGAAGAGGGAGAGGGTTTTGTGAACCGCCGGGCGTCTGTTTGAGAAGGGTCTACGCTGGGCTGGGTGGGAGTGACGTGCGCAAAAGAGACATCCTCCCGCAAAAGGCTGGGGGAGCTCTCTGCTGAGGGTGCGCCCCACCGGGGGCCGGGCGTCAGTCTATAAACAGCATCACATCTCTTGCGGAGGTGTGTGGGGGCGACCCCGGTGCCCGGAGGGGCCTCCTGGGTTTCCTAAGGAGGGTCGTTAGGACCAGGCAGGGTCGGTGCTTGGGCGCTCCCCCATCCTCCTCTGGCCACACCGAGTCAGCCACCTAAGCCACACGCCAGCGCCCTCCCCATCCCCGGCCCGTCGTGACCACGTAGCTGAGCCAGCCCCTGGGGTCTAGAAGCTTCCTCCACCAGACTGCGAGGGTGGCCGGGGCTCCCTGGGCTCCTATCCAGCCAGCGCTGAGTAGGCGCCTGCTGTGTGCAGGGTTCTGATCCCTGTCCTGGGAGAGTGGGGACAGTTGAGGCACCTCTCAGGCGGCACCCCTCCTGAACCAACCCCTTCATGTCTTCAAGGCTGGACGGGCCCCACCCTGCCTCAGCCTGGCCCTTCCAGACCAGGGGTCGCCAGGGCTGTGAGCTGTGGCATCTCCCTAGGGCTGCCCGCATAGATTGCTGCACTGAGACTCCGGAAAATCCCCCGCAGGCCCTCCTCAGCCTCTGTCCAAGCTTTGCAGAGATGGAGCCCACTTTTCTACGCCCACCACCGGATACCCTGCGGGCGGCGGGGGGGGGGGGGGAAGGGCTGGGGGAGGCCAAGAAGGCTGGACGCAGAAAAGTCACGCCCTCTGGGGGCATGCCGTTGGGCCTTAACTGGCTAGTCCAGAGATTGTTTGAAGTCGATTCCCAGAACATCAGATACAGCCAAAGTCAAAGATGAGTATAAGAACACATTCCTTGGCCTAGGTTAAGTGTTTTCGTTTACCCACAGGTCAGGTCGGCTGGACTCCTTCTGCCACCTGGGACTGACACCAAGGGGCAGAGGCGCTGGGACTCCCATGGCAGTGGGGCACACGGGTCTGAGGGCCCCACTCCTGGATTGACTCTTAGCCCTACCTCCCCAGAGAATAATCCCAGCCTCCTTTCCTGAGAGATGCAATACTGGGCTTGAAATTTCTCTGCCCACCACCCTCCCATCCCCCCCATACCTCTCCCAGACAGTGCTGCAAACCTACTTGTGGACCATTATCCATTCATTCCACCAGTATTTGCTGAGTACCTACTGTGTGACTGGCGCACTGCTGGGGCCATTTGGGAAACTTCTTGATAACCACCATTCTATTTTCAAAGAGCCTACCCTGGGCAAGACACCATGATTCTTTTTTTTTTTTTTTTTTTTGAAATATTATACCCATACCATAAAACTCACCATTTTAAAGTGTACAATTGTGGTTTTAGTATATCTCACAAGGACCATACATGATTTTAAATTCTCAAAATAATTATAGGTGTTGTGGCATTCCTGTCCACATGTAATAAATAAAGAAGCTAGTGGCCAGAGAGGCTAAGTAACTTGCCCATGAACACCCAGGGGGGAACTGGCAGAGTGAAAATTTGAACTCCGATTGTTGGGACCAAAGTTTGACTACCTCTTAGGGAGGCCAGATGTAGGGCCAGATGATGGTCTCAAAAACCATCTATGAAATTAGGCCCTGTTCGGGAGGGCAACAAAGGGAGCCACTGCAGGTTGTTCAGCAGGTAAGTAGTAAGACTAAAGGTTCTACCATGTTACCTTGTAATGTGACAGCATCTGCGATAACAGTCCCAGGACCTCTTTCTAGAAACATTCTGGACCTGTCTGTTTCTTTCCATTCCCTCTTAGTCATTGCATTTCCACTGCTGGGTCTTTAGCAAAAAAGTTGTACTGGGTACCTGTTCTGTGCCAGATGCTGTCCTAGGTTTACAGAATTCGCCCCCTGGGGCGCCTGCGCGGTTCAGTTTATTGAACATTCGACTCTCAGGTCTTGGCTCAGGTCATGATCTCACGGTTTGTGAGATCAAGCCCTGCATGGGGCTCTGTGCTGACAGCGCAGAGCTGGCTTGGGATTCTCTCTCTCTGCCCCTTCCTACACTCTCTCTCAAAAATAAATAAACTAAAAAAAAGAAAAGAAAAGAAAAGACTTTGTCCCCACAGAATCCTCAGGTTAATAGGGGCCCCAGGACATGCAGACAGATGGTACAGACAAACCACAGTGAGACTTGAGGAATGCTGCTGAGGTAGGTATAAAGGCCCTTGGAAGAGAAGAGTAGCCAGGAGTGCCTGGATGGCTCAAGCCGTTGAGTGGTTGAGCGTCTGACTTCGGCTCAGGTCATGATCTCACAGTTCCTGTGCTGACAGATGGGAGCCTGCTACAGATTCTGTGTCTCCACCCCCCCCCCCGCCCCTCCCATTTGTGCGCACTCTCTCTCTTTCTCTCTCTCTCAAAAATAAATAAACATTAAAAAAATATTTATTTATTTTTGACAGAGAGAGAGAGAGAGAGAGAGAGAGAGAGACAGAGCATGAGCAGGGGAGGGGCAGAGAAAGAGGGAGACACAGAATCCGAAGCAGGCTCCAGGCTCTGAGCTGTCAGCACAGAGACTGAGGTGGGGCTCGAACTCACAGACCGCGAGATCATGACCTGAGCTGAAGTCAGACGCTCAACTGACTGAGCCACCCAGGCACCCCCCCCCCCCAAAAATAAACATTTTAAAAGCAAAGAATGGCCAACAGTTTTGCCTCAAAAGTGGAAACAAGGGAGGGTCAGGGGAAACTGCAAAAAGGAGGTGATCTTGAGAAGGGCATTGAAGATGATGTCTGTTTGGTTCCTCTAGAAGCAGACCCAGAGAGAAAGATTTGAATGTGAGTAGTTTATTTGGGAGACGAAGGAAAACGCTGTGGGGAGCGCGGAAGTAAGACAGGTAAGTGGGCAATCCTGGGTGGTTTCTCAAGCCGGTTATCACTGGGCAGCTAGGGCTCATTCGCACTGAAAAGCTCTGGCAGAATACGCCTTGGAATTAGCCCGCTGCAGGGGTGAGAGAGCAGGGGTGTGTATACACCAACTTTTGTCAGTGGCTGGGGGTTCCTGTTTGGGGGGAGAGGGGGAATTCCCTGGCACTTCTGGCCTGCCCAGCACAGAGTGGCACATGCAGGTTCCAGAGGCCAGAGAAAGCTCCAGGCAAAGAAATGCAGGTGCTGGCATCCGGATGTGGGGCTGGAACATACTGAAGTGGTAAAGGTCAGGGCATCGCCGGGACAGCAGCTGCCACAGATGACGAGCTTCTGCCTGCAGGACAAGGCTAAGCAGGCACTCCTGGCAGGGAACCAGCGTGATCAAGGGCCGGAGGGAGACCGCGGTGTGGCTGGAGCCTAGGGTGAAGGTGGTGGAGGTAGAACAGGAGGCCAGGAGGTGGGGGGCCATGATGCAAGGCCACGGTCTTGGTCTCCTCCTCCTCCTCCAGAAGCTTTTCAGAAGGGAGCACTTCAGGAGTGGTGGTCTGGAAGATACCCCTCAGCCACATGGCCAACAGAGTGAGCCCCAGAACAGAAAACTTGGTGTTCAGGCCCAGGGCAAAATGCTCATAGTCCTTGCTCAAATGAATTGCTGATGGTTCAAAAGCAGCCAGCAGGCATGCCATCCGATGGGCCATTTCTTCTACTGAGGTCACTTGCGATGTCAGCAGGCCGGCAGGTGCTGCAGACGTGTTGTCTGGGCCTGGCAGCCACATCAGAACCAGCCATGGCCCTGGCCCACCCGGCCACGTAACCAACGCGCGTCCCTCTGATTAAGAACTGTGAGCACGGAATGGGCCATGCCCAGAAGATCTAGAATAATCAGCATCAGCGCTTTGCCTTTGCCATCTAAGACTGCACACACACGCTCGTCTGACCTAATCCGCGGTGTTAATGACGGCAGAGCAATTTCGAGAGGCAACTCGCAGCATTGATAAGGAGAGGAAAAGCACCACGGGGTTTAGGAGGCAGAGTTCCTCACAGGGGAGGCAGCTGCTGTCCACCCTCTCAGTACACTTCGTGTAAATGCCGCCCTCAGATTTGCCCTGGTGGAGACTGGTGATGGTCGGAGAACAGGGACACAGAAGAGCAGAGGAAGGACTCTGCGTGGGACAGGGACAGACTAGAAAAATGTGTTCTTTACTCTGGATAAATGAAACCCTGAGCCAGACAGGGCACATGGCTTGTTAAGCAGGGCATGGGCAGGTCTAAGCCTCTACTTACTCCCTTGGCTGGGTGTCCTTGTGCAGTGAACACCCTCCACCACCACACATGGCAGCCCTGGAGAGAAAAGGAAAGATAGAGGGCATGGCAGAAACCTGAAACCACATGGCAGTAAGGAGGTGGGAGAGATGTAGTGTCTGATTCCATCCATTAATAGAAATGCTAGAAGGGGCTTGGTTGGAGACCATCTAGTTAAACCCCTTCTTTTACTAAGAAGCGTAGGGGGGGCGAACGCTGCATTCAAGGTCACCTGAACTCTTCCCTTGATAAGAAACTCCACCAGTAACAGCAAGGTCAGGTACCCAAGAGCAGTGAGGACCTGCCCGGGAGGTGTGGGGAGAAGCCATGCTCTGCCGGAGTAGAGGAGGACGCTAAAGCCGGACACAGAGCTCTCCACACCTCTCGTCCCCTTTCCTCCTAGAGGGTGTCAGTCTTCCAGCCGGGTGCCCTACTATCCCAACCAGAACCCCACACCGCCCCTCCCTCCCACTTCTCCCCAGATCATAGCGCCAGCTAACTGGGTCCATGGGCAAAGAGAAGCCCCAGGCCCTCCCGCTGCCAGCCCAGCAGCCTCTCTTGCCCTAGGATCCACTCCTCCCACGCTTCCCTGCCCTGGGGTCTGTGGCTGCCCAGTGGGCACTAGCTTCCTCTCTCACTTCTCCTGCTCTCTTCTTCCTTCCAGCCACTCATGATGTTCCAAGTGAGGGGAGCCTCCCAGCCCTTACAGTTTGGCGACCAGAATCTTCACAGAGGCACCGGAAACCAAAGTCAAGTTGCAGCGCTCTGCTGGAGCTCCCCCCACTGGCTCCCATCTCACTCTGTGGTGAAAGGACTTACAAGGCTGTGGGCCCCACCCCCGTGACCTCTCTGACTTCATCCCATCTTTCTCTTCCCCTCACGGACCCCATGCCAGCCACACCGGCCTCCTCATTGGCCCTGCGACTCCTGTCTCAGGACCTTTCTACCTGCTGTTCCCTCAGCCCAGTCTGTCAGGTATCTGCCCAAATGCCCCCTCTGCATGGAAGCTTTCCTGGCCACACTACCTAACACAGTGCCTCGTCACTCTCGTCCCCCGGTCCTCTTTATTTTCCCTTATAGCATTATCCTTGTCTGCTTCCCACCAGGATGTAAGTTTTATGCAGGCAAGGACTTCCCACCGCTAAGACCATGCCTGGCACATTGCAGGGGCTCAGTCAGTCAAATGACTAAAGGAAAAGTCTGCCCCTTCCCTCTGAAACATCGACTCATTCATGAGGACCCCGGACTTCCACCAAGAAGTCCCAAACAGGGCCTGGGTCTTCCCCACCACGCACATCTTGCCTTCTGTCCAGCAAACATTTATCGAGCATCTATGATGAATTCAGTTGTTAAACTGTTTGACAACTGTCAGATCGAGAATCTCTGGGCCCCTTGGCCAGTAGTAGCACAGAGAAGGGAAGGAATTTATATATTTGTTTTTTTACAGAGAACCTGCCATGTAATAGGTGTCGTGGTGAGAATTTAACATCTGTCACATATTTAACCCCCACACTAATTCCATGATGCTACTGTCCCATTTGGCAAATAAGCCCCCGTTCCAAACTAGCTGCCCAAACGAGCTAGGCTAGTTGGTTACCAGGGATATAGAAATAAGGGAGACCCTGTCTCCTCAAAAGCTTGTCCAGTGGGGTTGGAGCAATCACTTTGAATGAACGTTCTAGAAATCTGTAGAATAATGGGCATCATCTGCTCCATTTTACAGATAAGGAAACCGAGGTCTGAAGTAGTTCAGTACCCTAACTTGTCTGAGCTCACACAGGTAAACGACCATAGGATGAAAACCCAGGACTATGGATCCAAAGCCCCTTTGCCCAACACCAAGCCGCCTTCTTCTAGTCCTCACTCAGGGCCTCAACCAGGAACCTCAATGTCCGCCAGCATAGCCCAGGTCTCCAGCCCCTCACTGGTCTGCACCATATGATCTACGCTCGGGGCCTTGACCCTTCCACTTCTCACTTTGTCCAGGGTAGATATCACTGTCTGTCACCAATGCCCCCATATTTAATACAGTATTTAGCCTGGCATTATTTTTGTTTTAAGTTTATTTATTTTGAGAGAGAGAGAGAGAGAGAGAGCGCGCGCGAGCAAGCACAAGTGGGGGAGGGGTAGAGGGAAAGGGAGACAGAATCCCAAGCAGGCTCCACACCACCAGTGCAGAGCCCGATGCGGGGCCCAAACCCACAAACCATGAGATCATGATCTGAGCCGAAGTGAGACCCTTAACCGACTGAGCCCCCCAGGCGCCCCTAAACTTGGTATTGTTAGTTGCGATATTAGAAAGCTCACTGCTGCTTACTTTAAAGATAATTCAACTTACCCAGACTTTACAGATCTGGAACTGAGTCCTTGAGAGGGGAAGAGGTTTGCCCAAGGCTGTTCTGCCAATAAACAGAAACTAGAGATAAAAAAAAAATTAACAGGAGCTCTGGTTAGGAGTCTCAGGGATCTGCTCTCACCTCGGCTCCTTCAGGTAAGACATGGGTCCCTTTGACTTTCTGTTGGTTGAGAAACACAAATGTGCCATCTCTGGGCCTTCCACAATAAAAGCCAAGGTCCTTCCAACCTGTCCTTCCACTGAACCTCCAAAACTGTTCTCTTAGGTAGATTTTTTTTCTCCTCTCCCCACTAGCAGGGGACGTGCCCTGAAGGCCTTGACCTTGGTCCTCCACAGTGTGGCCTTTCCCGGGCCTCAGCCTCCTCCTTCTTTTCACTGGACTTAATTGCATTTGAATACATTATGACCAGCCAGCCAGTCTGCTCCTGGGCCTCTTGAACTGTCTCCACTTGATGTAAGCCGATTTCCTCTTGTTTGAGCATCTTGGGAAATGGAGAGTGAATCCTCACATTTCTTCACAAGCTGAAAAGCACACTATGTCCCTCCCTGAAGGCCCAGCCTCCCACCAACACGCTTGTCACATTCCCGATTGGCAGGCTCAGGCCTGGGTGAGGGTCAGAATAGCTGGATTTTTACCTGGCTGGCGTCAGCTGATTCTATTCCCAGAAACCCCTCTCCTTTCTCCCCCGTCCGAGCTGCTGTGAGGGTCTGCCTCGGCCTCAGGACTCTCTGCCCCCACTACCTGAGGCCATTGGGTACAAGGCTGTGGTTTCACCCAAGCCCTCAGGTCCTCTGTCACCACTGCTCCCTCACATCTCCCTTTGCTGCACCTGTATTGGGGCAGCCTGAAAAGCCACTGAAGATGAAACACTTCTTTTAAGGTCTAAATTAATTTTCATGCCAAGCTGCCCGCGTTTGCCTGCCTGGCTGCTGAAGACTGAAACGTGCACAAAATGCCATGAGACTGGCTTTGTGCAGGAGCTAAAGTCCCAGTGGCCCTGCCCCTGGAGCTCGCCTGCTTGAATCTCCAGCTGTCTGCCATGATTTCCCTGGGTTTTATTCACTCTAGGCCCTGCACTGGAAGAGCAGCTCATCAGACACACTTCACGTCTTGCCTCCTCCACCCCTGGCTAAGAAAAGTTGCCCTGATTACGGGAAGTATGTGTTCCCCAGTTCGCTGATAATTCTATCAGGAGCCAGGGTGAGGCTCAGATGTCAGGCTCCCAGAGCTGCTGCTGACAGCCTGCGTGCGTGCCTGGGGGCTGGAGGCAGAGTGCCGGGTTCTCCATTCATGCTGTGACCTTGAACCCCTCACTGCATTTCTGCTTCTCAAGTAGCCCTACCTTTAAAAATGGGAATAATACCCATACCACCATCCCCCCAAGTTTGGTTTGAGATTCTAATTGGATAAGGACGTGCTGGGAGCTACTGGGTGAGAAAAATACCTTCATCAAATCATCAGAGTTTAAACCAGAGCGGGTTTAATCTGGGCCCCTCGTTCCACAGATGGAGGCTTGGGGAAGGAAGCTGCCACGGTCACACAGTGGCCCGCGTGAAAACCAGTCTCTATATTTTTGTGAGTGCAAGGAGGGAACAAAGGTAAATGCTGTCACTATGGGAGTCTGGGGTATGGCAGAGGGAGAGCACAGACCCCCAGCTTGAAGCTCAGCCCCGCCAAGGCCCAGCCAACTGAGTGGAGCCTTCACCCATGAAATGGATGCACCTGTGAATGGGACATCACGAGGCCTCGTTCACAGGCCTTCAGAGAGTTTCAAGGGAATAATACGTGTAAAGCGTCTGGCACCTGGTATGTTCCCCAAACACAAGTTCCTTCCCGACTCTTGTTTTATCTTAAACAGCATCACAAATGCTTTCAAAAAGGGAGGCACAAAGAGAACATCTTCTTAGAGCTGAATGTTGCCAAAAAGACAATGTGAACCTTGGATTCCCTTTCCTTTGGGGGCTTTTCTTATACAGTGAATGTGAAATGGCCATTTTCTCTGTCAGCGTAATGAGGAAGTAGAAATATTGCCTCTCCTTCCTCCCCCGCTGCTTCTGCTGTACAAGAGCTTCCTCACAGGTACACGTGGGCCAGCAGCTTTTAATGGAACTGTGGCTAAATCCTCATGGAGAGGAAAGCGATTTCTGTGAGATTTGCTGAGTTGTGAGGCTAATACAGTTATGATCCAATAAACACACTGATTAGGGTCATTTGTGTTCCCTCCCCCCCCTTCCCTCCTGCTGTGCCTCCACAGGCCTGGTTCAGGCTGCTGGGAAGGAGCTTCGAGACAGCTAAGCCCGGAGCCTCCCAGCCAGCCCCGCTTGGGGACACCCTAGGACGCAGCAGCAGATTGGTCAGGCCAGCGAGAGATTCAGGATCCAACCCCTACCCTGCCACTAGATCATTCTCTTTATCTGTTGGTCATCTTCCTCCCCTGTATGCCAAAAGTGGAGACAAATGGGCTGAACTTGGGATCAGAAGTTCCCAAGTTCAAGTCCGAGCCCTGGCCTTTTACTAGCCATACAACCCTGGACCGGGTATCCTATCCATTCATTGACTCTGGACAAGGCTTTGTGCTACTTACCTTTGGTCTCCAGTTTGCAACCTTAGCGGCTGATTTGGGGAATTAAGAGAAAAATACAAATAAGAAGCTTCGACAGAGCATGGAACAAGGGCAATGGTAACTTCATGTCAAGCTTCCTTCTGGCTGACTTTCTGATTCTTTGAAAATATTTGCTGTTACTGGGCATAAAAGGGGTACCAGGGGGCACCTGGGTGGCTCAGTTGGTTAAATGTCCAACTTTGGCTCAGGCCATGATCTCACGGTTCATGAGTTTGAGCCTGGTGTCGGGCTCTGTGCTGACAGCTCAAAGCCTGGAGCTTGCTTTGAATTCTGTGTCTCCCTCTCTCTGGCCCTCCCCTGCTTGCACTCTGTCTCTCTCAAAAATGAATATTCACTAAAAAAAGAAAATAAAAAAAAAATGGTACAAGGATTACTTGTTAAATGAGTGAATTCAACAGTAAAGCTGAATATTAGAGGGAACTAGCTCTTTTTAATGAGGCATGCTATAGAACCGGGCCCTGTGGTCACAAGGACTCAGCCAATCTTACCATGCACAGTGGGCTTCTCTTCCATCTAGTCCAGTAGACAGGAAAGAGGGTTGGCCGGCATGTACCAACAGATGGACTTAGTGCCAGGCTGACATCTCAATTCTGGCCTCTTGCAGTCTGAATAGTTGCTGGTTTACCACATCCAAGGGGTGGCAGGCCTGGCTTAGTAAAATCGCGAAAGGCATGGCTAGGCCTTTCCTTCCGAAGCAAGGCTAAACTGTATTCACAGCGGCCTCTAGTGGCGAACTTCCAAAACAGCATGCTAAATGGAAACTTGGCAACCGAAGGTATCTTCTCAGAATGACCTAGATTCAGAAATTTGGGGCTAACAGGGGACTACTTCTAATCTTCGCTTGATGAATAAGGAAACCAACTTCCGGAGGTAAAGGGCTTCGCCAAAGGTCACACAAAAGCTTCATATCTCTCTGTCCACAAACTTGGCCCCCAACTGGCTACCTGTGGTTTCAGATGCAGTTAGGGATCATGAATTACCCATTTGGAAGAACAAAGGAGGACCCAATTTCTAAAATCAGACCAAGCCAACCTTCAAGTGAGACCCTAACATGTTCTCTTCCCCTGCACTTTGCTTCTCTCTTATCTGCAAAAGAATGTTGCTGGAAAATCCCTATCCTGGTATTTACCTAGAGTAAGTAACCTACTCCTATAGGCAACAAGGCTCTGAGGCCACAAAGCACTTTGTAGGCAGTAAACTCCACCACTCAAACAAATGTGCTTCTCAATGTTTCCTCCTCCACACGTTGCAAGAATGTGGTGCCAGAAGGGGCCACAGTGACGTCTCAGATTGGCTCGAGGATCTGGGGGTAGGAATCATTTCCCTTATGCGGGGAAAGCTATTTTGACATATTCTGGAGACACAATCCAGAAATAAATCAAGCTGAGGACTTCCAGAGGGCTTAGTGGAAAGGTTTTGCTGCCATACCAGCTAAAATCTGGGTTTGGAGATGCGGTGAAGCTATTTCAGCAAATGGATCTTAATCTTTTCCTGACAGAGAACAGTTCTAAATTTGATTCATTTAGCAGTAACTTCAAAGAATTGCATAAGGTGCTGAGGGGGCTCCCAGCGGGGAATAAGACAAAACCTTTTCTCTGAGGCTAGCCCAGTGGGAGGGAGAAGCTGTACAAGATAACACAGGGATGAAGAGGTAGGAGAGGGGTGTGGTGGCTTTGAGGGCCACTGGTAATAACTGTAGCTGTTTTCTAAATGCTGGTGCTTTTTCAGATGACCTGTTCTAGCTCATTTAAATCTTCACAACCCTATGAGGCCAGGGCTATTATCCTCATTTTATGGTGGAGGAAACTAAGGCACGGAGAACTTAGGGAACTTGTCCTTCGCACCACTGCAAAATGGCGAAGCTGGGATCTGAACAGCAGTCTGGTTTCAGAGCCCTTTTTCTTCAATGTCGTATTTGCTGATGACCTCTCCCCTGCATTTTCTGTGATGTCTACAACCTATACCATATCTTACCCATGCTGGTGCCCACACGGGGACTCAGTGCCACACACCATGGTCTGATGTCCGGTGTAGTAAAGTGGGAATAAAAGGCAGAAGGGCACTGTTTCTAAAAGCTTAATCTCAGCAGCCAAAGCCAGAAGCAGTTAAAGCTCATCCTGTGCTTTGAATCTCTTCACTCTTCCAAGGCCACCACTGGTCGGGGAGGCAGGTCAGGTTATGGTGCAGACTGTCCCATGGCTTAGGAAAATCTCCCCTGCCCCCACTGTCAGGTTGGACAAACGTGACCTCTGGGATGTCACTACTCCAAGTGTGATGTCTGGACCAGCAGTCACCATCTCCTGGGAGCTGGATAGAAATACAGACTCTCTGGACAGATGCTGAATCCCGACTTGCTTTCTAGCAGGCTCCCGGTTATTCTTGTGTATGGTAAAGCATGCCAAGCGCACTGTACTCAGGCCCTTCTTTCCTTCTCTGAGCAGTGATGGTACATTTCCACCACTCCCACGACCTGGGTGAAAACGGGCATTCTTAGGATTATAATTCAGGGAGGTAAGTGGATGGATGTCTTATTCTTTGCTCTTAGAGGTGCGTCCAATGATGTCTGCCCAGTTCAGGCCAAAAGAAGTTTCTACTTCCCCAGAGTCTAGAACAGTACTTTGCCCAACACCATCTCTGAAAAGTTAATAAAGTCATTTACATAGTTTGTTGTTGGGTTTTGCTTTTTTGTCATCGAGAGGAAAGAAAGAGAAGCATGGAGAAAAGAGGCTGAAGGTGGGGAAGGCTTGAGGAATACAACTTTTTGGTCATTCCCTAAAGTAACCCATCATTTCCAAAATTTATGGAATGACAAGGAAGAAGATTAAAGCTACAATCCCCTCTTCAATCAAGGAGCTGCCAATTTAAGGAAGCCACACTACATACCACCTCTGGGTCCATAACAACATAAAGGTGGGTTTCCCACAAGTTCAAGGGATGCTTTAGGTCTCTCAGCACATCCACCTGGCTAATCTACACAATTCCCCCTCACTCAGAAATGCCAGTGGATATCACTTAAATTCTTTCTTAGATACTGCCGTTTTAAAGTCCGCCCTGCTCTTGAACAGAAGTCCACTGGAGGCCCACAAACCTAAAATGTGAAATCTTGAAGATGAGCCCTACAATCCTACTTGAGATGGTTCACAGGTTAAAATGGCTGTTAAAACTTCATACAGTCTTTAAAATCAGAGCCCAGAAGCAATTTCAACCATCAGTGGCACTTTATTTTGGAAGTTTCTATGTATTACATAGATGGCAACTTCCTTTCTGTTACCACCCCCCATTAAAAAAAATCAGAAAGACTGAAAAAACATATAAAATCCCTTATCCAGTTTCTCTAGTCCTAGGTTAAAAAAAACTTAAGTGGTGCCTCTCCTTCATGACAATACTGCTTTTTAAGGAGAATTCATAGTCTACCCTTATGCTCACTACAGAGTTCTACTCCTTCCTGGGGAGAAAATGGTCAGTGTTTCGGTTTGCTTTTAATAAATTCCTTTCTCGATTATTACACATTATCATTCCCCACTTGACACCTTCTTAGAAACTTGATTGTTGGATGCATTTTTCATTTGGCAAAAATCCAACGTGGCTTTGCGTGGGATGTCTAAGTGTCAGAAACAGCAGTGTTGATGTTCTGGTTTTGAGAGGGAAAATATATATAGAGACGCATACATTCCCTGGAAGAACAAATGTAGGAGACTGAAATAGGGTGTGCATGGAGTTAAGAAGGCTGATAGACACTACTTGGTTTTGAATTCTGTGGCTGTCAGCCACCGAAGACTGCGGTGTAGGCCAGAATATAAATCTCTGCAGGAAGAAGTTTGGTTAGGCACCACGAAATGACAGAGCCGGCTGCATTTTGTTCCAAGTGTATCAGAACAGACACAACCAAGGAGGGGCTCATTTGCAATAGGCAGTTCCCTGTGAATGACTACTTATGAGCATTTCCATGAATGCTCTGTCAACAGAGGCACCGGGGGAAGAGAAAAGAAGCATCCTATTAAAATATACTTCCGGGGCACCTGGGTGGCTCAGTGGTTGAGCGTCTAAATCTTGATTTTGGCTCAGGTCACAATCCCAGGTTCATTGTATCGAGCCCTACGTTGGGCTCTGCGCTGAGTGTGGACCTTGCCTGGGATTCTCTGTCTTTCCCTCTGCCCCTCTCCCGCACTTGTGAGCGTGCTCTCTCTCTCTCTCTCTAAAATAAAATTTAGAAAAATTATTTAAATAAAAGAAAATAAAAATATACTTCCATCTCTAACTCACCCAAGACCCTAGGTCTCCTTAGCTCTGTGATTTGCAAGGCCAAAATGAAGTTTAAGTATGTGTCATTCTAGGTCATCTGGAAGCTGGTTCACCGAGGAGGCCATCTCAGAGGACCTGAGTGTGCCCAAGAAAGCAGCAAGCCTACCCAGAAGGGTATGCCTTAATGATCTTCACATCATCCACAGGGCGGTCCTGGGAGTTCGTTTCCACCATTCCTACTCGATTCACCATTCCTATACCCTGGCACACACGGCCGAAAATGGTGTGTTTGCCATCAAGCCACTGGGTAGGGGCTAGGGTCACAAAAAATTGGCTGCCGTTGGTGTCTGGCCCTGCATTGGCCATTGCGAGAATTCCGGCCCCTGGTGGGAAAAAGGAAGAAAGAGTATGAATAACCCCCAAAGCTCCAGCCTGGAGCAAGTTACACCATCCCAGACTTTGTTCTGGCCTCTGTCCTCAACCACTTGACCCAAACAATCTTGCCCTCAGGGCAGGCTCTCCACCTTTGCACCAAAGGCCATCACTGCACTACCCCAACAACCTCATCTTCCTGGTCTTCACCTACTCCCCAGCTTCTCTATCCATGATGATCCCCACCAACTGCTGGGCCATGTTCCTGATTCCCCTCCAAATCCCAGCAAGGTCTCCTCCTTCTCTGAGGAAAGCAGACTTTAGTTATAGTGCAGAACTACAGACACATAGTATATAAATATAACTCCCAGTTTATGACAGCAACATTCAACAATTAGAGGCTAGAACACTCAGGCCAGCACTCTGAATTGCTCAGGACCCTGAGAGAGGCGTCATCTTCTCTAATCCACCACGGCTCTTTGTGGCGCCGTAGCTGGGCAGCGGCATGGCACCACGCCACGGTGTCAGGCAGGCGCCCTGGATCACAGCCAAGGGCAAGCTTTTAAAGTCCTCTCCCTCCTCCTACCCAGTCCGGCCAGACTCTTTACCTACCCGTGAATTTCAAGTCTGGATGAAGTTCATCTTCAAACTGCTTGCCATAGATAGATGCACCACCTCGACCTGCCAGATTAGAAGACAAGAAGCCAGTCAGCTAGTCCCACGCTCTACCTCACGGCAAGAATTATTGTTCAGGGTCAAAAGATTCTTCAGAGTATACAAAAGGAAAGAGCAGTGAGCACACCTGGCCCCTGCTAAGTATATTGCAACTACGTAGCCCAGCAGCAGGATCAAGCACAGACATAGCACATTCGGATCACTGGTTTCATTCAGGTAAGAGGTTTCTTTTCAAAATAACACCAAGAGTGTTTTTTCCTGGTTATTAAAGTAATACGTGTTCACTGTCAAATATGCAGAAAGCATAGAACATTATCAATAGGACATTAAAGTCCCCTATAATCTAACTACCTACAGTTTAACTACCATTTATAATTTGATGGATTAAGAGATTTCTTAATTTTTAACTTTTTTATGAGTATTTTAGACAGGAGCGCCCCAAGCCTGAACCCCGGTGCCCATCACAGACATTGCTGATCAACCAACATTCCTCCCTGCTGAGCTTCGACGGGCCTCTGTGGCCTACCAACTCAGAACTGTAGGCAGCCATGTTTAATGGACGGGAGATGGCACAAGACTTAAAGAGCTATGAGCCGTCCTGAACCTAGATGAAGGAAAGTAACATTCATTTAAGTCAAAGATATCCAGCTTAAGGAAAACAGAGTGGAAAGTGGCAACGTGGCAGAAAGGAATATCACAGCAGGCAGAGTCCGTGGAGAGGAGAGGTCGTGCATCACTAAGGAGATTATGAAGAGACGTGAGATTAGGAACGCTTTGCTAGCAACATCGCTACCTTCCGCCATTTATATTATGTCCACGAGAGTGTGGCGCTGGCACCCAGGTTCTGTTCTTAGAGCGAAATGATACAATAAATATGGTGTTCCCAAAGGAAAAAAAAATGTCCAAATAGGAGGCAACTCGCCTAATCAACTATTTAGCAAAAAAATATGACTTGCTGAATTACTCTGGTTTCTCCAAGTTGACCAACGAAGACAGAACAGCCTGGAACAAAGTGAACATTGGGTTCATCAGCTTACTCTGCTTGCCTGGCAGCCAGAAAACAGCCCAGACACAGGGAGCTCACCTCCTCTTACAGCCTGCTATGAAAGTAGGATGTTGGGGCGCCTGGGTGGCTCAGTCGGTTAAGCGTCCGACTTCAGCTCAGGTCACGATCTCACACTCCGTGAGTTTGAGCCCCGCGTCGGGCTCTGGGCTGATGGCTCAGAGCCTGGAGCCTGCTTCCAGTTCTGTGTCTCCTTCTCTCTCTGCCCCTCCCCCGTTCATGCTCTGTCTCTGTCTCAAAAATAAATAAACGTTAAAAAAAAAAAAAAAAAAAAGAAAGTAGGATGTTAACGCACCATGTTCCTCCCAGGCCCCAGGGGCCAGCTAAGGTGTTTCCATGGTGAAAATCCCTTGCAGTACTTAGAATGTTCCACCACAGAGAGCCTGTCATAGCCCCCGGTGCTGGAAGAAAACACTTCTCACGCCAAGAAGAATGGAGGTGAATCCTAACAGACTCAGGGAAACCTCCCACCCGGCCCAGGCTACCTATGCTTCTGGAAAAGTACCCAAATACCAAACTTTATAAAAATGTGTTCCCAAAATTCCAACCTGTCAGTTTACTTCTCAAGAGCAATCATGTAACCAATATATTATCTCAGACTACAGAGTCAAGGTTCCTACCTGAGGCTGGGGGCAGAGGGGGTGGTTAGTGCTACGGCTGACTATGAAAGAGAGGGCCATGGGCGCAAACTGTGGTCAAGCCCTAAATCCAGGGCTTAAGTGAGCAAACGGAGGGCGAAGTTCAGTAGCAGGCTGTTCGTCGCAGGCTGGGCCTTGGAAGTGGGATCCCTGCAAGCCGGGGGCTTCCAGGATGAAACCTCAGGGCCCCTGCCCTCTAGGAACCGAAAGCTATCACATAAATGGCACCAAGAACAAGAGGGTTAAGGGATGGGCCAGTCAAGAGTCACAGATGAAGCCCGGGGGTTAAGTCATTAGAAGGAGAGGAGAGGAAAGAGCATGGAGGCCCCTCTGTACTCACCAGGCATAGTCTGACCAGTTGCAACTAGCGTGGGGCTCTACAGCACCATTTACACACAATATGTTATCTTTTCATAATCTAATTCAACCCAGTGGGTTTGCAACAAAATGTCAGAAAGACAAAGAATTCCAATCAAAACATTCCTTTGGGCATGTGAATTGGGGAGAGACGTAGGGGGACAGCCACGATTAAAGAGTTTTCCAGTGCAGAGCAGGGTACCCAGATGCCAACGATCACTTATAAAGCTGACAATTTGGAAGCTTTGCAGTCAAAACTTTGCTGTGTGCCGAGTCTAGTACAGATACAATGGCGACAGGCACTGATCTGTTTTGTGAACTCTGTATTCTGGATGCTCTTTTACTCTTCTGTCCCTTCTCTTCAACATTTATTCAAGGTATTTAATATCTCAGATGTACAAAAGAGACAAGGAATAATGAGACAAACAACTGCACCCTCGCTCAGGAAGAGTGCGGTCAATCCAGTCAAAGACACCATGCACACACACTCCCCGCCCTCCGCACCCACCTCCCTGCCAGCTAACAACTACTTCAAAGAATCACGTTTTTCTCTCAGGTAGCCATTATGCTGGCCAGGAGTCTGTCCCTTCCGTGCTTTTTCCTTTTTACTACCTAAGTACGCACCCTAAAAAAATGCATTGCTGCTGTGCGTATTTTTCGGTTTATATAAATGGTATTATACTCTATGTATTCTTCTGCAATTAGCTTTTCTTTGTTCGCCATATTTATCCATTTTGTTCCATGCGGCTCTCTGTAGTATTCGTTCCAACCGTGCGATTGTAACAACAACCTTACCTTTCCTCATGTCGATGGGTGTCTGGGATCCTTCTCCTGTTTCTGCTGTGGTAAACCATGCTGCAGTAATCATTCTTACACCTCTCTCAGACAAGTGCGGGAGCTCTTAGGGACAACGCCTCATGGACAGGCAGGGTCACGGTTTGAGTATTTCCCCATTACCAGATTTCTTCCAACAGCTTGCCAGAAGTGGCCCCAATGTGCACTCCCACCCACAGTGCTCACTCTTACTGCTCTAGGTGCTTTAGCCAGACTTCCTAACATTCCTCAGTCTGAGAGGTGTCTGATCTCTTGGGCTTTAATCTGCATTTCCTTGAAGGTGTGCATAACGCCATGTTTACTGGCTATTTAGCTTTCCTCCTCTGTGAACAGCCACTTATCTACTAAGTGGTTTGACATTCATATATATAAAAATATGTATATAATTCATATATATAATATATATAATTCATATATATATATATAATTTGTATATTATTAGGATTCATATTTTGGACACTAATCCTTGGTCAGTTAATGCTTTTGCAAATACTTTCTTCCGGTGGATGGAATTTTATCACTCTTTTAATGGGGTCTTCTGCTGCACAGAATTTTTTGCAGTTGAAATCCCTCAATCTTTTTCTTTATGATCTTCTGCTTTAAAAAAATATTTCCTTCTCCCCAAGACCCTTCCGATGTCTCTTCTTGCTCACTGCCTGGCAGAAAACTCCCACGATGAACTGGAGCGGCATCTAAGACACGGTGGTTTCAAAGATGACCATACTTGGTGCTACTTACCCCATCGCTCCCATGCCACAGCCCCTTTTGGGACCAGTCCCAAAGCAGTACAGGTGAGCCAGGGACCCATGAAGAGGCCTACGTGAAAGCTCTGCCTGGGGCAGCTGACACCAGGAGGCGACTGACCAAACCCATCAAAACCTCTTTTCTGGCAAGAGAGCATCTAACAGCAGGTTAGCTGTTCTCTGAGCATTTCTAACTCTTTCTCTAACCCCTTCTCCATGGCCTACTTCAACCTCAGGAACAAGAGAGGCAGGTACTGACCAGTGCCTTTTGCAGCTAGGGGTAGTCAGATGATCTGGTTCGGACTTACTGATACAAACAGAAGCCTGCTGAGTAGAGTTTCTGGGAAAGCTAGAACTTTCCTGATAAAAAGGGAAAAACATGCTCCTTTGTCTTTCACCCATAGCTCTTTCCCCATCTCCCTTTTTTGAAAGCAGAGGTGATGTCAGGAGCAGCAGCAGCCATATTGCAGCCGTAAGACAAGTCTGAGATCCAAGGCCAACACACTAACAATGATGGAATGGAAAGATATAGTAAGCCCAACTCTGTTGGGCAGCTGAACCAAGGCCTGCAACTACTTACCTTCAGACATTTTCTTATGCGAGAACAACAAAAGCTCTCTTTGTTTAAGCCGGTGCAGTTGAGTTTTCTGTTATGTGCAGCCAAAAGCATGCCAAATTGATACAATCGCTGTTAGTAACAGAGTCTTTGGAAGAGGGAACTAACAGGTGGAGCTGCTGCTGTTGCATTACCAGGGCAAATGCCAGATACCAGATCTAACGTGGGAAAGAATGCTACATCTCTCCAAGAAGCTTTGAGGGTCTTAGGAGTCCTGTCTTTCTCACTTGCCTCTGGGGCCAGAGAGATCCAGATTTCCATTCCAACTCCACCACCAACTGGCCGTGTAGCCTTAAGGAAGATATTTACCCTCTCAAAGCCTCAGTTTCCTTGTCTGAAAAATGGAATAGCAGAAGTACTTCTGTCTCGTAGGACTGTTACAGGAACTAAGTAAGATCGTGCACAGAAACCACGCAGTGTAAAGCATGGAGCAAACACTGTATTATCAGCGATGATGGGCTATCTTTTTTTTTTTTTAATGTTTTTATTTATTTTGAGACACAGAGAGAGAGAGAGCACGAGCAGGGGAGGGGCAGAGAGAGAGGGAGACACAGAATCGGAAGCAGGCTCCAGGCTCTGAGCCGTCAGCACGGAGCCCGAGGCGGGGCTCGAACCCACAGACTGTGAGATCGTGACCTGAGCCAAAGCTGGACGCTTCACCGACGGAGCCACCCAGGCGCCCCTGAGCTATCTTTAACAGAGATAACCTGGGCATTTTCCTGTGAGAGGCAACTGTAGGTAGCGATTAACACTTCACCTTGGGAGTCAGCCTGCATGGGTCCACCACTCCCTCACTGCTCCTGGCTCTGAGTGTAACTCTGCTTATTTCGATGACAAAAAAGGCAGAGAACTTTCACGTGCTCTCACCACCAAATCCACTCCCCTTCCCACATCTGCACCCATTTCCCTCCCCTCTTCCCTCGTGAATAAACCGTTCTTGTGACTACCCCACCACCATGTACCTAATCGAGCCCATTCACCGCTATGGAACTTTGCAACTACAATTCCTCCCTCTGCTGTACCATTTTTTTCTTTCTAGTAGACCAGGCCTATCAGCAAAAAAAAAAAAAAGAAAAAAAAGAAAAGAAAAAATGAAAAAAAAAAAAGGTCTTAAAAATTAAACACAACACTCCAAGTATCCCTATTCCTCTGCGCCCCTTCACAGAAAACCTCCCCAAAAAAGCTGGCAACACTTGGTGTCTTGGCTTCCTCTCCTGCCTCTAAATGCGCTCCAATCAGACTTCTGCCCTGACCGCTCCATTACAATGGCTCTTGCCAAGGTCATCAGTGACCATCACGTCATTAAATCCAATGGCCAATCCTCAGGCCTCACCTTGCCTGCTCCGTGAGCAGCATCTGACAGTTGATGTCACCCTTCTAAAAATCCCACCTTACTGGTGGTGGCTCCTCCCCCTCCTCTACTGGCTCCTTCTCCTCTGCCCCGTCCTTTTATATGTTAGACTTGCACTGATGTGTGAAGACCTCCCCTTCCAACCACTGCTCTCTTGCCCCTTTAACTTTCACAGGCGTTACTCCAATCAAGCTCTTGAATGTCTAACTCTGTCTTAGCATCTGCTTCCCAGAGGATCAGAACCGACAGAACCACTATCACCCTAGGCCAAATACAAAAAACTCTAGCTTTGATAAACGTCACAAGCTTCCAATTGGCCTCCTTGCTTCTAGCCTTGTCTCCTCTTTTCCAAGCCAGCTGGTTCTCCACATGGAAGTCAGGGGGACCCTTTTAAAACAAGCCTCATCATGGCAGTCCTCTGCTCCAAATCCTCTGGTGACATTTCATCACGCTTAGGACAAAATCCAAAGTCTTCACCACTATGAGACTCGATGACCTGGTGTCCTGCTACCTTCCAAAGTCATCTTCTGTCACTCTTCCCCCCACTCACCTGCCCTAGCCACTTGGTCTGTGCTATTTCTTGCCAAGCATCCTCTGGTCTAAGGCCTCTGATCGCTATTCCCTCTGTGCTGTCCCTGCCCCTGACAGTCTCAGGCTCACTACTTCACTTCATTCAGAGCTCTGCTCAAATGCACCTTACCAATGAGGTCTTCCCTAATCCCGCTATCCAAAATAACACCTCCGTGACTCCTGTGGTTGTCAACTGAGGGTGAATTTGCCCGTTAGGGACATCAGACAATGTGTAGAGACATTTTTGGTTGTCACACTGAAGGGTCTACTAGCTTCTAGCAGGGAGAGGTCAGAGAAGCAGCTGAAGAGCCTACAATGCACAGACAGTCCTCTAAGCAAAGAATTATCCAGCCCTAAATGTCAACAGTGCCAAGGCTGAGAATTCCTGCTCTACCCCCTTACTACAGCATTTTCTGCACATCATTTGTCATGATAGTGAGAGTGTATTATTTACTTAGTTGTTCACTGTCTCTCCCACTAGAATGAGAACTTCACCAGGGCTTCCTTAATTTACTATTGTATCCCCAGCTCGTAGAACATGCCTGGAATATGGCAGGAGGTCCAAAAGATGTTTGTTAAGTAAGTTAACAATCAAAATAAAGAATAACATTTTTTAAAGCTCCTATTTTGGGTCAAGACTGTACTCACCATTTTACAAACATCGGCTCATTAACGACTCACAACAACTCCATGAGGTGAACACAACCACACTCTGCCTGTATAGATAAGACGACTCAACGAGCTTACACAACTTGTCTACATTTAGTAAGTTCAAGTGAAGCCAAGATTCAACCCCAAGCCCACCAGGCTCTACGACCCTGTTCACCCCACACTCCATGACCTTGCCATCTACCATGGCTGAATTAAATTTCCTCACTTATTTTTCTTATCCCAGACTCAAGAGTCCCAAAATAGTTCCAGAATAATATTAGATCAAATCTGAACTCCTGTCTGGGAGTCTCCATGAACCGGTCTGATCTTATGCACCATGCTATCTCTAACTACTCTGTGCACTCTGTCCCTAACAGCTCCTTAAGTGTCCCCTAAACATGCAGTTCAAGGACCTCAGCGATCACATTGTATGTATCTGTCCTGGACATGGAGAGGTGGCCGGTCCAGCATGTGAGACACAACATCTGGGGTGCTGCGCTCTCCTTCACACTCATTTGTGCCTCTACTCTACTCATTCTTCTTCCTAAATCTAGAATGCCTTTCCCTGTCTTCCTAAGAGTTAAAAGTCTACATTTCCTTCAAGGCCCACCTCACAATATGCCTCCATCCATGCTAATTCCACTCCATTGTACTTTTTCTCTTATTATGAATTATTCCAACCTATGTCATATATATAACCCAGAGTGTACCACCATAAATTTGCATACTATATTACCTTATAGTTGTTTCTTTTCTTTTCTTCTCTTTTTTAAGATTGAGAGAGAGAATGAGAGCAGATGGAAGGGCAGAGGGAGAGAGAGAATCCTAAGCAGGTTCCATGCTCAACGCAGAGCCCAACACAAGGCTTTATCCCACGACCCTGGAATCACGACCTGAGCCAAAATCAAAAGTCAGACACTTAACCGACGGAGCCGCCCAGGCACGCCTCTATTGTTGTTTGTTGTGAGAACCATCTTGTCTTCCTGGCAGAGGAGGGAGAGCTGTTAAGTAAAAGAAAATGCCTCGGCTTCTACTGCCTAAGTCTCTTCACAGGACTTGGAACAGCACAGGATACCCAGCAGACTCGGAGCAGATATTCACCCAATGAATACAATTAACGATGAGCTGGCCGTTCCACAGTTAAGTTTCAGGTGTTCCTGGGGCTACCAAGAGGAGACGAGGAGTCAGAGGGAGGGCGATGTGCAGCGTAATCAGCATGCAATTAATCACCGCGATCACGCCAGCTGGTGAGCACGGCGAGGCTAACTGCAGAGCGTGAAGAGCGAGAGGAAGAGCCTGACAGGATGCCACGTCTTACAGGGAGGAGAGGAAGGGAAGAAGTTAGTAGAAGCAGATAAAAAAGACAGCTAAGGAAAAAGCCGGCATAGTTATTACAACAAGAGAAATTTTAAAGAGGAAAAATAGTTTAAAATGATGCAAGTGGGGTGCCGGGGTGGCTCGCTGGGTTAAACGTCCGACTCTTGAGTTCAGCTCAGGCCATGATCTCACCAATCGTGGGTTCGAGCCCCGCATCGGACTCTGCACTGACGACGCAGAGCTTGCTTGGGATTCTCTCTCTCCCTCTCTCCCTGCCCCTCCCCAACTTATGCTCTCTCTCTCAAAATAAATGAATAAAACTTAATAAATGAATAAACGCAGCAGGAATTCAAAGGTATCTGAATTGAGAAAACACCTGGCAAAGGTGCTTAAGAAAGACTGTGGAAAGAATAGTTAGTTCCAGAGTAGCCAGACCAAGGGACAGGGAGGGACAGAAATAGTACATCGACTTGCTGAAGAGCCCAGGATGCGTCATGCTGTTCACCTGAGATATTTAGCAAAAAACATGTCGCCTAATCAGCTAGCAGTTCATATTAGTGACCCAGGAGGGCCTAACCTTGTTTGCCTTCTACCACAGACCTACCAGCTCAATCATTCATTACACTTGAGGCTGGATGCAATTACTTGGAAATCTTTTGAGTGATTCCATTTCATTAAAATTGCATCATGGAAATGTGACATTATGAAGGATTGCAAAGCAATTACAGAAATATAGGGAAGCTCTGACATGAACAACTCACATCTGAGTCACTTCCAATTCTTGTACATTTATCATGGACTCCCTCAGTTCACTGGTGTTATGAATTAAAATTTTATCTCGTAACGAGAGAGAGGAAGAAGACAGGAAAGTACATCAAAGTGCTGACAGGACACTTTCAGATAAAGAAAGAGGAGTGAGGCAGGCTTAGACTCCCTCCATACCTGATGAAACAGACAAAAAAATTCCACTTTTTTCCAAGCCCCAAATTCACCAGCATCAACCAAAGAAAAAAGAAAGAAACTTAGTACAAAAATGCTGAGAAGAGTAAGCCAAGGAAAGAGAGATTCTTCTGCCTGCACTCCCTAAAAGTAGTAAGCAGGAAAGAGAGTGTGGAACCCAGAGAATTCTTACAAATAGCCTCCAATTTTGAGAAGCCAACAGAAGAAGTGGGTGAGCAACCCTGAAAAAACTGAAGAGAAGTCCCTGAAGACAGAAGCCTGTGCAGACCACAGGGGCTCAGCAGCGGCATGGCAGGCCACCAGCCACGGCCACCTTGGGGGAGCGGGGGGGCACTGGGCCATGCTGGGGTTCAGGACAAGCTACCCCAAAATACGGCACTTGGGCACACTGAATATTTCAAATTGAAGGAATCTGAGAAACGTCAGGTACAAGAAGGACACTGTGACATTCCCTTGGAGTAGGTCCTAAGACCCTCATGTGAAAGGTGCCCTCACTATACCTGGGGAAAAGAACATCCCATTTCTAAGACAGAAGGACCCCAAGAGGAAGCTGAACGAACAAGCCTTGATGTTTACTACATTCAGTTCAGACCCCTTTCGTCCTAGCATGTTTTCTCACAAGTTTCCACTCTAGCACAGAACACTCAAACAATGAAACCACCCTAGCACAACACTGTCAAACCTAGCACAAAAACACTCAAGTATAACCATTTCTTCAGGTCATTTTTTTTTTTTTTTTTTTTTAGAGAAAGTGAGAGTGAGCACAAGCAGGGAAGAGGGGCAAAGGGAGGGAGGGAGGTGGAGAAGGAGGGAGAGAATCTTTTTTTTTTTTTTTTTTTTTACATTTATTTATTTTTGAGAGACAGACAGAGAGCATGAACAGGGGAAAGGCAGAGAGAGAGGGAGACACAGGATCTGAAGCAGGCTCCAGGAGCTGAGCTGTCAGCACATAGCCCGATGCGGGGTTCAAACCCATGAACTGTGAGATCACGACCTGAGCCAAAGTCGGAAGCTTAACTGACTGAGCCACTCAGGCTCCCCGGGAGAGAGAGAATCTTAAGCAGGCTCCGTGTTCAGCATGGAACCCAATGTAGGGCTCAATCCCATGACCCTGAGGTCATGACCTGAGCCGAAATAATCTAGCCAAACACTCAACCAACTGAGCCCATGGGTCTTCAATTCTTTATCAAGGCTCCGGTGTCATCAAAACTTAGAACAAACAAATCTGTATGCTTTTCTATCAATCTATCCTGTTATGGAGACCCAGCTATGAATGAAAAAGGGTAGGAGGATCCTTCTCCTCCACTACAGCTGTTCTCAGGGGACTACCCAGAGTCCAGGGTTGGGGGAGAGGTCTCCAGGGAGAGGGCTTTACTAGAGGCTGGGGAAACAGAACAGAGGCTGGCCCTCACGTAAGGTGCTCACTCAGCATTAGCTCTCCCACTACCTCATCAGGCCAGAATAGGATGGAGAGAAAGCAACCTAGCATCTGGAATGGGAAGGACAATGACAAAGAGGATCCACTTGTACTGTATCTGAACAAATAAAAGGTACAAACAGCATCAGTGCCGACATACATTAAGCATAGATAAAATGAAAAGAAGTGGCACAGAAACTATGCAAACGTATTACAACAAATGGAAGGAGAGAAAGAAAGGAAGGGTTGTAAGAGAAAAAACACCTCGTGGGGCGCCTGGGTGGCTCAGTCGGTTGGGCGTCAGACTTTGGCTCAGGTCATGATCTCACAGTTTGTGAGTTCAAGCCCCATGTCGGGCTCTATACTGACAGCTCGAAGCCTGGAGTCTGCTTCAGATTCTGTGTCTCCCTCTCTCTGCCTCTCCCCCATTCACACGCTCTCTCTCTCAAAAATTAAATAAACACTTAAAAAAAAAAATTAAAAAAAAAAGAAAAAACACCTCAGGAACCCAGTCTGGGAGAAAACATGGTCCAAGAAGGGCTTCTCTGCAGCTGTCTCAAGCTACAGATGCTTCAATAGAAATAAGAATCCAATAAAACAAAAGCTCAAAGACAAGATAATAAATCAACAAAATAAGTGAAATGACTGCAGAGCTATGGAAACAGATTGAGAGCCCAATAACACCAATACAGTGCTAATAAATCAATCAGAGCAGTAAAGGACAGAACAGACATGACCACAAGTTGAATAAGGCACAGAGTAAAGGTCTAAGATTATCTCAGTGGATGCAGGACAAAACAGAAAGACATCATCTCACACACTCAGAAGAAATCTAATAGGGGCGCCTGGGTGGCTCAATCGGTTAAGGATCTGACTCTTGATTTCGGCTCAGGTCATAATCTCACAGTCATGGGATTGAGACTCACTTCTGGCTCCGCGCTAAGTGTGGAGCCTGCTTGAGATTCTCTCTCTCCCTCTCTCTGTCCCTCCCCTGCATGCATGCTCCCATGTGCTCACGCTCTCTCTCTCTCAAAATAAATAGGGGACCCTGGGTGGCCTATTCGGTTGAGCATCTGACTTCAGCTCAGGTCCTGATCTCACAGTTTGTGAGTTTGAGCCCCACACTGGGCTCACTGCTGTCAGCACAGAAGCTGCTTTGGATCTTCTGTCCCCCTCCCTATCTCCCCCTCTCAAAAATGAATAAACATTTAAAAAAAAAAAAAGATTCGTAATAACTAAATAAACATATAAAAATTTAAAAATAAAAGTAATGTAGGGGCGCCTGGGTGGCGCAGTCGGTTAAGCGTCCGACTTCAGCCAGGTCACGATCTTGCGGTCCGGGAGTTCGAGCCCCGTGTCGGGCTCTGGGCTGATGGCTCAGACCCTGGAGCCTGTTTCCGATTCTGTGTCTCCCTCTCTCTCTGCCCCTCCCCCGTTCATGCTCTGTCTCTCTCTGTCCCCCAAAAAATAAATAAATGTTGAAAAAAAAAATTAAAAAAAAAAAAAAAAGTAATGTAACATATGTGAAAAGCAAAGGTCATAAAACAAAGAATAACTAGTTTCCCGAACTAGGAAATCAGAGCAAGTGACAGAGAAAATATTCACAAATACAAATCAAAACACTTCTCCAGAGCTGAAGGAGTAAATCTGGCCTCCATATTCTCCAAAGCCATGTTTACAACCAGAAGTCAACAGAACAGACCTGTCTAAAAAAATCTGAGGGAATGAGTGTGGCCCAAGAACAGAATACCCAGTCTTTTTCAAATTCTAACATGATGGGAGTTTAAAAAAACGTAACACCCTCCAGCGCCTGCAATACAAACCACTCAGCAGGAAATTCTGCCCTCCAGCCCTTGTGAACAGAAAAGTCTAGTGGTAAACACTGAACCCCCTGAAATGTAGAACCCATACTGTAGCTGAGGGAATGAGGCACAGAATGGAAAATGTGCCCTGATGAAAAATAAAACTAATGACAAAAATTGAGAGCAAGGGAGGGAGGAGTGTAGGTGTGAGGTAACAGAAGAGATATAGATGTGTATATATCTCTGTCCCCAGTTCCAGGCACAGAGCTCCTAAAACTCCTGTAATTTCCTACATGATAAGAATACTAGGGGCAGCTCTTGTTCTAACATTTGGTCTTTGACCTGTCCTTGAAATTGGGCTTTTAAAACCCTTTGAAATTCCTAAGTGATAAGAGCATTAGGAGCATCTTTTGTTCTAATGAGGCAGGTGGACTCCTGGATGGCGACCGAGCCATGACTAGAAGCATGGAATTTTCAGCCTCCCATCCCCCTACCCCTGCTTCTTCAGAGAAGGGAGAGGGGCTGAAGTGGAGATAACGATTGGTCATGTCTACATGAAGAAGCCTCCATAAAATCCCAATACTATAGGGTTCAGAGAGATTCCAGGTGGGCAAACACATCCCCGGATCGTGACGTACCCTAATTCCACAGGAACAGAAGCTCCTGCCCTGGGGACCCTCCCAGACCTCACCCTGTCCATCTCTTCATCTGGCTGTTCATCTGTATCCTTCATCATGTCCTTTAATAAACCGGTAAACGTCTCCATGAGTTCTGTGAGCTGCTCTGGCAAATTAAGGGACCCCAAGGAGGGGGTTATTGGAACCTAGGCTTGTGACTAAAGGGGGGCCAGGGGAAGAGGGGCAATCTTGTGGGGACTGGGCCTTAACTTGTGGGATCTGATGCTATCTCTGGGTAGATAATGCTGGAACTGAGTTAATCTACGACACTCACTTGGTGTCATAGAATTGCTTGTCGGGCGGGGGGGGGGTGATAAACCTAAATACATTTGTGTCAGAAGTGCAGTGATCTGTGTTAGCAGTAAGGGAGACATGCAGGAGAAAAACAAAGGAGGAAAGAACTAGGTTTTTCCCATCACAGAATGCAGGCAAAACTGAGTTTTTTTCTAAACAACAGAAATGGGTAAAAATTTAAGTACTGACTGCCTCACCTTTCATAACAGGAAATCAATTTTTTTGTTAAGTATACACAAAATTAAATGTTTTTTTGTTTTAAAAACAATAACATGCATGACATAGTCTATTGTCTTGAAATCATCTCTATTTAGCTAGTGATCTATCCATTCATCCATCCTTTTAACTAGGTATCTGAAAAGAAAGATTTCTAGAATAATGTCCACCAACAGTTAACATCAATTGTTTCTGAGAAGTGGATATTGTGAGAATAATTAATAGTGGCTAGAAATCTTTAGGAAGGGGGCACCTGGCTGGTTCTGTCAGTTAAGCATCTGACTCTTGGTTTCAGTTCAAGTCTTGATCTCATGGTTCGTGAGTTCAAGCCCCACATCAGGCTCTGCATTAACAGTGGGGAGCCTGCTTGAGATTCTCTCTTCATCTCTCTCTGCCTCTCCTGTGCTCTCTCAAAATAAATAAATAAACTTAAAAAAAAGAAAAAAGAAACCTTTAAGAAGTATATGTATAAATGATCTTCGTGTTCTTTTTTCTAGTTTCCTATATCTTCTGTATTTTTAAATGTGTCCATATACATTAAAAACATTGAATACCTCTGGTCATAAAGGATAAATAGAGAACAACTGAAAATGACAAAGAAGAACAAGATTAAGAAAAGACTGGCACAAAGATTATCAAACTTATTTAAAGGTAAAAAAAGCAGGAGCAGAAATTAGCAGAGAGAAAATGCAGACTGAGAAGCAAGGGGCCTTGAAACTCACGTTAGCACGCACCAATTTCACTAAATCCCATCTAAATGATAGTAACTCCCAAATTCATACCTCCATCCCAGATCTCTCCATGAACTCCATACTCCTATCCCTTCACTTATTCAACATCTCTAAATGAAGACCTGACAACTATTTCAAATGTAATGTCTAAAACCAAAACCAAATTCTTGATTTTTCCCTCCACACATGCTCCTCTCTCAGCCTGCCCTATTTCACTGAATTCAACTAATGTTGGCTTGGGGCACCTGGGTGGCTCAGTCAGTTGAGTGTCCGACTCTTGATTTCAGCTCAGGTCATGATCCCTGAGGGTCACAGGATCCCCAGGGTCGTGGGATCGAGTCCCACATTGGGCTCCACACTGAGCATGGAGCCTACTTAAGAATCTCTCTCGGTCACCTGGGTGGCCCAGTTGAGCATCCACCTTTAGCTCAGGTCACGATCGCACAGTTTGTGAGTTCAAGCCCCGCGTCAGGCTCTGTGCTGACAGTTAGGGGCCTGGAGCCTGCTTTGGATTATGTATCTCTCTGTCTCTGAGCCTCCCCTGCTCACACTCTGTCTCTTTCTCTCTCTCGAAAATAAATAAACATTAAAAAAAAAAAAGATTCTCTCTCTCCCTCTGCCCCTCTCCCCTGCTTGCTCTAAAATTAAAAAAACAAACAACTAACGTCGGCTTAACTATACCTGTCCCCGTTGGGTCACCTCCCTGGATCATGAAGTCTTTGATGATTCTGTGGAATTTGGTGCCATTGTAGTAACCTCGACGTGCCAACTCTGCAAAATTCTTACAGGTCTTTGGAGCATGCTTCCAGTACAACTCCAGCACAATGATTCCCATGCTGCGGGGGGGGGGGGGGGGGGGGGGGGAGGACAGTAGAGTTCTAGTCAAGAACAAGGTCACAGCAAACAGGAAGATTATGGGACTGATCCAGGACTCTTTATTTTCAAACTTATGTAAGTCATGAAATTGTAATAAACATCAGATCTCATGCTCAGCAAAGGAAAACACCACAATGTAAATAATATAAACACAGGTATCTTCTTTGAGTAAAACACATAGGAACTTCTGGTACTTCTTGTAAACAAAATAACTGTGGACAACTAAAAATTCAAACTAGCCGGGGGCGCCTGGGTGGCGCAGTCGGTTAAGCGTCCGACTTCAGCCAGGTCACGATCTCGCGGTCCGGGAGTTCGAGCCCCGCGTCAGGCTCTGGGCTGATGGCTCAGAGCCTGGAGCCTGTTTCCGATTCTGTGTCTCCCTCTCTCTCTGCCCCTCCCCCGTTCATGCTCTGTCTCTCTCTGTCCCAAAAATAAATAAACGTTGAAAAAAAAAATTAAAAAAATAAAATAAAATAAAAATTCAAACTAGCCGTATATATTAAAAAAAAAAAAAATCACTGATCATGGGAAACCAGTATAACCAACCCTCAATTTGGAAAAAAATTTCACTTAATACTTAATTTGTCATTTTTTAAAAAGAAGGTATTATTGTGTCAGGAATTTGTATTTATTTAAACATGCATACGTTTCTGGGTAGGGGTAGAAACTTGACAAATGGGAAACAGGATGGTTTTTAATGAGTATTTTTTTTTAAACTTTTGTATTTTTGAACCATGTAAATATATTACCTATTCGTAAAAATTTTAATGGGAAAAAAAGGTACAGTTTGTGTGTATTTAAGAGAGGGTGCAACAAATGCAAAACCTGATTACTTCACATCTCTATACGTATCAAATGGGATGAGCCCTTCCCCTCTACCTCCCCCCGCCCCCCAAGTACTGCTCAGGAAAAAAGTAGAAGACTTAGGTGCCTTCCCCTCTCCTCTACTCCATCACTCACCTAGATCTTAAGCTCCAAGAACGTGAAAATTGAGGCAACTATGTATAGTCTGGACAGCCAGTGCCAAGCACAGCATAAGCACTCTATAAATATATATATGTGGTATATGCTAGAACATAGCTCTCTAAAAAAAGCCTTCCTACCAGCAATTCATCCCCTACTAACAATTCAGCAGGGATCGACACCTACTCTGTGCAAGGCATGGTTCTAGGCGGTTTTTTCCCTCATGGAGCTTATATTCTGGTGCATATTTTTTAAATACAGGGAATAATTTTTGGAATGGCAATCAGGAAATACCTATACAGTTATGAAATCAACATACCTTTTGAGAGCAATTTCAACTTCTAAGTATTCTATAACAAAACTCACAAACGTGCTGCTAAAGGACACGGTATGTGGAAGGATATTCACGCCAGTATTTGTCATAACAAAAAACAAGAGGCAACTTAAGTGTCCTTCAAAGAAGTGACTAAAATACAAAATATCCATACTATGGGCAGCTGTATTAGCAAGTGAAACAGAAGCAAATTACAGAAAAAAACATATATACAACATATATACAGTATGATCACATGATTTTGTTTTTAAGAAACAACATAAAAGAGACGGGCATCTGGCTCAGTCGGTTAAGCCTCTGACTCCTGATCTTGGCTCAGGTCATGATCTCACAGTCTGTGAGTTCAAGCCCCACGTCAGGCTCTGCGCTGACAGCACAGAGCCTGCTTGGGATTCTGTCTCTCCCTCTCTCTGTCCCTCCCTCACTTGCTGTCTCCTTTCAAAATAAGAAAACAACAACAAAAAGATAAAAGAAACAACACAAAAGAGATGTTTAGGTGTTCGCAGAGAAAGATGTGGAAGGTCATCCAACAAACTACTGTTTTTACAGGAAGAGTGGCTTTCACTTACTCTATATACTTTTGCACTGCTTGGATTTAAATGTTGATTTATTTTGCAACTTAAAAAAACGTGAACAGGTGAATTCAGAAATTGCTTTCAAGTTGGGGCCTGAAGTAGGATTTTGGTGGTGGGGAAGATGACCAGGGAGCAAAAGCAGCATCTGAGAACCGTGCTCCGGGGGAAAACAGCACGAGCAAGAGCAGAAAATAGAAAAACAGTAACTGGTCCTTGGCTACTGATGTGGGAATGGCAGAAGATGCAGCCAGAGAGGGAAGGCAAAGGCCAGATGAAAAAAATAATAATCTTGAATGTCAGGCTACCATGCTTTAATTTTACACTGTTGTAGAAGTAAGAAGTTACTTAGGTTATTGTACTACTTTCTTAAGATCACTTTGGACTTTTTCCAAAGAGGCAGTGGAATGAATGGAGCTTAAGAACCTAGCATGTGAGGCAGCCGGACCAGGCTCCAAATGAGGTTTCCCTACTTACTTGCTGTGTGAGTCTGGTCAAATCATTTCATCTGTAAATTCTGGCATTTCTCCTGCTAAAACTGGAGAGAAGGTGGAATAATACCCATGTGGGTATTAAGTGGATTAAACTATATGAGATGCTATATGTCAGGGGCATGGCACTCGCTAGTTAGTGCTCAGTTATAGCACTCTTTGATACTGGGGGAAATGTGTCTCTTCCTGTGCCTTTCTAATAGTTTAATGCAACTAAACTGCTTACAACATTAGTTGTTACTGTAACAGCTGTATAAACAAGCCCCACCTAGATGACCGCAACTCTGAAATTCAAAAGCGGTGTGTGTCTTAGGCACCTCTTTTTTTTTTTTTAATGTTTATTTATTTTTGAGAGAGAGAGTGCACACACGCACAAGTGGGGAGGGGCAGAGAGAGAGAGGGAGACACAGATTCTCAAGTAGGTTACAGGCTCTGCGCTGTCAGCACAGAGCCTGATGCGGGGCTCGAACGCAAGAACTGTGAGATCATGACCTGAGCCAAAGTCCGACACTCAACCGACTGAGCCACCCAGGCGCCCCATAGGCACCTCTAACCTGACTCCAGATGCAACGTCGCTGGCTTGTAACCTCAACACACGCTAGTTGAATGAATGAATGAACCACCGGGTGGGAGGAGGGCAACCAGGCCGCTGTCGCTGAGGTCTCAGGGAGAGCCAGTGTGGAGCTCGGACGCGGAAGGTGGCGGTCCCCACTCAGCGCTCAAGCTGCCCTTACGGCCGCCGCTCTACGCTTCTCCACGTGGAGGCCAGCCTCCCGGGGGAGCGTACCCGGAACCCAGCCCCGCGGCAAAGCCGGGGCTCCGCGTCGCCACCGCCAGCCCAGCCCCGAGGCCCGACCCCTCTCACCTGGTCTCCAAGTACACATTGGGCGGCTGCCAGGAGTCTGGGGGGATCGCCGCCATAGCGCAGCGCGCGCAATCCAGCAGCAATTGCTACTTCCGGTGTCGATACCTGGGGACCCGCCGCTGCTGCGCACACTTCCGGTCCTCGCCGTTCAACCCTTGCTATGGCAAGATTTGGGGAGTTGAGACAAGGAAGAAGGACCCCACTTCCAAGGCGGAGAAGCTGGTATGTGAAGCGAAAAACAGAACGGCTGCAGAGACGGAGAAAAGCGCAAGCTCCATTGTAGGGGGTGGTCTCCAAGTGAAGAGTGCGACACTCTCCTGTAGCTCTGATTGGTTCGTTTAGGCGGGGAAGGCGGGAAGAACCAGAAAATCTGCACTCCGATTGGAGTTATGTCCTAATTTTCCATTGGAAGAAGTTCTAGTTCCACAAAGGGGCTGGGACTTGAAAGAGAGAAGTAGAATGGAAGGGAATAGAAATGAGAGGTGCCAGTATCTGACCTTTGTAAGGCCCTGTACAATTTACATAGCACTTACATTTTATTATCTACTCCACAGAGCAATCCTGTAAAGTAGATATTATTGTTCCCATTTTTCAGATGTGAAAACCGAGACCCAGCAGTTAAATGACTTGTTCATTTGTCTCTAGCCATACAGCAAACCTGAGCCTTAAGACTCCAAAAAGTAAAGCAAAGAGTCTGGGACAGAGAGAGAAAAAGGGTCAGGAAGAAAATGAGAAAGAAGTAAAGGGAGAGACATGAGAATGAAGATCAAAGAGATGAGGGCTAACGCAAGGCTTAGAGTGACTGGCTGGGATATATGGGATAGAAGGTTGTTAGGGAGGCTTGTTCAGGGTCAAAGAGAAGCAAAGTAGACGCCCTGCAAGGTTTGGAGGGAGGAGGAGAAAGAAATGGGGTAAGTAAATGTTGTAGATGCTTTGCACACTGGTTAATAATGATGGCTACAGGGCGCCTGGGTGACTCAGTTAAACGTCAGACTTCAACTCAGGTCATGATGTCGTGGTTCACAAGTTCCAGTCCCAAGTCGAGCTCTGTGCTGACTGACAGCTCAGAGCCTGGAGCTTGCTTCAGATTCTGTGTCTCCCTCTCTCTCGCTCCTCCCCCGCTTGTGCTCTGTCTCTCAAAAGTAAATAAATGTTAATAAAGTTTTAAAAAATTAAAAAAAAATAACGATGGCTAAATGAGTTCTTACTTTATGTCAGGCATCGAGCTAAGAACTATGGTGTACTTTCACATTGTTAAAATCAAACACAAATGGAAACCAGACTTGAAAATTTCCTGAGCAGGCAAACCAGTTTAGTCATATAGGCAAACCTTAATTTAGCTTGTTCTGTAAAATAAGCGAAACTTAACTTGGGCCACTTCTTGTTAATGCCTCTGAAAATCAAAAACAAAACTTAAACTGTTCTCAAAATTGATATGAAGTAACTACTCTTTTTAAAACTTTTTAAAATATTTAAAAAATATTTTACACTGTCAGCACAGAGCCTGATGTGGGGCTCAAACCCATGAACTGTGAGATCATGAAATCAAGAGTTGGACGCTTAACCGACGGAGTCACCCAGGTGCCCCACTATTTTTTCTTTTATTTTGAGAGAGAAAGGGAGAGCGCACCAGGGGAGAAGGGGAAGAGAGAATCCCAATCAGGCTCTGCACTATCAGTGCTGAGCCGGATGTGGGGCTCGATCTCACAAGCTGAAATCAAGAGTCAGACACTTAACCAACTGAGCCACCCAGGCACCCCATGAAGTAACTACTTTTAACCCATCCATATCCCTAGGAAATTCTAATACTATAAAATATCTGAAGAGTAAAAAGCCACACTATCTCCTCACCAGATAAGCTGCTTCATAACGATATACCTCCAAACCTCATTCCATGTTCGGTTTGAGTGCTTCCAGTTTGCAAACTATTTTTTGTGTATGATGCATTTTTACTGATTACTATTTCAGTGATCCACTTAATCTTCAAAACTCCATGAAGTTGATGTTACTATACCCTTTTTACTTTAAGGAAACTGAGCCTTACAAAGATTAGGTGACTTGTTCAGTATCACAGCTGTGAGTATCTACGTATAGTTAGTTCAATCCTAGTTCCCTTAATTGTCAGGTAGGAATAAGGGTATATGGTGTTGTAGAGATCAACCAGACAGTGAGCAGGCTGGGCCTCTCCTTCATTTCTGTGCCTTTCTCGCAGACTACTGAGAATAGGGTGTTCAGGTTTTGTTGAATTAATAATGGGCAGAGAACTACATTTTACACTGATGAATGCTGGGCTACGGTAAGGTATAATAAATTTTACACTTTCTGCAGTCTCGTGTTCATGTCCTCTTTATGACCCTTGAGCTGAACAGAAAGAAAAGTCTTTATCATTGGTCCATTCTGTCTATTGCTATTTGAGTTACCTTTCTCTGGATCTTATGTAGTTCCTTACTATCTATTTTGGGTGCCTTAGGGCACAGTGAGGATGCATTGGAGTTTTACACAAGAATAAGTCAGTGTCTTGTTGTCTCATTCCAAAATCCTTCCCCAAGAGACTCTGTATTTGTTGGCCTTTTGTCCCCAAGAGAACATTGGGTGACTTCAGGAAGGAATTAACAGAGATTTCTGAGTATAACTAATAGTCCACCTTAAATTACTCTGAGTGTCTTGTATTTACTTCATCTATTCTGTTAAGCTTAATTTGTCTTCTTAATAAATGTGCTTTATTAAAACCAAAATTATAAACTCTTACAGAAACATCATTTTGGGGGCTAGAAACTTGAAGATCATCCTCTTTCTCTCTGCTCCCTGTAAGTGATACATCATCAAGACTTATCAATTCTTTTTTCCCAAATTACCAGGCTTATTTTAACACCAGGCTTATTTTAGAAGCCCCCTTGTGGGGTTCCCTGCCTTTTGGCTTTTCCCCACTAATGCATCCTGCACACACACCAGCCAAAGCTTTCCTCCCAAGATATCTTGTATGTCACTTTGCCAAAAAATGTGAAATGGTTTCCCTTGGCCTGTTAAAGTCCCCAGGGCGCCTGGGGACTGAGTTGGTTAAGCTTGATTTCAAGCTCAGGTCATGATCTCAGGGTTCATGGGATCAAGCCCCCCCGTCTATGCTGTCAGCACAGAGCCTGCTTGGGATTCTCTCTCTCTCTCTCTCTGCCCCTTCCCTGTGTTCTCTCTCAATATAAATAATAAATAAATAAATGAATAAACAAACAAACAAACAAACAAACATTAAAAAAATAATTTATAAAAACTAACTAAATAAAATAAAGTCCCAAACCACTTGGCCTGGGCTTGAAGGGCCTTCACCCTGACTTCCCCAGCCTGATTTCCTACCATTTCATCCATGCCTTAAATGTGCCACCAACATTTCCACTTTCTGGGCCTTTGCTCAGGCCATTCCCTTTCCTTGCAATGCTTCCCAAACCTCGCCCATGCCTGGGTCCCAACTTCTTCAGAAATCCTCTCTACCCTTCCTGTCTGCGAGTAGGTTCTCTCTCTTTCTCCCTTCTTGGTCTTTAGTCCTCTGCCACCTTTCATTGTTGTCTAGCCGCTTGTACACATTCTCTTCTCTCCAAGTAGATTGATAAGAGCCCAAGTTAGGGACCACGTCCAAGTTCGGTTCAGTTCAGCATTCCCACAGGGCCTGGTCCAGGCCGGAACCTGAACAGAGAGAACCTCCAGTGGCTGGCGGAGCTAAGTCACCACAAGCAATTCTGTGGCACAGAGTGTTACTACCTGGAAACCTTCTCAAGGGTTTTTCTAAATGCCAACAGAAGCCCAGACTAAAGAAATGAGTATGTTTATCCATCATTTCCGTCCCTATCCTCTCCCCCAAACCGTTCCTCCTCCTGTGCCCCAGTCACTGTTGTCCTAGTCACCACACATCTTTTGATTCCTCACCCTCCTTCAGCTACATCCCCACACACATTCCAAATTGCCAAGCACTTTCACATTCATGATCTCTTCTCCCACCAGCCAGGTTTTAGAGTGGAGGGCTCTGAGTGACCAACAGGAGGAGGCGACAAGCTGCAGGGCCCACAGGATTTAGTGTGGGCTGGAGCCCAAGCCTTTCTCCTGCCTTCCTCCCCTGAACCTTTCTACAACCTGATTTGTTGTACCTGGGAAATCTTCCTTGAGCAGATTCTCGTTCTTCCATTCCTTTTACCTAGACCATCAAAGTTGTTTTTCCCTTGAACTTTCCAAAGTTAATTTTTCCTCCTCCAATCTAGCCTTCGTCCATCCCACGGGATTTCTATGGCCATAACAGAACTCTGATCCCATCACAACCCCACTCAAAAACCTTCAGTGGCTCGCCACTGCCCACAGGTCAAAGTGTTAGCATTCAAGTTCTTTCTGGCTATGCCAAACTGATCTTTAAAGATTGTTTAGGGGCGCCTGGGTGGCTCAGTCGGTTGAGCGGCCAACTTCAGCTCAGGTCACGATCTCGCGGCCCGTGAGTTCGAGCCCCGCGTCGGGCTCTGTGCTGACAGCTCAGAGCCTGGAGCCTGTTTCAGATTCTGTGTCTCCCTCTCTCTGACCCTCCCCCGTTCATGCTCTGTCTCTCTCTGTCTCAAAAATAAATTTAAAAAACATTTAAAAAAATTTTTTTAAAGATTGTTTCTTCTAGGGCACTTGGGTGGCTCAGTTAGTTGAGTGTCTGACTGTTGATTTTGGCTCAAGTCAAGATCTCACAGTTGTGAGATCAAGCCCTGCCTTGTGTCTTTTTTTTTTTTTTAATATTTATTTATTTTTGACAGAGAGAGACAGAGCATGAGTGGGGGAGGGGCAGAAAGAGACGGAGACAGAATCTGAAGCAGGCTCCAGGCTCTGAGCTGTCAGCACAGAGCCCGATGCAGGGCTCAAACTCACGGACCGTGAGATCATGACTTGAGCTGAAGTTGGACACTCACCAGACTGAGCCACCCAGGCCCCAGTACCTTGTGTCTTTTGATGATGAGAGGTGGTTTCTAATTTAATTTTTTTGATGTTTTTATTTATTTTTGAGACAGAGAGAAAGCATGAGCTGGGTAGGGGCAGAAAGAGAGGGAGATAGGAACTGAAGTGGGCTCCGTGCTGACAGCAGAGAGCCTGACATGGGGTTTGAACTCACAAGCCAAGAGATCATGACATGAGCCAAAGTCGGATGCTTAGCCAAGTGAGCCACTCAGGTGCTCCGGTTGCTAATTTTAGTGTGGTAAACTGTATCAATTTATCTTTTACAGAACATCTAAATTCTGACTAGCCATATTTAAGTACTCACTAGTCACTTGCATGGCAATGGTATTGGACAGAGCTACTCTAAAGTTTTGTTTCAATTTTTTTTCATATAGAGCTATAATACACATAGAATTTATTTTGGTGTATGGTGTGAGGTTGGAGTTAAGTTTCATTTTTTCCTATATGTATATATAACCGAGCCAGAACTATTTATTGATAGCATTGTCCTTTCCTCAGTCCTCAGTTGTACCTCTTTGTCATAAAGCAAGTGTATATATATGTGTGGTTCTCATTTTGGTCTCTTTATTCTGCACAATTGGTTTGCCTATCCCTGCATCAGTATCACACTGCCTTTGTAGTTAGCTTTATTAGTATGAACCCAGCAACATTTTGATGGCAGGTCTCTAGCAGAAAAGTTAGGATCTTGGCACTAAGGACTGGGCAAAATAAGTAGCCTGGGTTCTAATTGTGACCCCACCACTCTTTGTGTAATCTTGAGCAAGTTAACCTTTCCGTAAACCTCAGTTTGGTTGGCATGAGGATAAATTTTCAGGGAGGAAGAATTTCCTCTGCATTTCAAGGTCCTTCCAGCTGGACAAAGAACCAAACTGACATGAGACAGAATAACAAGAGAAAATCAAATTTAGTTTCATACATGTGGAGAATGCACACGCATACACACACACACACACACACACACACACACACACACGAAATTCCAAAGATAGCCAACATGAGACATCCTGAGCTAAGGAGAGGGGCGGAACTTGGGAATACAAAGGAAAGGAAGGCCTTGTTCTATTAGTAGTAAGGCGAGAGATGTTTGGAAAACAAAGATTGCCCTATAAATTTCTTAGGTAAAGAGGGATCTCTATTAATAGTTCTTTCTGGTATAGGCAGGCAGTTGAGGGGGTGGGTAGAGAGCTTTTCCTAAATCTGCTGGGTTTTTATTGCTTTTATTTTTTTAAAGTAGACTTCATGCCCAATGTGGGGCTTGTACTCACCACCCTGAGATCAAGAGTTGCAAGCTTTATCAACTGAACCAGCCAGGTGCCCCTTGGTTGCTTTTAATTCAAAATAATAATCATGCCAAAGTGTCCGTCTTTGGGTGGCCTGCCTTTTGGCCCCTATAGGGACTATTTATATGATAGGGTTGTTGAATTGGTTTCACAACCATAAAGGGTTGGTAATGTCTCGCACAGAGTAAGCTCCAATAAATATTTATGAGTGGGCTGTGTGTTTATTTGTATGATTTGTTTGCTTGTCTTTCTTTTAGACTAAGAGCTCCCAGAGGTAAGGGCCTGCCCTCCGTTACCTATCCTTCCCACTCCTTAATGCCTAACACGCTGCCTGGCACGGAGTAGGGGGGTGCCCAATCAAAGGCTGTGGGATGAATCAGCTCAGCTGCTGAATCCGCGCGAGCGCGGAAGAGGACAGACCCCGGTAAACACTCAAGTGGGCCGAGCAGAAAGAACCTGACGCCAGGGGGAGCAGGAACCCGCACTCTCCAGATCTCGCGGAACTTCGCGCGCGCGCGTGCGCGCGGCCAAGTCGCGGGTTCTGTTTCTGACGCAAGCGCGAGGCGTGAGGAAGGAGCTACCCTAGCACGCGCGGCCTTGCCTGTGGCGTGGGAGTTGCTTCCGGGTTGCGCGCCCGGAAGCAGGAAGTTGGCGGCTTACCCTCCTCGCCCGGAGGCTGAAGTCCCCGAGGCGGGAGGAGCCCGAGGGGGCGCGGGCCCCGCATGTGAGTGACTGGGGCCCGAGGCCGGGAGGGGGGAGGCCGCCCTGTGACAGCCTCACCGCCGCTCCCGTCCGTGACACCCTCGCGCGGCCCTTTTCCTCTTGCCCTTGCGCAAACCTCTTTTCTGAGCCTCTGGGGTTTTGCAGATTGACAGCACCGCCGGCAGCTCCCCCAGGATCGACTCCCATAAGACGTCTTTTCCTTGGCTCCGCGGGGCCGAGCGAAGCGAGGTCGACCCTGTTGGAACTTGTTTCGCAGGTGTCACGGCAGTGTCCAGAACACCATCGGTGCTAGCGAAGTCTAGATTTCACTGCTCTTTTGACAACATTCTTCATTTTTTGGTATATGGAATGGATTCCTGGCCCCCCTTCGAAACACCTTTTATTAATTGTTACCCGTGGAAGCTTGCCTTGTGTCAGTGGAAGTCTCGGTTCTTGCATTCCCCACAAAAGATTTACACCAGGATCCGCACTGGCATAAAGACCGTGAGAAGGAAGGTAGCAAGCACAAAGCAGTTTTTTAAAGGGCAGTACACTTTCAGGATGGAGTGGGCAGGCCTGGAGTTGGCGACTGCCCCGAGGCTACAGTTGTTTTCTCACTCCTACCGGTAGGGGGAACTTTGACCCTGCTAGGTTTCTGTCGAAACGGTCTCGGGAACCTGTCATGTCCGTTTCCCAACGGGGATGGCAAACTAATACAAATGCATTGTAATGAAGTCTAGGGTTACTCTGGGGCACAAGAGTTAGAGAGAAGCGCAAGCCTTGTACCTGCTGCTCTGGGTCTTAGAGCCCTGGAAAGTTGGGAACCTTTTGCCCTCAAGTCTCTAAATGTAACCTGTTTATGGCCTTCCCTGCCTCCAGCTCATAGCTAACCAAGTGCCTACTCTGTTATTTCCCCTTCAAGGACTTGGGGCTCTGAAATCTTTCAGGTTGAGGGCCAAAGTCAAGCTTCTGTAGCTGCTTCCTACTGAACAAGGGCAGTGTTTTTCATTAGAGTTTCACTCTTTGATATCTGTCTGGGCCATGAGGAGGTAGTATGAGGTTATAGGGTGGAATAGGGCTTGTGTCCTGGTCTCAGAAGGTTTGACCACTACTATAGTCCAGGGGCTATAGTAGTCTTGATGTTTTCTCGAAAGGGGCTGATATCCTTGTTGCAGTAAGAGGTGAAGCTGGTCTTGTCTACCACAAGAGGAGATGAACTTAGTTATAAGATTAAGAAGACATGGTTCAAAAAGCAAAAGGATCACGCAAAGGAAAGGCCCCATGAAGGGAAGTATCCATGACATAAGACCCCAGGATAGGGAGATGGTGGATGTGCTTGCTGATAGGAGACGATGGGCTTGCATTTGAAGTCTTTTGATACTTTCTTGAATAACCTGACTGATGGACATAAAAGCAACATTCTTCCTGGACTAATGTGCCCCTTTGGGCTAAAGTGAGCTATCTAATGCCCTTTGATTTTGGAGGACTGCCCCTGAGGGTGACCACCAGGATAACCAGACTGGAGTTGAAGGAAAGCTTACCTGTAAAGGAGGTTAAGACAGAGTAGGTGGCTCCCGTGTCTAAAAGAAAATTAATTGTCCTACCTGCCAGTGAGTTGAGTTGGTGGCCTAAGGTTGCCAAGACTTACATAGTTTCTTGAATGGATTTGCCTAATTCTTGAGAGAGTGGAGAAGGACAGTCCTCGTGATCCCTGTGGCCAATCCTAAGGCTGCTCCCGAGGAGGGCCCCTAGCAAGAGGAGTGTAAGGACCTCCTGCTTAGATATGGGTGTTTCAGTTACCATAGAGAGGGAAACTCTTTGAGTAACTCCTATGAAGGATACATCTGGAACTAACCAGGCCAAAGAACAAGTGCCCTTCCATCCATCTGGAAGGGTCACATATGCTTGAGTTCCAAAAATAGAGTCCCTTCTGAGGACACAGGTGAACCTTGGTTAGAATAGAAAATAAAGGCACTTTGGAGCGCCTGGGTGGCTCAGTCGGTTAAGCGTCCGACTTTGGCTCAGGTCACGATCTCACGGTCTGTGAGTTCGAGCCCCGCATCGGGCTCTGTGCTGACAGCTCAGAGCCTGGAGCCTGTTTCAGATTCTGTGTCTCCCTCTCTCTGACCCTCCCCCGTTCATGCTCTGTCTCTCTCTGTCTCAAAAATAAATAAACGTTAAAAAAAAAAATTTAAAGAAAAGAAAGGCACTTTCAAAAGGGGCTCCCCTAGGGCCAGCAGTGGCCCTAAAGAGGACCAAAGCCAATATGAAGGTGGGCAAAGAGGTCATGACTAGATGTTGTAGAGTTGCGTTGCTACTTTAACACCGTTAAAAGACCCGCTCTTTTAATTTTTTTTTAAGTTTGTTTTTAGAGAGAGAGAGAGAGAGTGTGAGCAGGGGAGGGGCAGAGAGAGAGGGAGACACAGAATCGAGTCAGGCTCCAGGCTCTGAGCTGTCAGCACAGAGCCTGATGTGGGTCTTGAGCCCAGGAACCATGAGATCATGACTTGAGCAGAAGTGAGACGCTTAATCAACTGAGCCACCTAGGTGCCCCTTAAAAGACCCACTCTTAACCTTCCCCCAAAGGTCACCATCACCCCCTGTCCTTGGTCCTCCATGTCTCAATATTGTCAGGGCCACCCATCAGCCCAGGTAACCTCCTCCTTCTTCAGTACACCTTATTAACAGCCTTGTCCCCTGTTGGAAAAACTCCTGGAACATATGTTCTGGGATCCTTATCAAAAGCTCCTCTTTAACAGTGTTAAAGTAGCAATCAGAAACACTTTCCCAAAAGAATGACTCACCTGCCGAAGTTAGGCTGAAATTATAAAGGCAGGGAGACAAGGGAATAAAACCCACTGGGGTCCCAGATGTTGGGTTAGTACTAACACAGATTGGGAAGGTCATATTAGAGAGTTTAAGTTGAGTATATAACAGTCCCAAAATAGCAGGTGTTGGGAGGGGCCCCTGAGCATTTAGGATTTTTGTGCTGTGTTCCATGACTTTTCTTTGGAAGTTTCTTGCACTTACGTGGGGCTGGGAGGTCCATGTTGGTATCCAGAGACGGGTATAGGTGAAACTAATGGGGTTATTGGTGGTGGCCCACAATGAAGCAGGTGCGGGAGTTACAATGGCTAAGTGGGGTCCCACACATATCCAGCAAGGGGAATTAGAATTGGTGTTGTTGAGATAGCGTTGAGCAGTATTAAGTGAGGGGGGCTACGGGGCAGCATGAGGCAGAAGTGGCTTGTGATCAAAGAGGTACCATACCTATGGATTTCTTTAAGGGTGTAGTCTTGGAAGTCCCCCTGCAGGACTACACTAAGGTATTGGACATAACAGAATAGAGGATTTTAGGATTTATCTGAGATGGCCCCTTTTTGAAGAGCAGTTTGAGGTCTTCCAGTGGCTCACCGGTATACTCAGAGGTATCAGGGTTGTCCTCTTTGTTAGAGGTCACAGCAGGCTTGGCTCGGGAGAGATGGATCCAGCTGGAGATTCCTGGGACCTTGATGGTTGTAGGGGTGGATAAAAGAACAGTATAGGGTCCCTTCCATAAAGGTGTTTGTTGGGATCCAGGAGCTCAATGTATCCAGGTTTTAATTAGGACCTTATCTCCTGGTTGGACCAGGGATGTTGGGTTTGAGTGGTCTGGCTTTAGTAGGACCTGTTTTTCCCATAGAGCCTCTCAAAGGCACTGACTGAGTCCCAAGAATGTATGAACGTTAGGTTAGCTTTGTTGGTAGGCTCTTCACTCCCATAACCAGACGGGAGTTGAAGGAAAGCTTACCGTAAAGGAGGCTAAGACAGTAAGTGGCTCCCATGTCCAAGAGAAAATTGTCCTACCTGCCATGTCAAGGGGTCACCCTGGGCTCTGTCACAATGAGGGAAACAGTGGGTGGAGGAGCCCATTGGTGCCATAGGTTGCCTCAATCCATGGTGGTGACAGCTTGAAGGGATGCTGAACCCCTGGTTGTCCCATTAGTGGGGCAGTCTCTCAGTGTCCTGTTTGAGGACATTAGGACAGGCCATATTAGGGAGCTTAAGGAACAGACATCTCTCCAGTGTCCCTCCTTTTTGCAATGGTAGCAGGCTCCTTTTGGTGTCTCCCTTTTGAGGGGGCGACCCTGGGGTGATGGCTGGCATTGCAAGGCCACCAGGAGTTGAGCCTGTCTCTGATCCTTACGTTTTTCCTTTTCCCTTTTTTTTTCCTTCTCCTGGTGCTGGCCATAGAACACAAAATTGACCACCTTAAGGAGTTCAGAGCTTGGTATGTCTGGCCCTAGGGATAATTTTTGGAGCTTCCTCCTAATATCTGGGGTGGCCTGAGTGATGAGTCGACCATTAAGAACTGTAAGATCAGCCTCTCTGGGATCAAGAGTATGTTTAGCTGAAGTCTCTCTTAGTCTTTCCATAAAGGTTGTGGGGTTTTCTTCCTTTTCCTGGTTTATGAAAGCCAGCTTGTTATATAATTAATTGGCTTTGACTGGCATCTTGACATTCCATTTGTTAGATTATAAGATGGTCTTGGGACCATTGCCCTTGTGCAGTGTCATAGTTCCAATGAGGATCTGTTATTGGAACTGCCATGTTATCTGCCAGATACCTTGCACTGGAACTATGAAGTTTATCCCCAGATTAGATGGTGGGCTCCCCAATTCTATCTCAGTCTGCCTTGGAGAGAGTCTGATTGAGAATGAGCACTATGTCCTTCCAGGACAAATCAAAAGTTAGTATAAAACCCTGAAGTCCTGACACGTAACCGTCAAGGTCCTAGGAAAAATCTCCCAAGTCCTTCTGGATTTGGTGGAGATCACTCATAAAGAAGGGAGTTTGGACCCACATGGTGGTTCTGGTTGGCTCAGCTATTTCCTGGAGGAAACACAGAATTGGAAGGGGCTTGTTAGGACTTGACAGTGTTGGTGGTCTTGGATATGGGGCAATGGATCATCGTTTTGGGCTATGGTAGGATTTGGTGGGGCTTGGGGAAGCCTCCTCTGGTGGTGGGGGAGGGGACTTAGGACTTAGGCTTGTGAGGAAATCTAAAGTGGACAGCTGAATTTTGCAGGTTTTGAAAAGCCTGAGGTTTGTTTAACATAAAGGCTTGGACCTAAGGGAACTGAGACCACTTTGTCTGGTCTATACAAAATAGGTCTAGTTTAAGATGGTGTTATAATCCAGTGTCCAATTGTAGGGCCCTGTTGCCCCATCTCTTAGTTTATATTGGGGCCATGCTGTATTGCAGAAAAAGATGAGCCTTTTCCTCTTTAAAGGTTGGGGGTCAAACTTATCCCAGTTAGTGAGGATGCATCCCAGTGGTGAACCCCTGGAACTGCCATCAGGTTTCCCATATGTAAGGGAATAGCAAAGAGAAGGGGAAGAAGTAGACACAGTATTCCAAGAGTGTCCCCTTGGAATGTTGTGTATCAAGAGGAGAGGTGGCCTTTCTACCTCCTTTGAAGAACGACCCTTCAAGGATGTCCCCTCAGGTGAGGCGCACAGCCCAAATTAGTATTATTGCAGCCTGTCCTTTCTTTACTTGCCTCCCCCAAATTGAGGTGCCCATAAGGGAGGGATCTGGTGTATTTTATAATCCCTAATGAGTCCCTGAGTGCCAGGATGTATGCCCCAGCCTTCAACATCTATGTGGTTCCATTTCCAGATTTCATCCCAGGCTCCTCTCAGGTTTTTTTGTTTTGTTTTGTTTTGTTTTTTATTTACATCCAAATTAGTTAGCTTATAGTGCAACAATGTTTTCAGTAGATTTCCTCTCCAAAGTATTAACTCGAGGAGTTGGAATAGACACAAAGATTTGCCCTTACCCTCTTAGAAATAAACTCCCGCTGGAGACTGTGATTATCATGTACCCACCTTGGATTTAAGTATCAGAGGCTGATTGAGACCATCTTTCCGGAAAGGGAAGGGGAGGGAAACACGTAAGAAGGTGTGATTTGAGGCAACAACACAGAGGGAGAACTACTGGTTAGATGAATCATCCAGGAGATTGAATGAGTATGAAAATGGACCGGCCCAGCAGATGGAGAGGCTTTCACATATATACAGCACGTCCTCGGGGTTTGAGGGGCACAGACTTTGTGAGAGTGATGGCAGAAGTGGTTTAGGAGAGGAAGAACTATAGACAGTAACAGTAGTGGCCAAATTGCAGAGTGAGTGAGAGCTGACCTCCGAGAAAGTAAATCAGATAGGGATCCTCTAGCCTCAGCGGGGTGAGGACTGTCTTACCTTGGGCGATCGGAGTCGCGGCACCAAAAGATGTTACTGGGGGAAGCTTGCATGGTGTCAGTGGAAGTCTCGGTTCTTGGATTCCCCTCGAAAGATTTATAGGAGGATCCGCGCTCGAATAACGACAGAAGGGAGGTACCAAGCAAAAAGTGGTTTATTAAACCACCAGTACACGGTCATAATGGAGGAGACGGGGGTTGAGGAGTCACCGAGGATACAGTTTTTTTAAGTAAGTAGGGTCTTGAGCCATGCAGGAGGCGGTCTCTAATGGAAGCTGCCTCACATCTTTGGGGAGATGCCTCCTACCTGTGGAGGAGAACTTTGACCCTACAAGGTTCCTGCTGGAACTGTCATGGCGTCACTCCCCACCAGAGGGCGCAGAACCTGTAATGCAAATGCCTTATAAAGCCAGGGGTTACCCTGGGACAGAGGTTGAAGAGGAGAACGCATGCTCTGCACCTGCTGTCCTTGCTCCGCTAGCCCGGAAAGTTGGAAACCAAATGTTTGTTGTCTTTCTCTCATTAAAAGTAAGCTCCCACAGGTAAGGGCCTGCCCTCCATTACCCGTCCTTCCCACTCCTTAATGCCTAACACGCTGCCTGGCACGGTGTGGGGGGGGGGGGGTGGCAAAGGCCGTTGGCTGAATCAGTTCAGCTGCTAAATCCGCGCGAGCGCGGAAGAGGACAGACCCTGGTAAGGACTGAAAGGGGAGGAGCAGGAGGAACCTGACGCCAGGGGGGGCAGGAACCCGCATTCTCCAGATCTCGCGGAACTTCGCGCGCGCGCGCGTGTCCAAGTCGCGGGTTCTGTTTCTGACGCAAGCGCGAGGCGTGAGGAAGGAGCTACCCTAGCACGCGCGGCCTCGCCTGTGGCATGGGAGTTGCTTCCGGGTTGCGCGCCCGGAAGTAGGAGGTTGGCGGCTTACCCTCCTCGCCCGGAGGCTGAAGTCCCCGAGGCGGGAGGAGCCCGAGGGGGCGCGGGCCCCGCTTGTGAGTGCCTGGGGCCCGAGGCCGGGAGGGGGGAGGCCGCCCTGTGACAGCCTCACCGCCGCTCCCGTCCGTGACACCCTCGCGCGGCCCTTTTCCTCTTGCCCTTGCGCAAACCTCTTTTCTGAGCCTCTGGGGTTTCGCAGGTTGGCAGCATCGCCGGCAGCTCCCCCAGGGTCGACTCCCATAAGACGTCTTTTCCTTGGCTCCGCGGGGCCGAGCAAAGCGAGGTCGACCCTGTTGGAGCTTGTTTCGCAGGTGTCACAGCAGTGTCCAGAACACCATCGGTGCTAGCGAAGTCTAGATTTCACTGCCCTTTTGACAAAATTCCTAATTTTTTAGTATGTTGAGTTGATTCCCCGCCCCCCTTCGAAACATCTTTTTCTAATAAAGTGTGGACTTGTATGCGATAAACATAGCATGTAGGATTTCAGAGTTATATGACTTGATTTATTGACCCGATAATGGGGTGTTTGTAATCACCATTTGCTACAAAAATCTCCTGCCTAGTGTTCCTAAGACCACCAACCTTGCTGGTCACAGGTTTTCCTATTTAAGAGCTCGTATATATAGCCTTGGTATTTGCGAGTATATTTAAAGTATTTAGTCATCGCTTGATAATAGAAACTACTCCCGGATGCTTAACTATTCTGACTTTTTCAGGTTGCTCATTTGGTTGTTTCCATGGTGGAATCCTCTATGGGCATTTCTCCCTTAATGAAATGGTGTGTTCAGGGTTTATCACAATTTCTCTCTAAGGAACAACATCCTTTAACCTAAATTCAACTTTGCTACGTTGAAGTTTGACTAAAGTTCACTTAGTCCAACTTGCATACCAGAGAGTGTCCATGTTAGGCTCTTTCTGCTTTGAACCAAAACAATTTTCAAGATCCAGTTTTAATCCCTGTTCCTCTAACAAGCTACCTAGCAACACCACAGAGATTGTCTAAATGAGAGGTTCCTAATCTACTCACCTAAACCCTCCTTAGGTTGATGTATTTTTAAAAATAAGAAGAATAAATGGTAAAATAAACCAACCATTAGTTAAATTAGTTTGAGAACAGAATGACCAGTTCCTTTGTATAAATCTGTTCAGAAGATACTGATCAGGTTCCATGACTCGGAGGTGAATTTCCATGTCTGTTGTTAGTTTCTTCTGATATTTTCTCCACTTATCTCTGCTTTCAAGGGTTAAATAACAAAAAATTCAAACGAGTAAATTTAAAAATTTTTTTTTCAACGTTTATTTATTTTTTGGGGGACAGAGAGAGACAGAGCATGAACGGGGGAGGGGCAGAGAGAGGGAGACACAGAATCGGAAGCAGGCTCCAGGCTCTGAGCCATCAGCCCAGAGCCCGACGCGGGGCTCGAACTCACGGACCGCGAGGTCGTGACCTGGCTGAAGTCGGACGCTTAACCGACTGCGCCACCCGGGCGCCCCAAACGAGTAAATTTTGAACATCTAATTGCTGTAATTAAATCATGAATCAGGCAGCATCCCATCTGACAAGTAGAGAGGAGCTCCTAAAGGGCTACAGGAAAGGAAAGGTTTTTCAAGGTAGAGAGTGAAGTAAAGGAAATGATTTTTTTAGGCATTGCCAGTTTTTTAGGCAAGGTCATTCTAAGGGGGAATGGGGTTTATCAGTAAATGTTCTAGCACTGACCAGGAAATTCCATGTTGGCTGGGTAAAGTCACATTTCCAAGGGATTTGAAACTGCAGTTAGCTTAGATGTTAAGTCTTGGTTTGCTGACTTGGGACCCTAACCTAAGTGACACCATTTTGGGCCTGTGGTTTTCTTTTTAACACAAGGAACAATTTAGTGTGAGGAGACATGGAAATAAATATAATACAAAGTGATCAGAGTTGTGTTTAGGGTTCAAAGGACAAACATCAAGGCTGGAATAAGGAGTTCACTGATTGGAAAAGCATGGGGGCTTTTCCCCATGGTAGGCAGAGACAATTATTTGTACAAAAGCAAAAAGATGTAAAATGGGATGGCAGTGAAGAACGTGAGGAAGGAATAGGAAATGAGACTGAACAGGTAGGCAGTGACCAGGTCATAATGGGAAGCTAAGTAATTTGAACTTCGTCTTATTAAAAGTACCAAGTCTTAAATTTGGGTATTGGGACAAATGTTTTACATTCATCATCTCGTAATCCCTTCACAGCAGTGTTGGAAAGACACAATTACCCCCATTTTATAAAATGATGAAAACTCAGAGGCTTAGATTAAGTACTGTCTCATGACTATACAGTAGTGGAAGATCAGGTGTTTGTATTTAGCTTTTTCCAAGTCCACTTGCCTTCTTAACCACCTTGCTAAATTGTTCCACAGCAGGACATGGGGATTCAAGGAAGTCGCTTTAAATAGACAAGTAACATTAGCCGATTTGTTTCAGAAAAATAATTTGTGGGGCGACTTGAGGATGGATCAGAGAGGAGAAGGAGAGCTGGCAGTATAGAGATTAAATTTATCTTTGTGATGGTCCACAGGACAGATGTTGAGAGCCTTGACTACCATTAATGTAGAGCTAAAAAGGAGATGATGAATGTGGGAACTATACAGGGAGTAGAATCGAGGATTTAGTGATTGGTTCATTAGTGGTGATGAAAAAGGAGGGGTTTTAAATATGGAGAACTGGTGTTTCCATTAATTACAAAACAATATAGTAGGAGAAATGGGTTGCGGGGGTGGGGGGGCAGGAATAATAAGGCACTTGTGGGCACATTACATATAGGGAACAGAAGGAAATTTCTGCCAGAGTGTCTGGTATATAGATAGATGGATGGGTCTGGAGTTCTGGAGGGTTTTAGACTGGAGAAGAGATTTGGAAATCACTAGTAGCTGGTAGTTAAAGCCAGGGAGGGAATGAGAAGATCAAGGACAACTGTGATGAATACCAGCATTCAGGGGTATGGTCTCTGAGAAAAGCGAATTATGCTAAGGTTTGAGAGCACTTGAGGGAGGAAATGGCTGGCAACAGGAACTTCCGTGGAGAGGTCAGTTAAGGTAGTAATTGAGAAAACGTCCTTTTGACTTGGCATGTAGAGAGCCATTGGTGACCTGAGAGCTATATTAGTGGTGTGAGGGGGGCAGAAATGTGATTTGAGTGGTTAATAAAGACATGGAGACCTTAGAAACACGAAGGTGAAGTGATGCCTTTTTTTTTTTTTCTTTTCTTTTTTTAAGGAACTTGGCTCTGGAGGGAGAACACGAGCACTGGAATTCTAGAGAGAAAGGATTTTTTTTTTTTTAATGGTAGAAACTGGAAAAGATGAGGATACGAGCAGGTAGAAATAAAGTTTATTTATTCTAGAGAGAGAACATGCAAGCAGGGGAGAGGGGCAGAGGGAGAGAGAGAGAAAATCTTTAGCAGGCTCCATGCTCAGCACGGACCGCACCTGGGGGCTCAGTCCCATGACTGAGCCAAATTGACCTGAGCCAAATTCAAGAGTCAACCTTCTGAGCCCCCGAGGCGCCCACCCCTTTTTGTGTAGCTAGATGCATCTATTTTGCATCTTAGACTTGCCTAGCTGGCACAGCTGTTTAGTTTGGAAAGCTGAGCACCTCCAGGTGTTCACTGTCAAATCAGTGTTTAGGACATATTTATAACCATAAAGAAGTTCTGTATTAAACAGGACAAAGGAGAGGTTCGCATTTAGTTGGACCTCTTAACCTGTTTTCTGCAGTAAACAAACTTTTATTGTAAGTTCTGTTAGAGTCATTCTGTCGGTTATGCCTCTGTCCTGTTTTTTTCCTAGACTGAGACACAGAAGGAATTGTGGAGAACATCTCATCAGAGCTGTCAGTGGCTTCCTTCTATTCCTGAGATGCTCCTTCAGAAGTGAACAGCCTCCTGGCTTATCTCCCCCCCCCCCCCCCTTACCTCCACCCTGGCCTCCCTTGAAAGCAGAATTTCTTAACCTCAGCACTCTTAACATTTTGAACGGGACAGTTCTTTGTTGTGGGATGTTTAGTCTTCACCCACTGGATGCCAGTAGTGCCCCTCCAGTTTTGACAATCAAAAATGCCTCAGACATTGCCAAATGTCCCCTGGGGAGCAGAATCACCCCTAGTTGAACTGCTGTTCTAGAGCAGTGTCTCCCATTTGGGAGTGTGCCTCTTCTCAACAGGGAAGAGTTTGAATACTTCTGCACCAGGATCCCACTCCCAGAGATTCTGGCAATTCAGGATGTCTAGGGTGGTGCATGATACCTTGATTTTTATAATTCTGCTAGTGACCCTGCCTGTGCCCTTGCAGGTTAAGAGTCAAGCTCACTCTTTGGAACTTCCCTCTGTGGCAAAGCTCATTCCTGCTAGAGTTGGATCTTCTTTCTTTCTGGAGGTAAAGGAATTGCCTTTGCTCAGCTGATTTCAGTCAGTGCCCTCATACTTGATGCTAAGCCATGACTTTGTGTTTGAGTTTTTTTTTGTTTTGTGTGTGTGTGGTGTTTTGTTTTGTTTTGTTTTTAATACAAATCCTTGTGTTGAAGGCTTTCAAATCTCAGCAAGGGAGCTGCTTTGCTGGTATGAAATCCCAACCCAAAGGGACAAGATTTTTTGTGTGTGCTTAATTGACATCATATCTACTAGATGCCAGTACCCCTCAAATGTGACCATCAAAATGTCTCCAGACTTTCCAAATGTCCCTGTCCAGAGTTGCCCCCAGTTGAGGACCACTTATCTAATGAAAGCCAGAAAGAGGGCTTATTATGAAGATCCCCACGTGCTCTTAGAAACTTTATGAAGTTATTGATAAAGACCCTTCCGGTAACTTGGGAAATATGTCCAAATCTCAAGGAGAAAGGATGTACAGCTTGCAAAAATATAGTCAGTATCATAATACCATTGTATACTTGAATTACCAAAAAAGAAAAAGAAAACCAAAACCTGTTGTTTTTGCGATAAAAACTGGGGGTTTAGTGAGGTTTTTATGTGTCCTGAAAGTAGGCAGAGATTTACAAAGGTTGTGAAGTAGTCATCAGAAATGGTGATAGTTGATTCTCTTTTGAACCTCACTTGTACTTCTGTTCCCTTCACGGTTCTCCTAAAGGCCCACCAATACGATGTTCTCTTCTGCCTGAGGGATTACCTACACATACCCCACCTTCCAATACTTTTCAGAATTTTTTACTGGAATCCTTTCCAGAATTCTCCCTGCTCTCTTTTCTAGTCCTTTAATGAGTTTTAGTGGATTTTGACTGGATGTCGTTGGGTAATTTATGGTAGTTTTTTTGAACAAACATTATCCTTGCTTGCTTGCTTGGAATATCTTTGTTAATTTCGACAGGAAAAGATGCTATCTCTGGAATCACTAGTCACAAAATCAAGATGTGAAAAATGTTGTAATAAGTTATCGCTTTATTCTTTTTCCAGGAATCGTTGTAGTTGATCACTTGTCCAGTTCTCAGCCAGTCATTTGTGATAATCGAGGGGCATGGTGTTGTGGTTTCCAGACTGCCAGCTCAGAATAGGAAAATACTTGGTAAGGGAGGCAGCATGCATAAAGGTTAAAAGCACCAACTTGGAAGTCAGGCACACTTGACTCCACATCCTGGCAAGTTATGGAACCTTTCTGAGCCTTACTTTCAGCATCTGTGAAATGGGGTTAATCACATCTGCCTTTTGGCAAAACAAAAAGCAAAGAGACAAACCAAAAAAAAAGACTCTTAACTATAGAGAACAAACTGGTGGTTGCCCAAGGGGAGGTTGGTGGAAGTGGGGGGAATGGGTGAAATAGGTAAAGGGGATTAAGAGCCCACTTACCATGATGAGCACTTGGTAATGTACAGAATTGTTGAATCACTATATTGTATACCTGAAATTAATAGAATACTGTATGTTAACTATACTGGAATTAAAAACTTAATAAAAAAAATCACACCTACCTTTTGGGATTGCTGTGATGATTTACTAAGATCACGTTTCTTGTGTGCTTAGCACGGTGCCTGCATTTAGGATGGCGCAACTGGAAGTGGTCATTTAGGAATGTAATTGGACAGAAGTCTTTAGTTTCTAATGAATTGAAGTTTTTCTACTTCCCAAAGCCTTCCAATATCCTTAAAATTTTAGAGCTAGAGGGGACTTCGAAAACCTCTTAGTTCAGTCCCTTTATTTTTTTTTGGTGAGGAAATAGACCAAGTGACTTAGCCAAAATCATAATAGTATAGTTTAATAAATGCCATAGCAGGGGTAAGTTCAAATTCTATAAATATACATTTTACAAGACCAGTGCTCTAACCCCTGAGCTATAGGTCCTATAAGTACACGTTTTAAAAACATCTTTACTGAAATTTAATTTATATGCCATAAAATCCACCTGTTTGAAATGTACAATTCAGGGTTTTTTAGTATGTTCACAAAGTTGTGCAACTATCACCGCAATTTAAGTTTTGAACATTTCTGTCACTCCAGAAAGAAACCCTTGGATCTACCGACAGTCAGTTCCCATTCTTCTCCACTCTGTGTCTGCATAACCACTAATTAATCTACTTCCTGTCTATAGATTGCCTCTATTATTAACTTTTTGCATTTTATTAATACAGTCTTACAACATGTCATCTTTTTTGACTGTCTCCCACTTAGCTTAAGGTTTTCAAGGTTCACCTATGTTGTTAGTGTCCATACTTTATTCCTTTTTATTCAATCATATTCTATTGTATGGATATACTACATTTTATCCATCCATTTAGTAGTTCATGGACATTTGTATCGCTTTATTTTTGAGCTATTATGAATAATGCTTGGATATCCATGTACAAATTTTTGTACAGAAAGTTTTTGAGAAACTGTCCAGCTGTTTTCCAAAGCTGCTGCACCATTTTATATTCCCACCAGCAGTGTACAGGAGTTCCAGATGCTCAATATCTCCCAACTTATTATCTGACTTTTTTTTTAAGTTTATTTATTTATTTTGAGAGTGCAAGAGAGAGAGAGCACGGGAGGGGTAGAGAGAGAGGGAGAGACAGAATCCCAAGCAGGCTCTGCACTGTCAGTGCGTAGCCCGACGTGGGACTAGAACTCTTATCAGAAATAGAGTTTGCGTATATTTTCCCCCATTCTATGGGTTGTCATTTCACTTTCCTAAAAGTTACCATTTGTAGCACAAAAATTGTTAATTTTTAATGTCCAATTTATTTTTTCTTTTTCTGCTCTTGCTTTTGGCACCGTATCTCAGAAGCCATTGCCTAATGGAGGGTCATGAAGACTTTTTCCCCTGTGTTTTCTTCCAAGAGTTTATAGTTTTAGCTCTTACGTGTTTGATACATGTTGAGTTAATTTTTGTGTATGGTAGAAGGAAGGGTCCTACTTCATTCTTTTGCATGTGGATATCTAGTTGTCCCAGCACCATTTGTTGAAAATACACATTTTTAAATAGAGTTTACACCATCCTTTTATCTGAACCTTGAAATGAAAGCCTATGTGGCCTAGGAAAAACACAGTCTGAGCAAGAGCAAAGAGTTTGGGGAAGGGATTTAGCCTTTTAGCGTGTGGGGGTTCCCGCCCCTCCCCAACCAATTCCTCAGTCTAGATTACCTGCCTGTTAATTCACCATTGGAAATCCAATACTGTTTTATTTAATTGGTTTGGGTTGAGGCCCTGGTATGAGCATTCATTAAAAATTCTGGTGACTCCAGTGTGGAGGCACACTTAAGAGCTAGTGAACTAAAGGGTTAATAGTCCTACCAAGGACCAAACCGTCAGTATCAGGAGGTGCTGCTGGAAGGGGAGATAGGCTGAGGTGCTTGCTTTTCTCCACGGAGCTGCAGGAGCTGCAAGACCGTTGTCCTTGGCTCTACAGGTGGCAGCATCTCCTTACTGAAAAAATAGAGTTGTTCCACGTCAGTGCTTTCTGGGGTTAGAAGCACTTTGGGCGTGACATATATGAAATAAGACGACTTCTACATGTAAGGGAAAAAGAGACCAATAAAAGAGCATAAATCCCAAGCACTGTTTTTCCTTTGGTAAGTGACAGAAGATGTTGTCTCACAACACAAGCATTTTTTAAAAAGAACGATTTGATTGCATGTTACAAGAGAGTATTCTGCTCTGCCACTTTAGTTTCTACCTTTTCTTCTGTGGCCGCTGTGAAACAGTTTGGCTTTAAAGTAACTATGAGAACAAATTGAATTTTGAAATTAGTTAAAGATCTTAGGTCTTTCAAGTATATGAAATACAAGTAAAATGCTCTTTATTGTCTAAAACTGTATTTGCAGAAAAGTATGAGGACTCTAGCCTGCAAGGTCTGAGCAGTCCCAGTGCCGTGGTTTTTGTGTTGCCTGAAATTCTTGCTCTGCCAGTAGCAAAACGTGTCAGTACATTCTCCATAGTAAATCTTGCAGTGCTTAGTTCCTCCTGTGTTGCTAAAAGGTGTATCTAATACAAATGCAAAGAAATAATGGGTCAACAACACTCCATATTGCATTTCTTTTTAAGTAAATTACCAGTAGCAGACCTCCTGTGATTGGTTTCAATAATCCTTTTGGTTGGCACTAGTGTTTCAGAGTCCCATTAGGGATTTATTGTGCTGTAGACTAGCGCTCCTCAAAGTGTCTGTGAACCAGTAAACTGTGTTACTAGCCCACAATTAAGGAACACTTAAAAGCTGTGTAGTACTAACTTGACCTAATCTAGATGTTCGTTATGTTCTACAAAAGCATTGGCTTGCAGTGGATTGGGGAAAACAGGAAGCTGGTCCTTCCCCATGAAGCTCTGTTCTAAGTGAAGTAACTTTGAGGGGTGCCTGAGTGGCTCAGCTTTGGTTAAGTGTCTGACTTCAGCTCAGGTCACGATCTCACAGTTTGTGAGTTCGAGCCCCGCGTTGGGCTCTGTGCTGACGGCTCAGAGTCTGGAGCCTGCTTCGGATTCTGTGTCTCCCTCTCTCTCTGCCCCTCACCTGCTTGCTTGCTTGCTCTTTCTCTCTCTCTCTCAAAAATAAATAAAACATTAAAAAATTTAAAAAAAAATAAAGGAAGTAACTTTGAGGAAGAAGGTATTTTAAAGAAACCATCTTTCTTTTTACATTTACTTTCTTTCTCTCAGGGATTTTGTACTGGAAGACATGGATCTTGCTGCCAATGAGCTCAGCATTTATGACAAACTTTCAGAGACTGTTGATTTGGTGAGACAGACAGGCCATCAATGTGGCATGTCAGAGAAGGCAATTGAAAAATTTATCAGACAGCTGCTGGAAAAGAATGAACCTCAGAGGGGACCACCCCAGTATCCTCTCCTTGTAGCCGTGTATAAGGTAAAAACGTGTTTTGACTTGGAGATTCCTTAAACAGAGCACAAACTCTTCAACTTTCTCCCCAAATTTTACTGTTGACTGCTTCTACCATCTAACCTTAGTTTTCCTATGAATAAGTTGGCCTTTGCTCTTGTTACCATGAGTTACTAGGAAATTTGACCCATTTTGTTAAATATCCATGATGAAAGCTATATATTTATAATTAAACTGTATTTGTGTATACTTTTTAATGGAGGACATAGCCCCATAGAAGCCTGGTGCTGAGTGACTCAGTTGGTGGAGCATGCAACTCTTGATCTCCGGGTCGTGAGTTCAGGTCCCACTCTGGGCATAGAGCCTACTTAAAAAAGAAAAAAACAAAAGGAAGAAGAAGGTTGGTGAGCCTTGCAATTCTCATAGTTCTCAAACTTTAAATGTATTTCATTCAGGAGTGAATGTAGCCAATTTGGCAATAAATTATATTTAAAAAAATAAAATATAAATAAAATAAATTTAAAAAATGAAACCATAAAAGGTTAAAAAAATGAACGTAAATGACTTGTTTATGAAAATGGATTAGTTCCTAAGGCACAGTGAAAATAATGGAAGAGGCTGGGGTTTTTGGTTTGTTTTTTTTTCTTTTTTTTCTTGGCATTAAAGTATTTTGTTTGCTGGGACAATTATTAATCCTTTTCCTGTCTTTCCTTATAGGTCCTTGTAACCCTGGGATTAATCTTGCTCACTGCCTACTTTGTGATTCAACCTTTCAGCCCATTACCACCTGAACCGGTGCTTTCTGGAGCTCACACCTGGCGCTCACTCATCCATCACATTCGGCTGATGTCCTTGCCCATTACCAAGAAGTATATGCCAGAAAATAAGGGAGTTCCTCTGCATGGGGGTGATGAAGACAGACCCTTTCCAGGTAGAATCCTGCATTTTACTACTTACACGGTGTTCTTGACAGTGTATGGTGGGAAAGGAAATAACATGTACTGACATCTAATGAGAGACACTTTCCCACTTTTGTCTTTAAAAAAATTTTTTTTGTTTTTATTTTTGAAAGAGAGAGAATGAGCTTGAGCAGGGGAGGGGGAGAGAGAGAGAGACAGACAGACAGACAGACAGACACAGAAAGACAGAGAATCCAAAGCAGGCTCCAGCTTCTGAACTGTCAGCCCAGAGCCCAATGCGGGGCTCGAACTCACAAACTGTGAGATCATGACCTGCCCTGAAGTCGGACACTCAGCTGACCTGAGCCACCCAGACACCCCTCAATTTTGTCTTATTTAATTCAGTCCCCGCTAAAACTCTATTTGATAGGGGTTTTTTTGGGTTTTGTTTTTTTGTTTTTGTTTTGTTGTCCCTGTCTTGCAGATTGAGGAATTGAGGCTCAGAGAGATTAAGAAACTTGCCAGACAAACACTCCTGGGGGAACCAAATTCAAACCCCCTGATTCCAAAGCACACATGGTGGGGATGAGTATTTTTGTTTATAAGGAAAATTTCAATGTATCTTATTCTACCCTTTTCTCTCCTGTGATCCCTATCCATAATAGATATTTTAATAAATAGCTATTGATTTATTGAAAACATCTGAGTCCAGCTTGCTTTTAACCAGATCCTCGAATAGTCCTTAGCCTGTTGGGCCGGGTTTTTGTCCCACTTTGTCTTACTCTTTCAGTATAGTGTTTTCTCTGCCTCACAGTATGCTTAGTGCTCCTAAGTGGGCAGTTGTGCCAATAAGTTGAATTTAAGAAACATTTAAATTTAGTAACAGTGTATCAGTGGGAGCACAGGAATTTCTGGTCTGACATACCATGTGAGGAGTTTCCTTTTGGGAAGATTGTAATGTGTGATAAGACTTGAAATTTACCTTTTTTTTTAGTGTTTATTTTTGAGAGACAGAGTACGAGTGGGGGAGGGGTAGAGAGAGAGGGAGACACAGAATCTGAAGCAGGCTCCAGGCTCTGAGTTGTCAGCACAGAGCCCGACGCGGGACTTGAATCCATGAACCTCGAGATCATGACCTGAGCTGAAGTTGGACGTTTAACTGACTGAGCCACCCAGGTGCCCCTGAAATTTACTTTTTGAGAAAGAACAGAGGGCATTTTATTTTATTTTATTTTATTTTTTAAAGTTTATTTATTTTGAAAGAGAGCTTGAGCTGAGGAGATGTAGAGAGAGGGGGAGAGAAAGAATCCCAAGCAGGCTCTACACTGTGAGTGCAGAGCCTGATGTGGGGCTCAAACTCATGAACTGTGAGATTATGACCTGAGCCAAAGTCAAGAGTCAGGTGCTTAACCAGCTGAGCCACCCAGGTGCCCTGCATTTTATTATTTTGGTGGTATTCATCTTATTTGCCCGGATAAAGGAATATGGAAATTAATTTCACAAGTGTATTATGGGAGTTTTTGTGTAACTGTTCTGAAACCTTTAGATTCCAACATAACTGGAATCTAAACTGTTTAGGAAGCATGCTTTCTCCTCAGTGCTGTGTTCAGAAAAAATTTCCTAGTGGAAGCTACACTTTATAATGTTACTCTTTTCTCTTTTTTAACTTTTTTTTTTTTTTTTTTTTTTTTTTTTTGAGCGTATGAGAGAGAGCGGGGAAGGGAGCTCAAGCTGGGGACAGATAGAGAGAGAGAATCTTAAGCAAGCTCCAAGCCCAGTGCAAAGCCTGACATGGGGCTTCATCCCTCGACCATGAGATCATGACCTGAGCCCAAATCAAGAGTCAGGCGCTTAACCAACTGAACCACCCGGGCACCTCTATAATGTCACTCTTTAAGCCAAGATCTAATCAGTCATAAAAATCCCTTGTATTGAGTCTCCTTTGAAAGCTATTTTTGTACACTTGAGGAAATTATGGAAAGATTTTCAAAATTATGCTAAAATCAGAGGAAGGGAACATGGTAAAGCAGAAAGCCTCGTGGGGTTTTTTGTTTTTTTTTTTTTTTTAGTTAGCTCATATGTGTAGATAGAGTTTTTAATTCCAGATATAACTTCATTGTATTTTTGAAATGTCATCAATGAAGCTTAAAAAAAAAAAAAAGTGATGTTTCCAACTCCTCTGTCAGAAGGGTCCAGAGCACATTGGGAAAGACCCAGAGAAACGTGTCAGGCCAGCCTGATGCTGCTTCCTCACACGCATCAACGCATCAGCCTCCTTTCCTGTCTTCCTCTCACTGCCTCCCTAAAGGCATCTTCTGCCCTTTGGCACATAGAGATCGAGTCAGCAGTTTTTAGGACCAAATTGATGGCAGTTACTCTGTTTCTCCCTGTCCTGTAAGGGAAATTTCCTTAGGCTATTGAGTTAGGAAGTGACAGTTGATGGACCACTGTTGCTCATTCTCTAAATCAGAGTCTAATAATTCAAGAAACCTTCGTGTCTTGTCAATAAGCCTAACTATTGGGTTCACTCCAAATGAGTATTTTGCCTTGCAGGTGGAAACTGAATTCTTGGAGCTCAGTTGTAAAGAGAGAGCATTGGAAGGGTGTGGTTTTTAGCTCTTTAATGTTGTTGACTATTAAAGTGCTGCTTTTACTTACCAGTGTGGATATTGATGCACCATATATTCTTGTGTGTGATCATTCTGGGAATGTACAACTAATAGCATTTTGCGTAGCATTTGGAAGGAAACTGAAGAATACATAATAATATAAGGGATAAATAGAAACACACGGAGGAGAATTAGGTACAAGAAATAGGAACTGCTGGGCCTGTAAGAGGGCTAGAAAAGGAAAAAAAAAATTATCCTTCCTGATATCATGGTACCAATGAACAACTGCCTTTTACTTTTTTTTTTTTTTTTTAATTTTTTTTTTCAACGTGTATTTATTTTTGGGACAGAGAGAGACAGAGCATGAACGGGGGAGGGGCAGAGAGAGAGAGGGAGACACAGAATCGGAAACAGGCTCCAGGCTCTGAGCCATCAGCCCAGAGCCTGACGCGGGGCTCGAACTCACGGACCGCAAGATCGTGACCTGGCTGAAGTCGGACGCTTAACCGACTGCGCCACCCAGGCGCCCCCAACTGCCTTTTAGTTAGAATTACTTAGCAGTACCTTTGAAGTAAATGTAGAGGGAACATGGCATGGCAGATTCAGCTCCCTAAAGGAAAGCCCTCAAGCATATTGTTTCCTAAGGGCTGGCCTGTCAAAGGCCCCTGGATCATCTGAGACTCCTTGCAGTGGCGCCTTGGGAATGACCGAGGGCACTGGGAGCAATGGTGAATACCTGACCTCTGGTAGTTTCTCCTCTTGACTCCACCCAGGGAACAAGAGGCAGCAGAGGTGGGGTTCTTTTTCTAGGTTTCAGCCTTGGGTAGGAAACCCTGCTCCTGAATTCTCTTGATGAGAAGAATGGAGGGACTCCATAGTGACTCACGTCAGCCTCCCACTCTGCAGCAGAAAATAAATAAGCTGACACTTATTTAGTACTTACCAGATGCCAGGCCCCGCTCTAAGGGCTTTCCATATATTGCTTCATTTAATCTTTACATTATCCCTGTGAGGGAAGTTCTGGTTGTATGCCCGTTTTAAGGATGGAGACACCAAGGGACAGTGACATTATGTCACTTGCCCGAGGTCCTAAGGCTACTAAGTCATGGAACCATGATTCAAACCCATCCTATCCTCGCAGTCTGAGCTCTTAGCCTCTGCTGTGAGTAAGGTGTCGCTATACACTATACCCACAGAATCTAGCTTTTAGTTTGATTTGGGAGTTCTGTGCTCTCTCTCAGCTCACCAGATGCCTCCTTTCCACTCCCTGGTGCCCAGAACAAGGTTTTTCTGGCTGGCATTGCATGTCCAAAGATAAACCATCCTCCGGGCCCTGGCCCTTTAGAATTTTCCTGAACTAGTCTTTTCCTAGGCATTCCGCCCAGCTCATCTTCCCAGTCTACAGCCTTATGTGTAATGTGTGACTTGTTTGACTTAATCCTTTATCTGATTAACCCATAGTTTTCCCTTCACGGTCACATTCTTAGTCCCCCCCCAGTCCCGACCTCATATCTTTATGTCCACTTTGATCCTACCAGCCATCCTCTTGGCTTTCATCCTTCCATGGAATCACTGAGTCTTAGAGCTAAAGAGGAACTTTAGCACTGATCTAGTACATAGCCTTGTTTTGTAAAGAGGGAATTGAGGACAGGAAAGGTGAAGTAACTTGTTCACCCAGCTAAAAATGCCTCACTGGCACTCGAACCTTTATTTCTTAATTCTAGTATGGTGTTCTCTCCATCACACCACACTCACTGTCTGCTATCTTTGCCCTCAGCCAAGCCAAGCTCCTGCATGTTAGGCCCAATTTGTTTACTTGGGACATCAGTAATTTTTTTTTAAGGTTTTATTTTTGGGGCACCTGGGTGGATCAGTCGATCGAGCGTCTGACTTTGGCTCGGTCATGATCTCATGGTTCGTGGGTTCAAGCCCCGCTTTGGGCTGTGTGCTGACAGCTCAGAGCCTGGAGCCTGCTTCCGATTCTGTGTCTCCCTTTCTCTCTGTCCCTCCCCTGCTCACACTCTGTTTCTGTCTCTCACTCTCAAAATTAAATAAACATTAAAGAATAATTTTTTTTGAAAGATCTTATTTTTAAGTAATCTCTACATCCCACACAGGGCTTGAACCCACAACCTTGTGATCAAGAGTCTCATGCTTTATTGACTAAGCCAACCAGGCGCTCCTAGGCATTTATAATTTTTAATTATGACACCCATTGATGCTGAGGAGGTCTGAGATAGTCTCATATACAATGGAAAAGTGTATCTCTGTATCTGTACTGCATAATTGGAACTTTACATATCCATGACCTTTCAAGGGAAGGTTGGAGTAGATCCAGCAACATCAAGTGGTTTTAGGAGTAGATCATTCAATGACTTAGAACTGAGGACCAAAGCACTAGGCTAGTGCCCAAAGATGAACTGCTTGGACCTCAGAAAATGCCATACTATTTTATTTGCAAATAAAATTTGAGGTGATAATAACAAATAAGTCAAGCACTTAACTGTGTAGGAGGCACTGTGCCATGTACTGTGTTGTGTATTTTCTCAGTCCTTACAACAATTACAGAGGTAGTTACCATTTTTCTGTCCCTTCCGAAGATGAGGAAACTTGATATGCAAGGGGGTTGACTAACCTAAAGTCTCACGTTTAGAGTCCACTTAAATGTACATACACACACACACACACACACACACACACACACATACCTACACACACACGTACGTGTATACATATATATATATATATTTTTTTTTTTTTAAGTTTATTTGAGAGAGAACACACATGTGTGAGCAGGGGTGGGGCAGAGAGAGAGAATTCCAAGCAGGCTCTGCACTGTCAGCATGGACCCCAGTGCAAGGCTCTATCTCATGAACCGCGAGATCATGACTTGAGCTGATCTCGGACCCCAACAGAGCCACCCAACAGAGTCGGACCCCAACAGAGCCACCCAGGTGCCTCTAGAGTCCATTTTTTAAAATAGAAGTATAGGGGTACCTGGGTGGCTCAGTCTGTTAAGCATCTGACTTGAGCTCGGGTCACGGTCTCACGGCTCGGGTTCGAGCCCCACGTTGGGATCTGTGCTGACAGCTCAGAGCCTGGAGCCTGCTTCAGATTCTGTGTTTCCCTCTTTCCCTGCCCCTCCCCTGCTCATGCTGTCTCTCTCTCAAAAAATAAATAAACATTAAAAAAATTTTAAGTTGAAGTATAATTGATCTACAATGTTACGTTAGTTTCAGGTGTACAACATAGTTACTGGACAAGTCTGCACTTTATGCTGTGCTCACCACAAGTGTAGCTGCCATCTGTCACCATACAAGGCTAATATGGTACAACTGACTGTATCCCCTGTGCTTTATCTTTCATCCTCATGACTTACTCATTCCATAACTGGAACCCTGTATCTCAGCCCCCTTCACCCATTTTGCCCATTCCTCTCATCCCCCTTCCTTCTGGCAACCATCAGTTTGTTCTCTGTTTTTTTGAGTCTCTTGCTGCCTGTTTTTAAAAAAAAATTTTTAATGTTTTTTTTATTTATTTTTGAGACAGAGAGAGACAGAGCATGAGCAGGGGAGGGGCAGAGAGAGAGCACGACACAGAGTCTGAAGCAGGCTCCAGGCTCTGAGCTGTCAGCACAGAGCCCGACGTGGGGCTCGAACTCACGAACCATGAGATCATGACCTGAGCTGAAGTCGGACGCTCAAGTGAGGGTCGACTGAGCCACCCAGGCGCCCCCTTTTTTTTTTTTTTGATTCCACATGTAAATGAAATCATATAGTATTCATCTTTGTCTGTCTGACTTAATTTCACTTAGCCACAGTACCCTCTCGGTCCACCCATGTTGTTACAAATGGCAAGATCTCATTCTTTTTTATAACTGAGTAATATTCCAGTGTATGTGTGTAACACGTGGGGTTTCACTTCTCTGTCACACTTTTTTAAAATTTAAAATAGCTATTATAAGGAGGTTTTTTTGGAGCAAAGAAACGTTGGACATTAAAAGAAAGTTAGGAAGTTACCATCCAACTTCCATGGGCCTTTCTGTCTGCTGCTGCAGGAAGAGTGGATAGAAAGGGAGGGAAGGCTGGAAAGAAGGCACATGCAGCAGGTAAGGTGGCCGGAGAAGAGCTCTGTCCTGGAGTGGCCTGGAATGGCCTGCTCTGTGCCGCTGGCTATTTTCCAGGATGGGATTTTGCTCACTTTGTGCTATCATGGTTCCAGCCGATTGTATAGCGAACATTATCAGGTGAAGCCATCCTATCTGGAAAGATAGAGGCCACGTTGGAAGTCTGGGTACTTCTCCTTTTTGGGGCATTTTATGGGAAGGGGAGGAAGCACCCCAACCATACACCCCATACACACCCAGACAGTTCACTGCCTGGCGATTCCCCAGTCCCTTCCCACCAAAATATAAACACTTTCTTTATCCACCTTGGTGATCTCAGGGCTGTAGAGAAATCAAAAGTAGCTCTTCCTTTTGAAGATTGGCTCCCCTAATTCAGATGGATGGCATAAGTTACCCCATTCCAGTGATCCCTTTTCCTTATTACTTCCCCCTCTTCCTTTGCTGGACGCCAGCCTGGCCAGTGTCTCTGCTCCTGTAGAGTACCTCTCCAGAGGCCTGCCTTCTTAAGATGACTGAACCCTCCATTTCATAAGTTTTCGTGGCCTCCAAAGACATTTCTATTTGAAAAATACATAAAACCCGTACAAAGACAATAAAAAGGTATACGATTTTTATGCTTAAAAATACACTTTTAATAAAGTAAAATTTCTCTTGATCCCTTTAACTCCTCCACCAAACCAACCCCTGGTAATAATTTGATATACATCCTTCTGAGTTTTTCCATGGCTGTACAGATAGATATACTTTTGGGTACACACGCACACATAGAGAAAGGTCTTATGTAGCTTGCGTAAATACTTCCAGCTACTACCAGAAGTTGGGTGGCTTAAAACAACAGTAAATCTGGGGTGCCTGGATAGCTGAATTGGTTGAGCATCTGGCTCGTTTTCTGCTCAGGTCATGATCCCAGGGTTATGGGATCAAGCCCCGTGTTGGGCTCTGTGCTGGGCTTGGAGCCTACTTAGGATTCTCTCTTTCTCCCTCTGCCTCTCTCCCCTAAATCAAGATCTCAGTAAGACTGTACTACCTCTAGGGAAGATTCTTCTTTGCCTGCTTCTGGTGATTGCCAGAAATCCTTGGTATCCCCTGGCCATGATAGCAGAACCCCAGTCTCTGCAGCCATCTTTACATGGCCATCTTTCCTCCATGTCTTTTGTATCCTCTTATCTTCTCATAAGGATACCATTTAGATTAGGTTTAAGGCCCACTCTACTTCAGTAGGACTTCATCTTAATTAGTTACATCTGCAAAGATTCTGTTTTCAATTGTGGTCACGTTCTGAGGTTCCAGAAAGACTCGAATTTGAGAGGGACACTATTCAACCCAGTATACACATTTTTCAGGATCTTATACTCTTCCATTCTGTGACTATTCCATAATTTAAATTTCTAGTTTTTTGTTTTTTTGTTTTTTTGGGTTTTTTTGCTGTTATAAAATGCACCGGGGACATTCATATATACGTACCTTTAAAAAGTTTTTTTAAATAATTTATTTTTGAGAGTGTGCATGCAAATGGGGGAGGGGCAGAGAGTGAGGAGGACAGAGGATCTGAAGCAGGCTCTGTGCTGACAGCAGAGAGCCTGATGCAGGGCTCAAACTCACAAACTGAGATCATGACCTGAGCCGAAGTTGGATGCTTAACTGATTGAGCCACCCAGGTGCCCCCATATATACATATACTATTATTCCTGTAAGAGATTCTTAGAAGTAGAATAGCTGGGTTAAAGGGCATTTTCAATTATAATAAATACTACCCAGATTGTCTTCATAAACTTATACCAACTTTCATTAACAATATATGTTGCTCACCAGGACTGGATATTGTCACTGTTTTGCCAGTTAGAAAACTAAAGAATGGTATCTTATTTTAAGATGTATTTTTTTTTACTATTATTGCAGTTGGATATCTTTTCATATGTTTTATAGACCATTTATATTTATTTTTCTGTGAATTACTGTGAATTGTCCCAACATCATTTATTGCATTCATCCTTTCTTCACTGAATTGAAATTGACCTTTATCACAAATCAAATATTCTCACGTGTGTGTGTGTGTGTGTGTCTGTCTGTCTGTCTGTGCCGGATTTGTTACTGCATTCTTTATTCTGTGTTGTTAAACTTTTTGTCTGTTACTTTATAAGAACATAGTTCTTATTATTTGCAATAGTTATGTTTCATAAAGTCTATGCAAACTTTTTGTTGCTTTATAAGAAGATACAGTCAATTCTCATTATTCTCTGTAGTTATGTTTTATGAAGTCCCTGCAGACACTGAATTAGTGTTTGCACTAGTTACTAATTAGTAATTACTGATTACTGACCCACTGCCCCTAGGGAAAATCAGAGTTAGGTTCCTGAGAGTCTCTGGGCACATTTTCATCAAGTGATGAATACCTGACTTTGTTTTATGTATATTTTGTTTAAAGATACCTTATTTAATATATATTGTTGATTCATTAACACTGAATTCACGTCAACAAGCACTATAACTCCTACCTAAACAAAGCTTACCCAACACATGTATTTTCCCTGGAAGGCACATCACAGCCTGCTTGCACTTAGGAGTGCTAGAGAGTACTTTAGCACTGTGCTCCGAGGCCATTTTTTAATTAGTGAACTATTTGTTGAGTTTTGGGTTCATAGCAAAGCTAAGTAGAAAGTGCAGAGTTCCCATATACCCCGTCCCCACAAACAGCATCCTTGGGAGCCATTCTGAACTGCAAAACCACAATAAGAATGCGAAAACCGTGGCACCAAGTAGCCAAAAGGACACTCGTTACAGTTCGAAGGTGAAGCAAAAAGGTAGAGTGTTGTCTCCTTCCACCTCAGCTAGAGTTCGCCCCTCTGCATCACCACAAGAATTGATTGGGGTTACAAATAAATTTCAGAGAGTAAGCAGGTTCACAGATCAGAGTCCGTAAATAATGAGGATTGACGGTACTTTCTGAATTACAGTAGCTTTATAGAATGCTGCTATACGTTTTTATACTTAGTAGCGCAAGTTCCTCATTTTTTTCTTATTCAAGACTTTATTGTCTACAACTCTTACCGTACGATATTAGACGAATAAGCCAGTTGAAAATGGGCAAAAGATTTGAGTAGACATTTCTCCAAAAAAAAGATATGCAGATAATGGGAATGTAAACTAGTGCAGCTGCTTTGGAAAAGTTTGGCAGTTCCTTGGAAAATTCAACACAGAGTTATTAAGTGACCTAGTAATTCCACTCCTAGGTGTGTACACAGAAGAATTGGAAACACATGTCCACACAAAAACTTGTATGCAAATATTCATAGAAGCATTGTCCGTAGTAGCCCCAAAGTAGAAATGTCCAGCAACATAGGAATGAATAAGCAAAATGTAGTATATCCACGTAATGGAATATTACCTGACAATAGAAAGGAAAGAACATTTGATATGCACTGTAACATGGATGAACCCAGAAAACATGCTAAATTAAAGAAGCCAGACAAAAAAGACCCTATATTGTACAATTCCATTTATTTGAGATATCAGGATCTGCAAATGCACAGACACTAAAAGATGAGTAGTTGCCTAGTGCTGGCGGCAGAGGGGTTAGAATGGGAAGTGTCTACTAATAGGCATGGGGTTTCTTTTTAGGGTAATAAAAATGTTTTATAATTAGATAATGGTGATAGTTATTCAACTGTGTGAATATACTAAAAGCCAATGAATTGTATACTTTAAATGAATGAATTTTATGGTCTGGGAATTAAACCTCAATAAAGCTGTTTTTTTTTTTTTTAATTTTTTTTAATGTTTATTTCTGAGACAGAGACAGAGCACGAGTGGGGGAGGGGCAGAGAGAGGAGGACACACAGAATCTGAAGCAGGCTCCAGGCTCCGAGCTGTCAGCACAGAGCCCGACGCGGGGCTTGAACTCACAAACTGTGAGATCATGACCTGAGCCAAAGTCGGTTGCTCAACCGACTGAGCCACCCAGGCACCTTTTTTTTTTTATTTTAATGTTTTATCTACATGGAGAAATAAAATAATGCTCTTTCCCTCCAGTCTTGCCCTCTTTATGCCCAGCATGGAGAGAGGCTCGAGCCATCCAGTGACTCATGAGCAGTGAGGGGTGAGGGTCCTCAGGTCCACCATCTGCCTGAGGTGTATCATATGAGGCTCTTAATGTATTCTTTTTTTTTAATTGTTTTTTTTTTAAATTTTATTCATTTTTGAGAGACAGAGACAGAGGGTAAGCTGGGGAGGGGCAGAGAGAGAGGTGGACACAGAATCCAAAGCAGGCTCCAGGCTCCGAACTGTCAGCATGGAGCCCGATGCGGGGCTTGAACCCACGGACTGCGAGATCGACCTGAAGTCAGATGCTTAACACAGACTGAGCCATCCAGGCACCCTCTTAATGTATTCTTTAATGGTATCTGTGCCTGCGGGGGGTGTCCTCTATAGATTTTAAGCAGTGACCATACTTTGTAATTCATTTGTATTACCTAGAATGCCTTCTGGCCCTTAAATTATTTCCAGAGTTACTTGGGGCAGGGGATGGATTATTGCCTGTTCTTATACATTTACTCTTGTAGATGAACTTCAGAATGAGATTGTCACAGCCTCACCCTACTCCTACCTTCATCAGAAGCAAACTCTGGTGGGAACCTATCCAAGTTCTACTGAATATACTTTTGGGTAGACTTGGCGTCTTTGTAGTATTTAGCCTTCCTGCCCAAGATCGCGGTATGATATGTTTATTTATTCAGGTCTTATGTTATGCCCTTCTTGCTAAATTTATTGCTGGTTGTGAAAGAGGCCATTTTCCGTTCCAATTTTTAAATGACTGTGGCCAGGAGAGTAAGAAGTAATTGATGTTCCTGTGTCTGGACGTGAATGTCTTATATTCTGCCACCTTATTGAGTCCACTTTTTAGTACTCTATTCTTTCTTTTTCTTTCCTGATTTTCCTTCCCAGGGTTTTCTTCTTCCACCTGCTTCTGAAAGCATCTCTACCTGGACATCCCAAGAGTATCTAAAGTTCAGAATAAAACTGAAATTAACTAAGTTACAGTTAAAATAATGTGTCTGTGCTCTTAGGTTCAGAACTGCTCACTGCTAGCTCTTGAGACACCTTTATAAATTGAGAGAAGATGCCCCCTTTCTCCTGACACATGACTCTTATCTCCTGGGGAGATTGCCATACCTAACTGATTCCGTCTGAATATGACGCATGACCGCAGAAAAATGTCATAATGAATCTGCAGGTGTCTGGCGTCTCCTGTGTCCGGGCTCTCTTAGACGGGGTGCATTCAGGCAGTCTCGGCTGCAGAGGCATTCTTGTAGCGCTGCTTATATTTTATTTTATTTTTATTTTTATTTTTTATTTTATTTATTTTATCTTATTTTATTTTATTTTTAATAAAAACGTTTATTCTTGAGAGAGACAGAGACCGTGCGAGCAGGTGAGGGACAGAGAGAGAGGGAGACAGAATCCAAAGCAGGCTCCAGGCTCTGAGCTGTCAGCACAGAGCCCGACGCAGGGCTTGAACTCACAAACCGCAAGATCATGACCTGAGCTAAAGTTAGACGCTTCATTGACTGAGCCACCCAGGTGCCCCTTTGCAGTGCTGCTTAGATCTGTAGATTTTGTCTTTGCTGCCTCAGTTTACCTCATTATATTTCACCTCTCATCACAGGACAAGTTCCGCCACCCCACCCACCGCCAAAAAGACAAAAACAAAGTAAAACCCAGTCGTCCTCTTCCCAGCCTCTCTCTTCCCACTCTAGTCACAATCCAGAATAACCTTCCTAAAGCATCAGGAAACCCCTGCCTGAGGCCTTTGATGGTTCCTTGTTTTGCTCAGAGTCAGATGTGCTTCATGCCCTGGAAGCCCGCATCACGGCCTTCCTCCGCAGCTACTTTTCTCGTTTCCCCCGCCGCCCCCTCTGTGCTCTTCCCCAGGTGGGAACTCATGGTTAGCGCCTGTCTCCTGTCACTCTCTGTTTGCTCATCTGTAAAGGGAGAATAGCGCTGCCTCCTCAGTAATTCTACGGCAACAGGTAAATGATGCAGCACGTGATGGTGACCAGCACCGGGCCTGGCACTTTCCACTTTCCCCTTCCTTCCCTGTCCCTCGTGAGGATTTTGGAAACTGAAATGCTGTATAATTATAACATGTTTAGATTATTTATGCCTCACTGTATGTCCATTACCCAAAGTTCTGGTATTTAGGCAGGAATTCATATTTGACCTCTAATCAGGAACATTTGAAAATATTCCAGAAGGAAAAATAAGGATAACTTTGCAGCCTCAGTGTGCCACCAAAACAGGTGCCATTGAAGGGTTCCCGGGTGTCCTTGGAGGCCCCTGGCAGGCTTAAGGGTGCAGCATTGTCTCCTGGCTGTGACAGTCTGTCCACAATTAAGGCAGGTGAGGAGGGGAGGTGACAGCCTCCTCAAGGAACACAGGATCTGTCTGCAGGAGATGGAGGGTGTTTGGAGGGTCCTCAGGAGACGTGCTGAGAACAAACACAGTCCTTCCCTGGTGGGGATTTCCTCCGCCCCGCTACTACTGCCTTAAGAAAACATGGAAAAAGCCCTTGCTGCCGGCCACAGCAAATGTTTTCTGGTTAAGAGTCATTTTCCAAGTGTGTTTATTGGTTCAGAGAATTGATTTCATTTCAGCCCCATTTGGTGGTCTGTTTATCTTTTGTTCTAGGCTTTCTCCCGATTCGGTTTCCATTGGGTTTTAATCAGAAACCATCTGGTGAAAGCGTTTTGGATCCAAATTAGAGTTTATCATAAGAACAATCTCCAAGAACACAGATGAAACCCAGAGTGGAACAGAACACAAACAAGAAATAATGCAATAACACTATCAACAGAACAGTGTCAGAGGGAGGGAGGAGGAGGAGAGGGAAACTGAGAAGGGATGTGTAGAGAGGGAGTCAACCCTTCAGAGGAGGACCAGCCAGGGATAGGGGGTGGGCAGGCAACTAGCACTCACATCAGGGGCTGGTGGGCCCTTCTTCCCTTGCTGACCAACCTGCAGCCCTTGGAGGGGTAGAAACCATGGTTAGTAGCCCTTACCCACTTCTGAGCCGGGACAGAGCACTGTCTGATGGGCACATGCAACTCACTTCGCTCCAGAGATGGGCCCCTGAAATGTCCCGTCTCCTCTCCATCCCTTCTCTCTGCACCCTTTTCTTGCTCTCCCTTTCCCAGAGTCATCCTGGCCTCCACTTGGAGAAGACACGCAGTGGGGCTCATCACTGATGATGGGACCTTTGCCGGCCCCTCCCCCAAGTGCTGTAGACTTTCAGACGCTTGGGTCACGGGTTAGAAAACAGTGGAAGATTTACCTCTCCAGCCCCACGTCACTGAATATACCAACTGGTCGACGTTGCTGCTTTGACTTAGGAGATACATATACGTGTTAAAAAAATATTTTCTGTAAAGTATAGAAGATTATAAAGAAGAACATAACCTCTCCTTCCTACCCCATCCCCTGTGCCCTCTGCCCCTTCCTCAGAGGCTACCTACTTCATATGTATCTTTTCAGAGGTCACCAGTGCTTATCATTGTTAGCTTTTAAAAATTACTATTATGTCTCTCCTTTTTGCTTTCACTGCTGAGGCTACTAGATTTACCCGCTGTGTTCTTCCTGTATCTGCCTTCTCCACTTCCCTTCCTGTCGCAGACTTTGACTCTTGGTGGGCAAACAGTTGTGAGCAGAATGAGTCGGACCCCATCCCTGCCAACTGCAGTGGCTGTGCTCAGAAATTACCCCTCAAGGTGATGCTCCTGGAAGACACCCCGAAGAAATTTGAGAGACTCCATCCTCTGGTGATCAAGGTGAGCAAGGAACGTGCTTCTCCCCCTGACAGATGATCTGTTCGATGCCCAGAAGGCAGCAAGCTCTGTGACATTCCTGATGAGTAATTCTGTGTTATTTTGTCTCGCTCTTGTCCGCCTTGCAAGACGGGCCAGCTCTTGCTGCCAGAGGAGCTTCAGCATTTTTTGTGCCAGTACCCCGAGGTGGCGGAGGGCTTCCCCGAAGGGCTTTTCACCAAGTGGTGGCGCTGCCTTCCTGAGCGGTGGCTCCCATTTCCTTATCCATGGTGAGTGCGGGAAAGGGCACTTAGTCTGTGTGTGGTGGCAAGGGGGCAGACCGAAGGTCCAAACAGTACCCCTGAGACCCTCCCATGCCCCGCACTGTGTGAACACTCTCCAGTACCCTCTTTGAGTCAGACAATACTCAGGAGCTCGCTGTTGAAAAACCAGTGATGGGAGATAAAGAGGATGAAGTCGAAGAGGTGCCTTGGAAGGGCTGTCGCCACGAGTGGACACTGACATTGCCTAATAGCATCACAGATTATCTCTGCGCATGTTTTTACGCAGAATGCCTCCTGAGCATCGGAGGGCTAACGAGAAAGCCTGAAGAATGGAAGGGAAGCTTCATTTCCTGGCACCTTGTTTGTGCCAGGCAGTGTGGCATGGTGGTTAGTGCCTGTTGCTCATTGGTGATGCTCATAATAGCTCTAGGAAGTAGGAATTATCATTGTCATTTTCAGATCAGAAAAGTGGGGATCAGAGAGGTTAAGTACCTTGCTTAAGGTCACCCAGGCAGGATTGAAATGCAGGTCTGTCTTCTCATTTCTTCCTGTGTCCTATAGAAGACATGGTCTGTTTTTTGGGGTGAAGGTTTCTGTCTAGAAGAAAAGAAAGCCAGTTTCCATCTAGAACCATTCCGAAAGAGAATTAAAATGGCTTTTTTTGGACCTTTTTGTTAGATAATTTCTCAATGCTCTTGTCTTTCTTAAACCTTTATTTGATTTCTTACTTATGCATTGATTTGCATGATTGAATACTCACTTTAACTAGTCAGGCTTCCCACCGCATGCCACAGCGCCTTAGGTTCATGATTTTTGCCCGTTCCTCCTCCCTTCTGTTCTCCCGCCTGGCCTGTTACTTCAGTCTCTTTTCCAAGATACAATGAATGGACCGTTTATTTCCTTCCTCTATATGTTGTTTTAGCTGGATTTTATAAACATCCCACCCACACGTACAAATCGTGGCTGTGGAGTTGTGTGTGTGCTTGTGCATGTCACAGTTAATTGATTTGGCATGACTGTTCCTCATGAACCTGATACTTAAGATATTGTCCTGATATTTTTCCCTCGTTACCCACCGCCCACAGTTTTCCCACCGTGCTTAGCTCTGTTAGTCATGGAGACAGAGGCCGGCTTGCCCAGCTGAATTACTTCTGTCTCTTCCAAACTTTTACAGGAGAAGACCTCTAAACAGATCACACATTTTACGTGAGCTTTTTCCTGTTTTCACCTACCTGCCATTTCCAAAAGATGCCTCCATAAAAAAGTGCTTCCTTCTTCAACCGGAACCTATTGTGGGTAGTAAGGTAGGACATTTTGAGAGGACTTGGGTCGAGGCTTTTCCTCACTTAGCCCCGGGGCTGATGTCATAATCCCTTCCTTCCCTACGTGTCAACTCAGGGTAACTTGAAGGGACATCCACATGACCTGAAGTTCTCTGCCTGTTGCTTGCCAGGGGACCTGGTGTGGCCTGCCCTGTTATGAAGGCATGCTTAAAGTCTAGTTACCTTGCAGATCTGTTTCCTGCTCTAAACACTTGGGGGCAAGCTACTTTTCTACATTAGGAAGTAGAATCCTAAAATTTGAAAGGACCCAAGCATGCAGTTAGTCTGAGTTCCCTACCTCAAAATGTAAAGCAGGCAAACCGTAAATGAATGCCCCAACTTACTCATTTTGTGGCTAGGGACACTGAGCCCCAGAGAGAGTAAATGATTTGCCCAAGGACACAGGAAGTTAATAGGAGGGCTCTACCCACCCAATTCCCAGGTTGGCTTTCCCCAGAAATAAACAAATAAGAAACTTCGGGTAGAGAACTAGCTAAGCAGAAAGCTTGAGAGGTTTGGGGACAAAAGGGTTGATGGGCACGTGCCCAAGGCAGGCAGACTAGTTTGGGTGGCAACACTTCTTGCTCAGTCCATGGCCAAGTACCCAGAGCCCACTTTTACCCCTCTGGGGCGAGTGGACTGGGTAAAAGCCGTTCTGAGTTGTGTCTGTTTACTTTTCTCTGAATTGCCCTTTTGTTGAGTCTCATTCCTGAGGACCATTTTTGAATTTGGATTGGTTTGGAAGAATTAAAAGGATGAAATTTCCCAAACTGTGACCCCTACCAACTCCGGGTTGTGTTTTCAACCTCCCAATACTATTGTTTGGCTCCAGATTTGCTGAATCGTGTTAAAGGAATTTCAAAGCCTATAAAAACAATCATTTTGTCTAGGAGTGAGAACTTCTGTCTGCCAGCAGTAGGGTGGAGGTGCTGGGATCTTGCCTCAGATTTTAAAGACGTTTATTCTGCTGTCCCCAGCTAGAACTCCGGGCCCCAGTATGATTTCATCTTCATAATTATGATACAATTTGGGGCGAAAGCTTTTATCTTTATCTTGGTTTTCCCACTTGAATCTGAAGTTAATTTCACCAGTCTGCTTAACAGGGACTCCGAGGAACCCCGCCAACAGGGTAAATACTAAGTTACTCAGACGCCTATCAGAGTCATCTTGTGGTTCGCAAGCATGTTTTGGGAAGGGGAGTGGTCCAAATAGGCAAAAATCCTGAGAGTCTGGTTTCTTAGAGCATCTGCTCCCCGCCCTGGCCCAGGCTTTCCTTTTTCTTCAGCCTTGTTACTCCGCCCTGTTGTCCACATCCCTGGGCCCCTAGACCCTGGTAAAGTCACATGTCTGTGCGCCTGGGATCCCAGAGGCAACCTTGGAATAGAAGATGAGAAGTGGGGTCTGATTGCAAGAGGCGAGGCACTGGGGAAGGAGGTGAAGGGCTCCAAGGCCCACCTCACCCAGTCCACGGTGTTGCCCAGGGCTGGCCTGCTCCATCCTGGTGTCCATTTCTTCCCATCCTGGGTGGGGAGGAACCTGGTTCTGCCCCTTCTCGGGCCTGTATGAAAAAGAGATACATCCACTTGGTTTTGGTCTTCTGGAATTTCTTCAAGACCGCAGATGTCAGGGCTTCTGCCAGTCATTTGCAAGCCAGTAGTCCTCCTTAGTTATTAGTCTTCCTTCTGTCATGACAGTGGCAGTTGAATGGCTCTAGTGTTGCCATGGAAATGGAGTCGTGGCCACGGCCTGCTCTGAGAGCAACAGAGAGCCCAGGGTTGGAGACACAAGAAGATGGAGCTAAAACCAAACCTCTGGAAGCCCAAGTGGTGAAGAGAAAATCAGGACACGGCCCAGGGAGTCAGACTTCGGACCCTTGCGCTATGCAGACACAGAAAGGCTATTCCTGGAGGGGACAGGGAGGGGAGGTCCTGAAGGTTTTGTCTCACCATCTAGGTAGGAAGAGGAGCCTGAGCAAGGTCAGCTTCTCCCTTTGTCCCTACTCCCTGCCTACCCCAACACCACCTTCGCAGCTGTTCCTGGCACACAGCAGGTTGCCCTTAATGCCTACTGGCGGCAGTGGTATCCCTCATGGTGCAGTAGTTACCTGTGGGCGTGCATAGCCCAGTTGTCTCCTTGGTATTCAAACTCTGAGGCCAATCTTACTGTCACTACTTTTTAGTCAGTAGCAGGATAGATCTGCTCACCTAGGTCTTGCCCGAAAGAGTGAACTTGAACTTCCTGCTGTTCAATTCTCATCAAAACTCTGGCAGTAAGAAATAACATCCTAGAAATGATACTACGTTGCCCAAAGGGTATGCAGACCGTCTGTTTCTCTAAAAAATTCCAGCTGGAGTACCTGGGCGGCTCAGTTGGTTAAGCGTCCAACTTTGCCTCAGGTCATGGTCTCACGGGTCGTGAGTTCGAGCCCCGCGTCGGGCTCTGTGCTGACAGCTTGGGGCCTGGAGCCTGCTTCGGATTCTGTGTCCCCCTTCTGTCTCTGCCCCTCCCCCACTCACACTCTGTGTCTCTCTCAAAAATAAATAAATATTAGAAAAATAAAAAAAATAAAAATCTGGCTCACACCAGACCCTCAGAAGATTGTATACTTAGACCACTATGTGTTGGCCTCTGCTAGACTTCTGTTAAATTGCACTGAGATGATTTGCCTTTAGCCTACTTTGGAGCTGTGGCTAGAAGTAGTCATGAATTACGAAGCTCGTGCTAGATCTACATTCGGGCTATTTGTTGAGGATGTCTCTTTAGGAGAACCCACAGAAGAGATTTCACCCTGGTCTCAAGATCAGGAGATGCCATGCTTAGGAGAAACTAGTTTGTTTTTGTCTTTCGGACATAATCACGAATTGTGTTATTGGTTCTGTTTTCTTTGTTGCTTAGGCTGGTATGAAACTCAGAGCCATATATAGACAGATTTGTGTACGTTCATCTCCCGTGCCACTGGGTTTTATTTTGTTTCCTTTTCCTTCCTCTTCTTCCTTGTTTTTTTTTTTTTTTCCTCTCCAGATGCATAGAATGCATGACCTATTTATCATTGGCAGCGGCGAGGCCATGTTGCAGCTCATCCCTCCCTCCCAGTGCCGAAGACACTGCCAGTCCATGGCGATGCCGCTAGAGCCAGGGGATATTGGTAGGTGGGGCCCCCCGGGGGCAAGGTCAGTTTCAGGATCTTTGTAGTTTTTAACTCAGAAAATATTCTAAGAATTAAATATTGCCTTCAGAAAGCTTCAATTAAATAGAGTCAAAAAGAGCATTCCTTTATGGACAGAGTCAGTATTTATGCTCGGTAGAACAACTAATAAGGAAATGTAGCAGAGAAGGGCCTCGTTTTATGTATATTTAGAATATGCGATGTGTTCCATTGGTCTTAGAAACTTCAAGTTAGAAGGCATTATAGAAAATGTTTAAGGGCACCTGGGTGACTCGGTCGGTTGAGCGTCCAACTGCAGCTCAGGTCATGATCTCACGGTTCGTGAGTTCGAGCCCTGCCGAGAGTGCAGAGCCCCCTTCAGACCCTCTGTCTCCCTCTCTCTCTGCCCCTCCTCCACTCATGCTCTCTCAAAAATAAACATTAAAAAAAAAGAAGCAAATCTTTAGAGCAATCCTTTATTTTACAGATGAGGAGAGATTGAGACCCAGAGAGGAGAGGTGACCATCCCAAGTTCCTCCCATCACCTAGGCAAAGCATCAAGCTTTAAGTGTCTCCTTCACCAGGGGCAGGCCAGGGGAGGTACAGTTCTAGATTTGAGGAAACCCTCTCTGTGTCTCTTTTGCTAATAACGCAGTGCGAGCAGTATGTAAGGGCAATGACCCCGTGAGGAAATATTCCCTTCCGTGTGGGTCCCACTGCCAAGTCATAGCCTCACAGTCATGACTCACCGTTGGCGCCATGATTTCCCAACTGTGGCTTATTCTGTGCATTATATTCTAAAAATCCTTTCCAAAGAAACAAGTTTGAATCAACTGCTGTCCGTAGCAATCAGTTTGACAGTAGAGTTTTCTTGGCGGAAGCAGATAGTAAGTATCACTATTGCCCTCTGTGTTTTTCCTGCCTCACAAAGCCTAGCGGGAAGCCTAGGGTCCCTGACAGAGCCCAGACTGGTTTTCCAATTGATTTCTTTTAATTTTACCTCTTTAGAAGACCCCAGTCCCTGGAAACCTTTCACCCATTTGGAAGTAGGATACAGACTGCAAACCATGACAGGCTTTAATCCATGTTACATAACTTATTTCAATGTAGAAATGAAAATCATGCACAAATTAAGCGTTAACTGATAATGGAGCACAGCTGGCCTGGCCCCTGGGAATTACTGCAAAGAAGAGGATTTTTGTGTAGAAATTGTTTTTGAAGCTATTTTCCCGTAGCGGAGTGACCCTTCCATGAGGCATGTCTATTGCACAAGCCTGTATGGATGGCATTTGGGCTTGAGAGTGCGTAGTTATGCTTGAAAAAGTCTCTGTCTTATGTTCTGCAAATGCCAGACAGTTCAGACAACTACAGAAACACCTTAGTAATCCAAATTTTAGGTTCCTGGATCCCACAAACCTCTAGAATGCCAATTAAAGAATTAGGGGGAATAAATGGATGGCTGGCAGTGATCAAAGAAGCTTTGAGCATCAAAGGCTGGTGGGAATAGCAATGAAAAGCCGAAAATCCGGAGCATGATAACCTGCCGGGCTGTGACTGGCCGGCTTGCTGACGAGAAGGAAAGGAGCCCTGTGGGCATGAAAGGCCAGCCGCAGGACAGCAACGTGGAGAAGGGATGGGGAACTGACTACAACAAGAGGGAGAGGGCAGGTCTGGGAGAAGAACGGGGTAGGGCGGGCTGGGGAGGACAGTGAGCTTCTGAAGCAGTGGCAGAAATGGAAGCGGTGGCTGCGGCTGCCACAGTTACAGATGAGCACAGGAAGCGGACCCTGACAGCAAAGGAGAATAATTCAGTGCTTGTAGGACAGATGGCAGCTCTGGCATTTTGGGGGGCCCTAAAGAATGGCACTGTGACAAGTAGGTTCTATGGTTTTTGCCGAAGTAAGCATTGTCCTCTGAAGGCAGACAGGAAGGGGACAGGAATACACATCACCAGAAAACCTGTGATGAGAAGCATTTTCAAGAATGCTTCATCATCCACCTGCCGTGGTTGATGAGTCACTGCCCATAGTGGCCTTTCTTTCTTTCTTTTTTTTTAATTTTTTAATTTTTTTAATGTTTATTTTTGAGAAAAAGAGACCGTGTGAGCGAGGGAGGGGCAGAGAGAGAGGGAGACACAGAATCCAAAGCAAGCACAGATGCGGGGCTCAAACTCACGGACCGCAAGACCATGATCTGAGCCGAAGTCGGACGCTTAACCGACCGAGCCACTCACGCACCCCCATAGTGGCCTTTCTTGAGTCACTAAGTAGAGGTTAAATTCTGTTCAGTGCTCTCAATTTAATGATGGGTAAGGTATGTCGCACTCTAGATAATTTTCCATCAGGAGTTTATTGACGTGTTCCAAGTTTTTAAAGCTTTTAAGTCTACCTTCCTACTCCACTCAAATAATGTAGGGTCAGTGTTTCCTAAACAGTTCTTCAGATCACTGATGACCCTAGGGATGGGAACAGGAGCCCCTTAGAAAAGCCCTTGGCAAATAGGGCAGTTGGATCAGTTGATTTGGGGAACTGCCTGTCTTGTGATTACATAGTGCACAGTAGTGTACAGAAGTCTCCAGAAGCCTTAGAGGAACCTAGTGTTTCTCAAACTTTCTCAAACTTCCTTGACCATGGAACCCACTGGACTATCCTAACAGCATGTTACTATTTGCAGAACACAGTTTAGGAAGTGCTGGTCTGAGCGATTCTGGATGTTCTATAATGAGGCCATGTGACCGATAACATTAGGAGACTTGGATGGGGGGGTCCTCCTTCCCTCAGAACTCATCGTATCTTCTTGCCAAGAAAGATGAGATGGGTCTGAGAATTGATGCCCAGCACCAGCCTCATCTAGAGCATCTTGCTTTTGTAAATCTACTGAGTTGTGAGTCATAGTTAGCCAGGTGAGTGGTGGTGAGGAAGCACTTGGGTTCGTAGTGGCTCCCATTGGACATCCGGTTACAGAGAGGACCAATAACGGCATATTTATGCCAGGCAGACCTGCCTTGTTCGTGCCCACAGGTGTGCCCAGTCCCTGCCATTCACCTGCTTTCCTGTTGCTGTTTCCCTTCAAGGCTATGCCGGTGCCACCCACTGGAAGGTCTACGTTACAGCCAGAGGGGTCCAGCCTTTGGTCATCTGTGATGGAACCACCCTCTCAGAACTATAGGAAACAAGAACTGTACAGAGGAACAACTTTGAGGTCCGAAGACCAGATCGAAAGGGGAGAAATAAAAACAGAAACGAGGAAACCACTTTCTAAGGTTACTTAGTTATCTGCCCTATGCATGCGTGTATGAGCCAGCTGTATGCTGGAGGCCATGGCCAGAGCCTGGCCCTCCCGACTCTTCCAGCCTCCCTGCTTGGCCCCGGGATTTTGCCGGTACCTGTCTGTGAGAGACTGGGCTCTTCCACACCTTCTGGAACCGCAGCCTTGAGGCTGCCCCTCAGGCAGGAAACAGGGCTAATGCCTTCCCTTACTTGTGTGGTGTGATCTGGCTCCCTGGCCACAGAGAGGGTAGCCAACAGGTCCTGACTTCAGGGCCATCCCTTACGAGGTGGGCCTGCTTGTCCTGTCTTCCTGGCCACACCACCCGATACTTTTATGGAAAGCCATGGTCAATTAAAGAAGCTGTTGCAGTTTCCCAAGCAGAATGGAATCTAGAACCAAGATTAAGTAATGTCATTGCACTCAAGAGATGCACTGCCTTCCCAGTGTCCATGGCCCTTGGAGTCTCAGTGACGTCAGGTTGGAGTCTGATTATAATTGAAATGGTAATTGCCGAGGTAATACTTTCCTCCATCTCATCAGGTTCTCATGCCGGCCCCCCCTCCCCCACACTCCCTCCCCCAGCACCCTTCCCTTCCCTTCCCACTCGCCTATCTGGATGGTTTCTCAGAAGCTGGACTCCTGGTCCTCCCTCGGCAGAGCCCTTTATTGCTGAGGCAGCACCGCTTCTGTCAGCTGGGTCGCTTTTACCAAGTGTCTTCAGAGGGGATGAGTTAGAGCGCTGGCCTGGGGAGAGGGCACCTCCCCGGGTTTGATCTTTAGGGTCCAACTTTCCACAGGGAAGATGTTTTACAGATGTGTCAAGCTGATGTTGTAATGTGGTTGGGGAAGGAGCTCCAGACCCCACGTGTTTGCCAGCTGGGTGTGCGACTGTGGGATCCTCTGTCTCAAAATGATTTCTCTCTTTGTACTTGGGAAACAAGGTGAGGTATTTTGATTATTTGTAACAGTATAAAGCTGTGTTCTTTCAGTTGGGTGGTTCACTATGCTCATTGTTTTCTCCAAGTGCTTTTAGTGTGTATTAACCAAATGGTGTAAATGAGGACATAGTTTTTTTCCTTTTTTTACCCCCCCCCCCCTTTATTCTTTTATTGATGCTGCTAGATACCTGGCCTCTGGCCCTATGCCATCACCCAGCTGAAGGAAAAAACCACACTGTAGCCTCTGGTTCCGAATTGCAGAAATCAGATGAATCCAGGTGGCCATGACAGGGTTAATGGCAGGCGGTGGTGAGGACAGAATGTGTGACTCCTTGCGGGGTCCCCTTCATCCTTGGACGTACCCCTGCACCTCCAAGGACGTCCCTGGGCTCTCTCTCAGCCCCTCTCATGAGCAGCAGTGGGGATCATCAAGTCCCTGAGGGGCTGGTTTGTGAGCTTGTAAAGGAGAAGCATGGTTCATGGAGCTCAGGGTGGAAATACTCTGCCTCCACGGACTTAAATGAAACTAGGATGAATGGTACCTGAGGGAATTTTTTCTTAAACAAGTCCGCGCCTTGTGTGGGTTAATGCGGGAAAAACAAAATTTTTTGTCCATATTAAACTCATGCTGCTAAGCCGTTATGATTTAAGAGGTTTGAAATCAGAGGGATCATTTCAAGGCCAGCTTTGCGCAAGCTTTTAGAGCCTTTGCAGTGTTCTTACCCCTGCTGCACACAGAGAAGGCTTATATGTAAACAAGTTCTTCAGAGTTTTCTTAAATTAGGCCCTTCGGGTTAACGAAAGAGAGGGTTCCTTAGTAGAAAAAGAAACTATCTTGATGGTTGAGATTTCTGTTTTGTCATTTTGAATCACCCCGTGTTCCTTCCCCAGTTCCCACCTGCCCTTCACACCACGAATGTTCATAAAATACCCACTTCAACTCAAAACTTTAAAGACTAGGAAAAGTTTTCTTCTTGTCGCTCTTGCATGTGTCGCTCTTCTGAAGTGTCCCCTGGGGAGTCCCCCAAGCCCCTGAGCTGTCGAGCTCCACAAAAAATGGTGTAGCCGCAGATAAGCTGGGACTTTTCATGCATTTCCGACTCACTTTACTTAAAGTCTACCCAGTTCAGAACTGAGGGTAGATTTCTGTTAGGAAATTTTCCACAGAGGGTTTTCTGCTCTTAATTACTGGATACACAGAAGTAATTGGCCTTATCCTCAAGGCAATTCTGATAAGCAGGGTACAGGAACGGCTTCCTACAGGAATGACCCGCAGTGGCCAGCCAGTCCGTCTCTCCCCAAGGCTTTGTGTGAGGGTGCTGCTCACCCACCCCCACCCCCAGCTCCTCCACGGAAGCAGCACAAGTCCTTCCACATGACCCAGTGCACGAAAGAGGGTCATCAAGATGAGGAAGAAGGGTGGGGAGGCATGGTGGGGCCACCTAACCAACCCCCCACCTCCACCACCACAGTAAGTACAAAACCGCAGGGACTCGCAAGTTTGTTGAGTGGTTACTGAGAGGTGACACGGTGGTGACCTCCGCACATGGGTTAGGTTCGCTTTCTTGTAGGTTCCCAGAGTAGAGATTTGGATCCCCAGATCAGCTCTGTGGGGAGGAAGGTTGCTCTGGCAGCAGTCTGAAGCACTTACCTCCAGATGTCCTGAGGTCCAGAGGAGTCCAGTATTGACAAGACGCTGTACTGGTTCAGGCTTATAGAAAGAGGCAGAACTTATCTTCTTCCCTTATCTCCAATTTGCTTTAGGGAAGAGCGGAAGTAAAATAATACGGTTTATGAAAACAGAAATCTAGGGAGTGCCTGGCTGGCTCGGTCGGTGGAGAGTGAGACTCTTGGTCTCAGGGTTTGTAAGTTTGAGTCCCACGTTGGGTGTAGAGGTTATTTAAAAATGAAATCTTTAAAAAAACGAAACAAAGCAGAATCTACTTATTTGGTGAAAAACAAACCAGTCTAGGAAGTGAGCAGATTTGGGCTCATTTTCTGAGAGAAAGAAGAGTAACGTTTGTCCAGTCCATCCTAAGAGTGTCTCCATATACGTGATCTCCTTTAGTCGTTACTCAGTCCTGCAGACAACTAGGGCTTAGACCAGTTAACTGCTGGCCAATAGGTAGTTGGTTTTGCAGTGTATTATTTTCCTGCTTCGGCACAGTGTGGTGCCCAAGAATGAAGATGTGGGTTTAAGTGTCTCGGGTGTGCCCCCATTGGGGAGGAGGGCTGAGGGAGGGGGTCAGCAAGCCGGGAACTCTTCAGGGTTTGTTTTCAAAACTGTCTTGGACAGAAATGGAAGAGGAGAGAATTTAACCAGGTGACTTTCATAAGAATCCTTTCACTTTTTCCCTCCCTGTTTGAAAACTCTTTAAGAGGGAGTGTGGCTGGAGCACAACTGTGTCCAGCCATTTTCCCATCCCCACATGTTTCCGGATGTGTGGCCAGAAGAGGGGCTCTGCCCAATTCCAGTCGTGGGCCCCCTTAGAGTTTACCTCACTTGTTTCTCAGTTCTCCTTGCTGTTCCCTTCTTCCAAGTTCCATCATAGACCTCTGTGGAGGAACCATCATTTTTATAAAAATCAAAAGTTCCTGAGCTGCAGGTGACGGCCTCAGTCATTCTAATATAGTCGGGAATGAGTTGCTTCTCAACCAGTGGCTTCCACGATGAACATTCAAAACCCCAGAGCACATGTTCCCTTCTCATCTAATCCCTGCCCACAGGAGAAGCCCAAGTTATAGGGGAAAGAGAAAGCTGCCTGTCTGCTTGCATGGAGAGAGGCAACCTTGGCTACCTTTTGAGAATCCGTTATTAATCGGAGGGGTCTTTTAGGCCTTTGAGCTCTCCTAGTGATGGGGGAGAAACTCTCCTGAGTTCACAACTCTTTGCTTATTAACTTTCAGCGGTGACCCATCACGCACTAAAATTGGTCAAAGGAAGGCCATGCCACAGATGTGCTTTAGATGGCATTCTAGACTGAGACTCTCTCCATGTTTGGAGCTGTTCATATTATGCGCAGGGCTGGTGGGTGTCAGGGCCAGGAGGCTAGGAAAGTGCCGGTGCTTATAGAGATAGCCCCATAGCAAAGGAAAAACAGGAGGCTCTGGGAGTGTGCTGTGTCGCCATCAGCGTGCATCTCCCTGGCTTCCTCACCCCCAGCCTCCCGACGTCCAGCGGCTTCTTCCACAAAAGCATCTCCAAGAAGATGGACAGGTGCTCTCCCTGTTGTGCGCCACACCCAAGTCGGGCCCACCCTTGGACGCAGTGCTGGCCTTGGTGAGAGGTCCTCCAGCCAGCTTGTCTGATGTCCAGGTCCCTTAGTGTCTGGTTTCCCTGCCCTGCATAATTTAAGCATTAGAGCTGAATACATCTGTCATCTTCCTCTCTCCGGAGACTGGGAAATGTCCAGAGCTTTTCAGAAGAGTGGAGAGAAGAAATGTTATGTAACTCCCAGTGGAGGCCTGGGGCTGACCCGACCGTTTCTCTTGCACTTAGCATGTCTGTCGGCGGCATGAATCCAACCGTGAGCCCCAGCTGCAAACACCTGTGTAGAGAAGGGAAACCAGTCTAGAGTTTCAGACAGAATCTGGGGAGTCCAGACCTCAGCTCTGTGCCAAGCCTGATTGCCCTCATTTCCTCACAACACCTCTGTGGGGTAGGTGAAGTCATCCTGTGAAGCCACCTTTACTCAAAGACCAGCAGCGTCCCAGCCTTCAAATTCCAGCCCCTTGGGGCACTTTTGGCCCTCTTAGGAACAAATTCTCACTTATGCACAAGAATCAGTGACAGGATCAGACAGACACATGGCATTCCCAGGAACCCCTAGTCTCATGACAGGCAACTTCCCCTCCAAACTTCTTGCTACAGTTTCACCCTCAGAAGCTAGCTGTGGTCTCTCTCCCCGCTCCCTCCCGTGGAAGAGGCAGCAACAGACACTGAGGCCGGGGGACCAGACGGGGGGCGGAGGTAGGCAGGACAGCCGCCGTGCATCTTCGGGGAACCGGGGAAGGTCCCGGCAGGCAGAGGCAGATGGACACCTGTCCCAAGCACACGTGCTCCGAATAGTGTGAGCTGTTCTAAAATGCGTCCAGTGCAGAATGTTGACAGTAACTTAATGTGCTGCAAACTCGTACGACTTCCACCGTGTAAAGAATGTATGTAAATTAAAGTTTTATGTAATGAAAGTTTTTACTTTTGCAATTAAAAGTGTGTATGTCGGTTGATAAAAACTGTCCTGTACTCGGTGTCATTCTTAAATTTCCAGCTCTCTCTTGTCCCATAACTGAGGAGACCTCTAGCCACATCCTACTCATGAGGCAGGCCCCAGGGGCCTGGTCACTTGTTCCCCCCACCCCGCCGCCCCGGCCTTGGTCCTCCCTAAAATTCTCTCCCAGCTTTATGAGACTCCTCTTTTCTCCACATCCCTGCACTTGGCCCAGAATTCAGATGAGACCCCGCATGCCCTTTTCTGTCTCCCCGGCCGGCTGCACATGGGCCGGATGTCATCACAGTGTCGCCTCACCTGTGGATGTCCTCGGTCCTCACAGGGGGACAGCCAGGCCTCTTGCTGGCCCACGTGAGCCAGCTGCCACTGCTGAGGGCCACTCTCAGCCTTCTGTTCACTCGGTGCAGGTTTGAGTTAAGTCATTTTGGTGTGGTAATTTCTTTTTGGTAATGTCTTTTATCTACACAGTTTTATATAAATGAATAAATAGAACTGTTTCCTATATACTGCTTAGTGTCCTGTCTTTCCTTGGTTGCTTGCTAGAGACTTTTTCCTCTCCCCCATGTGACTCGCCCCCTTCCCTGATCAGGTCTATGTAATATATACACAACCGTGCGCGTGTTTCCATGGCTTCCTCCATGCTCTCTAATCGTAATCCTGAATCAAGATTCTTGTCCTTGCTTTATCTAAAATGTGACTGTATTCCAGGCACGTGTCTGTCACTTTCCTTAGTACCTCACAGAGTTCTCTTGAAGTCCCCTGGTATAGCTCCAAGCCTTCCTATTTAATGGTTGATGCTCCAAGGTGTGGACGCCCCCGTTTATTCCATTGTTCTCTTACCGATGGTAAAGTCCTGTTTAATGACTGTTTGGATTCTAAGTCAAGAAGCTTAGAGTTCATTTTAGAAACGCTTGTTTTGGGGTGCCTGAGCATGGAGCCTGCTTGGGATTCTCTCTCTCCCCCACTCGCACGTGCTCTCTCCCTCTCCCTCTCTCAATAAATAAAAAAAGGATTTTTTAAGAACAAAAATACTTGTTTTAAAACAAGAACATTCATCCTTCTTTGCTCCGGCTAATGCATATTCTTCAAAAATTCGAATCTCAACCCATTCCACGGTAGTATTCATTTGCCTACTTGGAAGCTGGAGTTCAACAAGAAAGGGGCCAGGGCTTGATCTCATGTAAAAAGGTGACAAAGTCACCAGGTTTCAGTGTCCTTCTTTCCCTGTAGCACTTGACACTCGTGGAGAACGTCTGCTTCCCTTGGCTTCTGTGAGATTCACTACTCCCTTCCTGAACCTCCTCTTTTCCACTTCTGTCTCCTTTGTAGAATTTCCTTTTTTCCACCTGACTCTGAAACTTTGGTCTCTCCTACCGACCCTCCGCCCTCTCCCTGCAAGGCCTTGGCTCTGTGCCTTCCCTTCCACCCAGGGCCGAGTCACCTCCACCCTACGTTCCCCGCCCACGCTTCTCGCCCGAGCCCTAGTTTTGTAAACCCAAGTGTCGCAAGCTCATTCCCCCAGTTTGTCTCCCAAAGTGCCTCTAGTTCACTGTGTCCAGGACGACTGTGGCAGCCTCAGAGAGCTCCTGTCTTTTCTCTCGGCCTCTGCTTCTGATCAGGACCAAGCTCTGGAGAGTTCTGCCTCCCTGTTGCATGTCCTGTCCTGGTTTAGAGCCTTGCCGCTCCACGCCTAGACTCTGCCAGTGGTTGCCTGTTTCTTGGGTACACTCTGCCGTCTCAGTTCACCACCCACAGGGCTGCCACAGTGCCCTTGCTGCGGCACCTGCCCCCGTACGCCCTTGCTCAGCACTCCCCAGTGATGCTCCATTACCCACAGGGTACGTCCCGGCCAACCCCTCCAGCACATTCCACTCCTGACCTTTGCTTCCCCTCCTCAGTTACTGTGCCTCGCCCCTACGGAACCATCTGTAATTCCTGGAAACATCCAGGCTGGTTTTTCTTCTTCTTTCTTTCTTTTCTTTTCTTTTTTTTTATTTTTATTAAAAAACTTTATTTTTTTAGAGCACTTTTAGGTTCACAACAAAATTGAGCAGAAAGAGTTCCCATACACCCTCTGACCGCCCCCCACCCCACCAACACAACCTCCCCCACTACTGATGGAATCAAACCTACATTGACACCCTCATTATCCCCAAAGTCCATAGTCACACTAGGGTTCTCTTGGTGTTACACACTCTGTGGGTTTGGACAAATGTATACTAACATGTCTCCACCACTATAGTATCATACAGAATAGTTCACCACCCTAAAAATCCGCTAGGCTCTGCCTATTCATCCCTCCCTCCCTGCTAACTAATCCCTGGCAACCACTGGTCTTTCTGCTGTCTCCATAGTTTTGCCTTTCCAGAATGTCAGATCGTTGTCTCCATAGTTTTGCCTTTTCCAGAATGTCAGACAGCCTTTTTCTTTTCTTTTCTTTTTTAATGTTTATTTATTTTTGAGAGAGAGAGAGCACGTGAGCTGGGGGAGGGGCAGAGAGAGAGGGAAACAGAATCCGAAGCAGGCTCCAGGCTCTGAGCTGTCCGCACAGAGCCCAATGTGGGGCTCACACTCACAAACTGTGAGATCATGACCTGAGCCGAAGTCAGACTCAAACCACTGAGCCACCCAGGCGCCCCAACGTTTTCAAATTGATTTCTTTCACTTAGAAATATGCGTTTAAGTTTCTTACATGTCTTTTCATGGCTTGATAGCTCTTTTTTTTTTTAAGTTTATTTTTATTTATCTTTTTTTTTCAAAAAAATTTTTTTAACGTTTATTTATTTTTGAGACAGAGACAGAGCATGAACGGGGGAGGGTCAGAGAGAGGGAGAGCAGAATCTGAAACAGGCTCCAGGCTCTGAGCTGTCAGCACAGAGCCCGACGCGGGGCTCAAACTCACCGCAAAATCATGACCTGAGCCGAAGTCGGACGCTTAACCGACTGAGCCACCCAGGCACCCCAAGTTTATTTATTTTGAGACAGACAGCACAAGTGGAGATGGGCAGAGAGAGAGGGGGAGAGAGGATCTGAACTGGGCTCTGTGCTGACAGCAGAGAGCCCAATGTGGGGCTTGAACCCACCAACTGCGAGATCACTACCTGAGCTGAAGTCAGACACTTAACTGACTGAACAAACCAGGCACCCCTAGTTCATTTCTTTTTAGTGCTGAACAATTATCTGTGGTCTGGGTATACCATTGTCTATTTATCCACTCACCTACTGAAAGACATCTTCGTTGCCTCCAAGTTTAGGCAATTATGAATAAAGCTACTATAAACATCTTGTGTGCATCATTTTGCACGGACATAGTTTTTTTTCTTTTTTGATTTTTTAAAAAATGTTTATATTTGAGAAGGAGACAGAGTGCGAGCAGGGGAGGGGCAGAGAGAAAGGGAGACAGCAGAATCCGAAGCAGGCTCCAGGCTCTGAGCTGTCAGCACAGCCTGACACAGAGCTCAAACTCATGAACCACAAGATCATGACCTGAACCAAAGTCGGACACTTAACCAACTGAGTCACCTAGACACCGCTTCTTTTTTTTTTTTTTTTTAATATTTATTTTTGAGAGAGAGAGACACACACACACACACACAGCACGAATGGGGGAGAAGCAGAGAGAGAGAGGGAGACACAGAATCTGAAGCAGGCTCCAGGCTCTGAGCTGTCAGCACAGAGCCTGATGCGGGGCTCAAACCCACAAACTGTGGGATCATGACCTGAACTGAAGTCAGTCATTTAACTGACTGAGCCACCCAGGTGCCCCTGTATAAACATAGTTTTCAATTCTGTTGGATAAATACCCAAAGAAGCATGACTGATGGATCATATGGCAAGAATAATGTTTAGTTTTGTAAGAAACTGCCAAATGTTTCCAAAATGACTGTACCATTTTGCCTTCCCACCAGTAATGAATGACAGTTCCTGTTACAACACACCCTCACCAGCTTTTGGTGTTGCCCATGTCCTGGATTTTGGCCATTCTAATAGTTGGGTCGTGAAATCTCATTGTTGTTTTAATTTGCAATTCTCTGTGACATATGCTTACTTCTCACGTGTGTAACCTCTTCTCTGGGGTGTCTGTTCGGGCCTTTGGCTATTTTGTAATCAGGTTGTTCGTTTTCTCATTCTTAAGTTTTAAGAGTTCTTGGTATATTTTGGATACCAGTCCTTTATCAGTCGTATCTTTTAGAAATATTTTCTCCCATTCAGTGGTTTGTCTTCTCATTCTCTTGACATTGTCTTTTGTACTACAGAAGTTTATGTTTTAATAAAATCTAGCTTCTCAATTGTGTCTTTCATGGATCATGCCTCTGGGGTGTTGTACCCAGGGTCCTCACCATAACCTAGGTCATCTAGATTTTCTCATATGTTATCTTCTAGGAGTTGTATAGTTTTGCATTTTATGAAGACTGTAGGTCTGAGTCTAGATTTCTTTCTTTCCCTCTCTTTCTTTTCTTTCTTTCTTTCTTTCTTTCTTTCTTTCTTTCTTTCTTTCTTTCTTTCTGCATGTGGACATCCAGTTATGTTAATAGCACCATTTGTTGAAAAAATTACCTTCACTTTACTGTATTATCTTTGCTCCTTTGTCAATGACCAGTTGCTTGTATTTATGTGGGTCTCTTTCTGGGCTCTCTGTTGTATTCTATCGATCTTTTGTCTCATTCTTTTTTTTTTTTTTTCATTTTTTTAAAGCTTATCTATTTATTTTGAGACAGAGAGACATTGTGGGAAGAGCAGAGAGAGAGGGAGAGAGAGAATCCCATGGAGGCTCCACATTGTCAGCACAGAGCCCATGCGGGTCTTGAATTCACGAACAGTGAGATCATGACCTGAGTCAAAACCAAGAGTCGGACACTTAACTGAGCCACCAGACACCCCACTTTTGTCTTATTCTTTTGCCAATACCACACTGTTTTGATCCCTGCAACTTTATAGTAAGTCTTGAAGTCGGGTGATGGCAGTTCTCTGACTTTGTTCTTCTCCTGGATTACTGTGTTGGCCATTCTGGGTTCTTTGCCTCTCCATATAAACTTTAGAATCTCAGGCGCCTGGCTGGCTCAGTTGGTGGAACACACAACTCTTGGTCTCAGGGTTGTGGGTTCAAGCCCCATGTTGGGTGCTGAGGTTACTTTAAAAAGTATTTAAAGGGGAGCCTGGGTGGCGCAGTCGGTTAAGCGTCCGACTTCAGCCAGGTCACGATCTCACGGTCCGGGAGTTCGAGCCCCGCGTCAGGCTCTGGGCTGATGGCTCAGAGCCTGGAGCCTGTTTCCGATTCTGTGTCTCCCTCTTTCTCTGCCCCTCCCCCGTTCATGCTCTGTCTCTCTCTGTCCCAAAAATAAATAAACGTTGAAAAAAAAATTAAAAAAATAATAAAAATAAAAATAAAGTATTTAAAAAGAAAAAAACACCTTTAGAATCATTTGCCGATATCCATGAAACAACTTGCTGAAATTTTAATTGGGGTTGTGTGGAATCTGTAGATCAAGTTGCATCCGGGTTGCTGTTAATTCGAAGTTATAATTCCTATCCCATGATAATATTTGTGAATTTCGATATGTCCTTTCTTTTGCTCAGTCTGGATTCCAGTTTCTTGTGCACATTCTTCCAACATGACACATGTCCTGTAGGCTTTCCTAATAAATCAAACTGACAAGCCTCCAGACACCATGTTGAAGACAGATATTTCACCAGTCTTATTTATTCCAGAATAAAGACTTCATTATTTTTGTAAAAATGATGCATTCTTCTTATAAAGAATTGAAGAGAATGTGGGTGATCTTATGAAAATCTCCACCCAGAGATAATTAATGACATGAGGTGAGCAGTATTCTAGCATAGCTAGGTGAGATAGAAATGCTTTTATTAAAATTGAATTAGTCATGCTATTTAAAAAACAAAAGAGAGCAATTTTATGTGAATCTAACAGAAGAAAAACTGAAATAGGCGTTTCTTCCCTGTAAAACAAAAACAAAAACAAACAACAATAAACCCCATATCTATATCTATATATCTATATATATGTTTTATGTGTATATATGTATGTATGTATGTATGTGTGTGTGTGTGAACTCAGTCCCTAAAAGAACTCTGAGGTTAAGATCATAAGAAACATTAAGAAACTGTAATTATGGGGTGCCTGGGTGACTCAATCAGTTAAGCGTCCAGCTCTCAATATCGGCTTAGGTCATGATCTCATGGGTTCGTGAATTTGAGCCCCATGCTGTTAGCACAGAGCCTGCTTGGGATTCTGTCTCTCCCTGTCTCTCTGCCCCTCCCCTGCTCTTTCTCTTTTTCAAAATAAATAAGTAAACATAAAAAAATAAATAAATAAAAGGAACTGGAATTATTCTGGGGCATCTGGATGGCTCAGTTGCTTGAGCATGCAACTCTTGATCTCAGGGTTATGAGTTTGAGCCCCAGCTTGGGTGTAGAGCTCACTAAACAAACAGACTACAATTCTTCTTTTTTTTTTTAAGTGACATTGTGCCATTTTTTTAAAAGTTTTATTTATTTGAGAGAGTGCAAGTGGGGAAGGAGCAGAGAGAGAGAATCCCAAGCAGGCTCCATGCTGCCAGCACAGAGCCCGACGTGGGGCTCGAACTCATGAAACTGTGAGATCATGACCTGAGCTGAAACCAAGAGTTGGTTGCTTAACCAACTGAGCCACCCAGGTGCCCCTAAACTAGAATTATTCTTAATAAGGCTTTCTTTTTAGCTGGCATGGTTCAAGGCTCTGAAGATGAGCAAACCGCTTGCTTTTTCTGTCGCCTTATCTCTTAGCTTCTCAGTTTGTGTTAATCTTACCTATACTGACATTATCAAAATCTGTGCATTGCCTTCTGCTCTGGAAACTTAATTCTCAAAGTTACTTAGACCTCATCTTACATTTAAACTGATTTGTGACTCACCAACTTGTGTACTTTTACTGTCACCTTTTCATTCCTGAATTGTTTTCAAACCCTTAATTGGCTAGATTTCATCATAAAGTTCCTCAAGGATGGCTCATGAATGCTGCACTTTCTGTGTTTGAGAATGTTTCCGCGGTTTTTCTACTTGAATGCAACTTGGCTGAGTGAAACATTCTTGCATCACACTGTCCTTTATTCGGAACTTTGGAGCCATTTCACTGTTGTCACGTGGCAGCATTGTCTGCTGGTAGGGACCAGACAGACCAGCCTAAGAGCCCCCTTTTAATCTGTGTGGTTGAAAACTTCTTTCTTGTTATCTGTTAGTGTTCCCTGGAACAAAGTGTGCTCTTTTGAGCAGTGGTTCCATGCTTCTTTGGGGGGAAGATGCTGTGTATTTTTTTTTCCTTCCAGTCTTGTTGAGAGCTAATTGATATACATCACTGTAGAAATTTAAGGTGTCCAGCATGATGGTGTGATCTACAGATATTGTGAAACCCTTGCCACAGTAGGTTGATTTCATATCCATCATCTCCTGTATATACCATAAAAAGAAAAAAAATTTTGTGGTGAGAACTCTTCGGATCCAGTCTCTTAACAACTTGTATGTTCTTTATGAATACTTTTTCTTTTCCATTTGTTGGGTTTTTGTTTCAGACTCTGTTTATTCCTTTGTTTCATTGTCTTGATTTTTTTTTTTTTTTTTTTTTTTTTTTTTTTTTGAGAGAGAGAGAGAGTGAGAGCAAGTGGAGAGACGGGGCAGAGAAGGAGACAGAGACTCCTAAGCAGGCTCTGCATGGTCTCACAGAGCCTGACACAGGGCTTGATCCCACAACCATGAGATCATGACCTGAGCCAAAATCAAGAGTCAGACACAACTGACTGAGCCACCCAGGTGCCCCTCATTGTCTTGATCTTTTATAACTATAGTGTTCTCTCTGTTTAACACTTGTCTTTTTTTCTCATTTCCCATAATTCTCTCAAGCTTTCCCTCTAGATCAATTTATTTTTTCTCCAGCCATATCCAGTTTCTGATGCACTAGTTTTGTCAAAGTGTTTGTTCCCTTATCTCATCCTGTCAGTTTATCTTTGCTTACTTTCTTGAAAGCATGGTGTTCATGTTTCTATAGCTCAGAATGCTATTGGGGCTTTTTTTTTTTTTTTTTTTTTTTTTTTCTGTTCTTTGGGTGACATTTTCTTCTAGACTTGGTTTTCATCAGTTAAATACACATGTTCCTCTCCTGGTTTTTTTGTTTTTTGTTTTTTGTTTTGCATATATTTGTGTAACTACCATGCCATTTTTTTTTTCAATGTCTTGTGTGCTTAATGTTGCAGCTCTGGCCAGGTCCGTTGTTTGCTTCCGTACCATCTGGGTACATTCTCCATTCCAACAGCATCTGTGCCCACCACTAAAATTTAACAAATGTCAACATTTTATCGTATTAACAAAGTATTGATTTACACAACCTATTTAGTACTTGCTACAAAAGCCCCATCTTTGCTCTTTCATAACTGAGGATTCCCCTCACCAGCCAGACCTGAGACTGTCAGGAACTCATATTTTTTTAACTACCTACCATATTCCATTTTCTTGTTTAAAAAAAAAAAAAAAAAACTGGGGCGCCTGGGTGGCTCAGTCGGTTAAGCGGCCGACTTTGGCTCAGGTCTGATCTCGTGGTCCATGAGTTCGAGCCCCGCGTCGGGCTCTGTGCTGACAGCTCGGAGCCTGGAGCCTGTTTCAGATTCTGTGTCTCCCTCTCTCTGACCCTCCCCCGTTCATGCTCTGTCTCTCTCTGTCTCAAAAATAAATAAACGTTAAAAAAAAATTAAAAAAAAAAACAACTAATTTCCCACCGCCCCCCAAAAGAAAGTACTGAAAACTAAATTAACGAAAACCTAGTATATTACAAGAAAACACAGCATTAATCTAAAAACCAATAGATTAATAGCCCTTCCTTTCCAACCACCCAGGCACATACCCTGGGCTTCCTCGCCCCTCAGAAAGCTGTCCCTTGGAGTGGAAGGGCTGGGAACTCCGGGGCCAGAGACCTCAGTAGGACTCCCGGTTTTGGTTTGCTGCTGCAGTGACTAGAAAGTTCCAATAACCTCCCTGGTTTTGGTTTCCTCATCGCTCAGTGTGGCTAATCTTATCTTCAGAGGGTCAATATATAGGTACCTCAGACCATGTGAGTGAAGTGCCCAGCTCTGTCCCTGCACAGAGCAGGTACATACTGCACGTTCTCCCCTCCACTGTGGGCAAGAATCCTCCAGCCTCAAGAGCCATCTTCAAGGGTGCCTGGTGGCTCAGTCAGTTGAGCATCCGACTCTTGATTTTGGCTCAGGTCATGACCTCACTGTTTGTGAGCTTGAGCTCCACATCAAGCTCTGTGCACTGACAGCATGGAACCTGCCTAGGATTCCTGTCTCCCTCTCTCTCTGCCCCTCCCTAACTCATGTGCTCGCTTGTTCTCTCTCTCTCTCTCTCAAAATAAATAAGCTTAAAAAAAAAAAAAAAGAAGCAGAACCATCTTCAAAATCACCAAGGGCAGAGCTAGACCAAATCCAAAAGATTCTTTGACTACCCCCCTCATTTTTCATGGATACAGGAGGAAGTTGAGGCCCACAGCTGAGCAGGAGTGGAAGAACCCAGCCAGTGTTCTCTACCACCACTTTTCTTAAGTTTATAGAAACACTGTCGGGGCACCTGGGTGGCTCAGCTGGTTGAAAGCCCGACTTCGGCTCCGGTCATGATCTCATGGCTCATGAATTTGAGCCCCATATCAGGCTCTGTGCTGACAGCTCAGAGCCTGGAGCTTGCTTCAGATTCTGTGTCTCCCTCTCTCTCTGCCCCTCCCCTGCTTACACTTGCTTTCTCTCTCTCTCTCTCTCTCTCTCTCTCATAAATAAACATTAAAAACAATTTTTTTAAATGTCTGGGGGCCTAAAATGACTTCTCTTGCGATGTCTTGTCTTTCTTTTTCTGGGGACCCCTAATCCTGTCTGCCTACAAAATCCCCCCTTGTGATATATCACTCCTCATTCTTGAGGGGTATAGGTCGAAGGTCATTTTTCTGTAGCTGCTTCCTGCCAAGAATGGGTGTATGGTCTCCCCAGCTGGAAGAGTGGAACTCTCCTTAAAGCTAGACAAGTTTTGTTCTCCTTAAAGGTGTTTCCTAAAGGTGGGGACTGCTGTCACAGAACAAGCTGCATTTGCGACAAAGTTTACCAGGAGTCTGAAGATGCATGGGCCAAACAATATAAGTAGAGCAAGTGTTAACAGGGGCCCCATCAAAGGTCATAACCATGAAAACCATCCCCCAAGTAGACTGTTAAAGATTGAGCCCCAGGGCCAGTTCTTTCCCTAATATTTCTATAGTTCTTTTTATGACCTCTAGGCTTTCTTCAACTTAGTTAGAGGTATTAATGTAGAAACCACATTCATCTCCTGGAGACCACAGGGACCCCCTGCCTTGGCCGTTAGGACACTTAGGACCCTCCTATTTTTTGATATGACCTCAGCCAGAGCATTGAGGGCAGTTTCCTCATATTCTATTGCCACTACTGTTGCTTTCCAAGGTTGTTGAATATATATATATATATATATATATATATATATATATATATATATGTATTCATATATGTATTCATATATATATATATATATATATATATATATATATATAACACATTACATACATATATATTTTTCTTTTTTTGAGTAGGCTCCATACTGGGCATAGAGCCCAATGTGGGGCTTGAGCTCACGACCCTGACATCAAGGCCTGAGCTGGTACCAAGAGTCAGACACTTAACTGACTGATCCACCCAGGTGCCCCAAGAATGGATATATTTTTGATTGACTTTTCTAGTTCTGGGATCTCAGTGAACCAGGAAAGGCCCCTACAGATAGTATGCCCAAGACTATTCCCATCTATTATGGGGTTGCTTGGACTTAAAATCCAAGTCCCTCTTAGTCAGGGATTAGACTCCTGACCTGTTTAAGGCAGTGGCTAGGAATGGGCCCAATTTAGGGATATGGGTCCTAGGGAAGTCCTATTATAAACCTCCAGTAGATGGGACACCTGGTTGGCTCAGTCAGTTAAGCATCTGACTCTTGGTTGCAGCTCAGGTCATGATCTCACGCATGGTTCCTGAGTTTGAGCTCCAAATCAGCACGGAGCCTGCTTCAGATTCTCTCTCCCTCTCTTTTTGCCCCTCCACTACCCTTCCTCTGCTGTCTCTGTCTCTCAAAATTAAATAAACTTAAAAAAAAAAAGGGTTACCATGCATAGTAGTTGGGGGGCTGCACACAGGGAGTCTGCTGTTAGTCTCCCTAATCTGAGTAAGGTGGGGGCAGTTTAGATGGGTCTGGAGAGGAGATAGGGTGGATCTGGCAGAGACTCAGGATCTGGAGGGGACAGAGTTGCAGATGGGGCTGAGGGCTGGGGACTTCAGGGCAAAGGATCTTTGGGGCAAAGGGAAGTCTATGCGGTCTTCAGGGGTCCCACCAAAAGAGCATGGTCTTACCCTTTGGGTTAGATAGTTGGATAGGCTTAAACCTACCTTTCTTCTGTAGCCCCTTATTCTGGTGGAGGGCCATAATGCCTTGTACATAACGGATCTCATCCCATCTCTCTTCCTCCTTACAAAATAGGTCTAACTGAAGTATGGTATTATAATTTAACAAGCCATTTTCTGGCTTCTTCTCCTGGTCTCCTAGTCGGTACGGAGGCCAGGCAGTATTACAAAAGAACACAAGTTTTCTTTGTCATTGGGGTATACCCAAAAGGCTTCCAGTAACCCAGGAGGCACCCTAGCAGGTGGTCTGACAGGATTGATGTCTGGTTCCCCATATCCTTGGATCTCTGCAAAGAATTTGTCTCCAACTGCCAAGAGGTCTATCATAAGGGTTAGTGGAGACACAGACTTGCTGCTCTTAGCACACTGAAAATTCCCTTCTCCAGAAAGCTGGTAGGTAAGCTCTCCCAGTTGATAATTTAAAAGTGTACACTCGGGGCACCTGGGTGATTTGGTCGGTTAAGTGGCCGACTTCAGCTCAGGTCATGATCTCACAGTTCGTGAGTTGGAGCCCCGCGTTGGGCTCTGTGCTGGCAGCTCACAGCCTGGAGGCTGTTTCAAATTCTGTGCCTCCCTCTCTCTCTGCCCCTCCCCTGCTCATGCTCTGTCTCTCTCTCAGAAATAAACAATAATAATAATAACAATAATAATAATAATAATAATAATAATAAAAGATGTCCAGAGTGGACACTGACTCCATTCAGTGAGTCGAGTTGCAGGTACCTAACAAATTAGGTGCCAAGAGGAATTCTCCTATGCCGTTCCCCGCAGGCTCCCCAGCAACACAGACTGCATGACCTCAGTGAGCTGCCTACCGTGTCTGTCACCTGTTGAGAGCTGGAGGACCCCAAAGGGTTATGTCCTAACCGGGTATCCAAAATACGGTCCCCCAAGTTGGGTCCCCTTCTTGGTAGGTGTGAAGCACAGAGACACAACCAAGCCAAAGAGTGGGAAAAGGAAGGGTTTTACTTGCAAAAGTTGGGAGGACACCGGGGACGTGTCCCAAAGCACTATGGCTCCAGAACAGTGGACGTTTTAAGCTAAGGGTGCATGCATATTCACGAGAAGGAATTCAGCATAGAACTGGGCCCAAGTCACCCTAAGCTGACAGGTCCTAGTTGACTGAAGACACGTGGGACAGAAAGGTCAGCAGCATCAAAGAGGGCCACTTATGTCCCATTAGAGTCCCGGGGAGGCCTGGGACAGCTGTGCTCCATCAGGAATTTTCTGCACCAAGAAGCCAGCAGACCAGGAGCGGTCCGGGCCAGACGCCAGCCCTGCTGAGGCCGAGGGCTCCCAGCCACAAGCTTTGGGAATTGGCTGAGCTTGTTTTTTTTTGGGGGGGGGGGGGGGCGGCGGGGGGGCACAGAGAGGAAGCCTCTATGGGTCTTGCAAAAAGCTGGGGCCGGGTTAACATTCGGTGTCAGCTAGAAAGCTAAGCTTTCCTCTGTGGGGTAATATGCTGTGGTCCCCTCCTGGGGGTGATGCCCTCTCCTCAGAGCCCCCCAGCCCGCATTCCCTGAGCCATGCAACTTCAGACCAGAAGAGTAGCAGATCCCATTCAGCTCCTGGGAAACTCCTGCCTCTTTCCACCTATTCAAAACAGTTCCTGTTTACCAAGTGCCAAGTGTTTGGCCTTCATTTTATTTATTTATTTGTTTGTTTGTTTGTTTTATTATTTGTTTTTGAGAGAGAGACAGAGGGTACAAGTGAGTGAGAGGCAGAGAGAGAGAGAGAGAGAGAGAATCAGGGTCACCCAAAACGGGGCTGGAGCTCACAAACCATGAGATCATGACCTGAGCTGAAGTCAGATGCTTAACAGACTGAGCCACCCAGGTGCCCTGGCCTTCATTTTGTTGAATCTCCCCAGAAATTCTCTGAGGTTCGTGTTATCTCATTTTACGTACGTACGAAGTGAGGTTTGAGGGGTAAATGACTTGCCAGCTAGTGAATGACGAGATTAGAGCCTGGGTGGCTCCGACCTGCTTCTGCCCTCACACGGGGGCGGGCACTATATTTAACATATCAGTCCTATCTGTAGAGGCAAGTTTTGAGACTGCCATTCTTATTTTTTTAATGTTTATTTTTGAGAGAGAGAGAGAGAGCGCGCATGCGTGTGCAAGTGGGGGAAGGGCAGAGAGAGAGGGAGACACAGAATCCGAAACAGGCTCCAGGCTCTGAGCTGTCAGCACAGAGCCTGACGCGGGGCTCGAACCCACAAGCTGTGAGATCATGACCTGAGCCGACGTCGGATGCCCAACTGACTGAGCCACCCAGGTGCCCCCTGCCATTATTTTTAAGTGAATTTGGTCATTCAAGTGTCCGTTTTTATTTATTATCATTTTTTATGTTTATTTATTTATTTTGAGAGAGAGAAAGCACATGCAAGCTGGGGAGGAGCAGAGAGAGAGGGAAAGAGAATCCCAAGCAGGCTCCGTGCTGTCATTGTGGAACCTGATGTGGGGCTCCATTCCAAAAACCACGAGATCATGACCTGAGCTGAAACCAAAAGTCGGACATTCAACCAAGTGAGCCACCCAGGTGCCTCCTGGGCCCTGTCCTTCTGCAGGCAGGACCCAGAATCAAAAAGGTAACTCATCGTATGAAGAAGGTGGGCTTCCCAGAGAGTCCTAGAGATGCAGATACTGTGGGTGCTAGGTGATGAGGCCCGTGCCCTCAGAAATTCAGACCCACCAGCTCCCAGGAGCCAGGTGGCCCTCCTGTGGTGGCTCCCTTCCCCGGGCACACGCACACTCCCCACCATCTTAGGGGGAAGACTGAGGAGAAGGGTCCTCGAAACTGCTTCAGAAAGAAAGAACGCTAAGGGTTTCCACACAGAGGTATCATTTTTAGTTTGTGGCAGAATGACGGGAAGGAGGTGTGAGGGCCCAGGATTTGGGGGTAAGGGGAGGCAAGGGCAGGAAGTTATTCCACAAGCTGGGAAAGTATGGGGGGGATGAAATTGGCTTCCAGAGCTGCCCGCCACGCCCCCCCCCCCCCCCACAAAAGCACCATAATGGCAGTAGAGACTTGACTCTGGATGGAGCCATTCCTGACTCAGTTCACTTCCCAACAGCACTAGGTAGAGGGGCCTTGGAGGGGCTCGGGTGAATCTGCCTGGGGGGTTCGTGACAAGCTGCAGATGTCACATCCCTTGCTTCAGGCTGAAGAGAGTGAGGAGCAAGATGAGGGAGACCAGAAGAGGGGCGACTCTTTGATTCAGCACCAGAAGGAGAAGGGAAGGAGATAGCATGTTGGCAGTTGCCCAAAACACGGGTCTGAAAAACCAGGACGGCGGTTTCCAGGTGAGCGGGCGGCCTGGGGTGCAGAGGGAGGGGCATAAATCAGATTGGGTGTGAGGGAAGGAGGCCTGGCATCTTCTCTGTGATCCCCTTATTCAGGACCATCCATTTTCAGCATTTTGAGCAGGCTAGCTTTGACCCTTAGTACACGGTTCCCGGATGCTCTTTGAGGCACATGTCTGTCCTTTCAAAGGATCTGTGTCTTTCTCACCGACTGCTACCCCTGCTTTGGAGCCACTGGGATGAAACGAAGGTCAAGTTCTGCTCTTGCTGTACCGTCTGGCGGCTGGGACTATGAAAGCCATGCTCCTAGGGGAATTTCCATTCAGCACCAGGGAACTTTTGTTTTCCTGCAGATAAGGAATGTGGCAACCAGCACCCGGAATCCTAATAAAAGAGCAAGCCAAGCTACGCTGGTGAGAACGGGAACTAAAAAATAACATCCAAAATCTAAGAACTTTTTAGGCGCCTGGGTGGCTCAAGTCCGTTCAGCGTCCGACTTCAGCTCAGGTCATGATCTCATGGCTCGTCTGTTCGAGCCCCACGTTGGGCTCTGTGCTGCCTGCTCGGGGCCTGGAGCCTGCTTTGGATTCTGTCTCTGTGTCTCTCTGCCCCTCCCCAACTCACGCTCTGTCACTCTCTCTCTCTCAAAAATAAGTAAACATTTGAAAAATTAAAACAAAACAGTTGTTTATAAAGATAAATAAATAAGAAAACGCCAGTCGCTTGCAGCTGTCCCTGAGCCTCCCAGTGGTCTCACCTTGACACCTGACTGGGTAAGCTGCCCCACGGTCCTTCTCCAGCATATTTTGCAAACACTGAAAATGGTAACCATAAAGATACAGAGCAAGCTGAGAAATTATTTACAGCAAAGTATCTGGGGGAAAACGTCAGGAGGCAACACTGTATGTGTGCTGTTACCTTAAGGAAAGAGAAGGGAAACATACCAAGGCTGTGCTTCTCAAACCATCCGAGGTGAAGGACCAGTTTGTTTTTGTAAAATTTCCAGTCCACCACGAACCAACAGTTTGGTGAAATACCATAAAAACAAATGCCAAACACACATCTATCAAAGGACCGATACTTTTAAAAACTCTCAAAATCCAACAGTGAAAAAACCCAAACCAATCCAAGCTGGAAATGGGCATTGGACACGAACAGACCCTTTACCAAAGAGGATGGCAAGGAAGCACATAAAATCACGTTCGCTATCATTTTCCACCAAGAAATGCAAATGAGGGGGCATCTGGGTGGCTCAGTCCGACTCTTAGTTTCAGCTCAGGTCATGATCTCACGGTTTGTAATTTCGAGCCCCGGGTCGGGCTCTGCTCGGATAGCACAGAGCCCGCTTGGGATTCTCTCTCTTCCGCTCTCTGCCCCTACCGGACTCGTGCTCTCTCTCTCTCTCACAAGTAATAAATAAATAAACTTTAAAAATTAAAAAAAAAAAAAAAGGAAATGCAAATGAGATCCTCACTGAGGCCTCACCAGCACCTGCTGGAATGGGTGCAGGGGTGTCCTAGGGCTGCATAACGAATCACCACAAACCGGGTGGCTGAAAACAACAGAAATGTATTCCCTCACAGTTCTGGAGGCTAGAAGTCTGAGATCAAAGTGTTGGCTGGGCTCCCTCTGAAGGCTCTAGGCAAGAATTCTTCCTTGCTTTTCCAGCTTTTTGGGGCTGCTAACAATCCTTGTGTTCCCTGGCTTGTAGCTGTATCACTCTGCCTCTTTTGTCACATGGCTTTCTTCCCTGTGTTGTCTGTGCCTTGGCATGGCCTTCTTGGAAGGACACCAGTGACTGGATTTAGGGCACACCCTAATCCTGTATGACTGCTCCTTAATTTGATTATATCTGCAAAGACCTTATTTCCAGATAAGCTCACATTCACATTCACCCCCTCCTGGGGGTTAGGACTTGAACATATCTCTTGGCGGGGGGGGGGGGGGGGGGGCACGTTCAACTCACAACAGTGGCTAAAATAAAAAATAGAGTTAACTACAAATGCTGACAAGGATGTGAGGAGCTGGGTCCCTCATACACTGCAGCTTGAGAACAGTGTGAAAGGGTTTTTTAAATCGTTTACTTATTTTTTTAATTTTTTTTTAAATTTATTTTTGGGGGGGGGGGGACAGAAGAACTCACTAACCACGAGATCCTGACCTGAGCTGAAGTCAGACACTTAAACGACCGAGCCACCCAGGTGCCCCAGTTTTTTTTTAACATTTATTTATTTTGAGAGAAGGTGAGAGAAGGTGAGTCGTGGGGTTGGGACAGAGAGAGAGAGAATCCCAAGCAGGCTCCGCACTCAGCACAGAGCCCAGCGCAGGCCCTGATCTCACCAACCGTGAGAGTCGTAATCAAGTGTCACAGTAAATGTGTACTTACCATAAGTCTCAGCGATCACGGTCTTGTGCGTTTATCTCAAAGAAACGAAAACTCACGTTCGCACAAAAATCTGTACACGATGCTCATAGCAGCCTTATTCATAATAACCCAAACATGGAAACAACTCAACTGTTTTTCAGCCAGTGAAAAGTTAAACCATGTACTTCTAGACCACAGACTACTGTTCAGCCATATGATGGAGTGAGCCATTGATACTTGCAACAATGTGGATGGATCCCAAAGGCATTGGCGCTCAGTGAAAAAGTCAATCTCCAAAGGCTACCTGCTGTATGATTCCACTTACAAATTCTTAAAATGATAAAACTATAGCCATGGGGACATATGGAGACCGTTGCCAGGGACAGCGTTAGAGGTGGCAGTGTGTGACTTTAGAGGGGTAGCAGGAGAGGGTTGCTTTAAATTCTGTCTTGGTTGTCGGGAGGTCTACACGATCTGAGATCAAGTTGCACAGAACTACCCACACAGACACGTACACACGTTCACAGATAAGTGACATCTGACTAAAGTCTGTAATTCAGTTAACTGTACTGTACTAACATCAACTTCCTGGCTTTGATATAGTGCCACAGTTATAGAAGGTGTCACCATTGGGGGAACTAGGCAAAGGATTCATGGAACTCTATGTTCTTGCTGTGACTCTTTGAGTCTATGAGTATTTCAAGATAAAAATAATTAGAAAAATGAAATGGGGGCCCCCAGGGTGGCTCAGACAGAGAAGCACCTGAGTCTCGATATCGGCTCAGATCATGATCTCAAGGTTTGTGAGATCGAGCCCCATGTTGGGCTCTGCGCTGACGTTGTGGAGCCTTGCTGGGGATTCCCTCTCTCTCCACCCCGACTCAAAATAAATAAGTAAATAAATATTTTTTTTTTAAGAAAAATGAAATAAAAAAGATATACAAAATACAAGCCCCAATTTTTAGTTTAGTTTTTGTCTTTTTTCTTAAATAGGCTTCACACATGGAGCCCAAAGAGGAGCTTGAACTCACAACTGTGTGATCAAGACCTGAGCCAAGATCAAGGGTTGGACACTTAACCAAATGAGCCACCCACATGCCCCACAAGCCCCGATTTTGAAATCACAAATTCCAGGGGCGCCTAGGGGGCTCAGTCCATTAAGTGTCCAACTCTTGATTTAGGCTCGAGTCATGTTCTCATGGTTCCTGTGTTCAAGCCCCGCACTGGGCTCCGCACTCCCTTTAGGAATCTCTCTCTCCCTCTCCCTCTGCCCCTCCCCCACGCAGGCTTACACTGTCTCGTTCTCAAAAATAAATAAGCTTCAAAAAAAAATAAATCACAGATTCCACAGGCATAACTACACTGCTGTAGGAGCTTCTCAATGCTCACTCTTGTCTTCTGCACGTGTTGTGCTGAGGAGCTGTAACGAACATCTGGCGCCATGGCATCAGGCCATGGACCACACTTTGAGTATCACCTGCTCAGAGATAAAAAGAAAATACTAGAGGTGGAATTTTTTCCCCCTCTTTGGCTTAACTTGTTCGTGGTGGAGTGACACCGCTCTATGAAATGAAACTTGATTTAAAATATGTGTGGATAATAACCCCATAATAATAAAGAAATAATAATAAATATATATTTATATACATTTCCACTTAGAAATAAATATATGTATAAATTTACATTAATGAAAAATTTTTTTGATTTATTTTATTTACTTATTTATTTATTTAAAACACATAAGTGACTTGGGCTCTTTAGTTTTCCTTTTCACAAACAGCGGAAAACTCCTTGGAAAAGAAATAGAAATCTAGAGGTTTTCCAAAGGTTAGCTCACAACTATTTTCTCTTTGGTAAAATAAGCCCAGGTGACAGGAGACACATAGACTTCCTTTTAAAACATACCAGACAATGGGGCGCCTGGGTGGCTCGGTCGGTTAAGCGTCCAACTTCGGCTCAGGTCATGATCCTCCGGTCTGTGGGTTCGAGCCCCGTGTCGGGTTCTGTGCTGACAGCTCAGAGCCTGGAGCCTGTTTCGGATTCTGTGTCTCCCTCTCTCTGTGACCCTCCCCCGTTCATGCTCTGTCTCTCTCTGTCTCAAAAATAAATAAACGTTGGGGCACCTGGGTGGCTTGGTCGGTTGGGCGTCCGACTTCGGCTCAGGTCATGATCTCATGGTTCGTGGGTTCGAGCCCCGCATCAGGCTCTGTGCTGACAGCTCAGAGCCTGGAGCCTGCTTCAGATTCTGTGTCTCCCTCTCTCTCTCTCTGCCCCTCCCCCATTCATGCTCTGTCTGTCTCTGTCTCAAAAATAAATAAACATTAAAAAAATAAATAAATAAATAAATAAACGTTAAAAAAAAAAATTCTAAAACATACCGGACAAGTGTTAGCCACCTACCGGGAAAGATTTCCTCCATCAAGTTTACAACAGTGGAAACTCAATCAATTCCATAAAGAAGTCTAAATGACGCTATCTTAGAACAATATTCTTTGTATTTCGAATATTCCCTTGAGAAAGTGCTTGATATTCTGTCCACAAGTTAGCCATACAGAGCTAACTGGTATGTATGTATGTATGTATGTATGTATTTATTTTTTTTTTTAAATATGAAATTTATTGTCAAATTGGGTTCCATACACCACCCAGTGCTCATCCCAACAGGTGCCCTCCTCGATGCCCATCACCCACCCTCCCCTCCCTCCCCCCCTCCATCAACCCTCAGTTTGTTCTCAGTTTTTAAGAGTCTCTTGTGCTTTGGCTCCCTCCCTCTTATATTCATGAAAACTTAAAAGCAATGAAAAAAATACGTATTTCCTCCCAATCATGGTTTATAGATAAAAACACAGCTGATGTACACCGCAGCCAATCCTCCACGTGCCTGATTCTGTCACCTCTCCCACCCCCTCTCCTTCCCTATCCACTTCCTGGAACTTCACCTCCTGTCTTCCACTCTGCTCTCCTGGCTGCTGGCCCTCAGCCGCTGACTCTCCTGCTCTCCCGCTCTCCAGCTCCCCCTAGCGGCAGGTCCCAGGCTCTGGTCCCGCCCCCCACTTGTAAGGACATTATCTCTCTGAGCAAGGTTCCTTGTGTGCGGTGATTTTGAGACCCACCTCAGAGCTGTCCTCTGAATAAATAAGATCGCCCACGTGGCAGGGGCTCCGAGAACCACTTGGGAATGTGCACCTGCAGAATGGGCCTTTCGAGCGGCACGCCCTTGTCCCCAGACACTGAGACTGGCCGTGGCCAGCCTCCCAGCCCTTGTTGCCATCTCAACCTCCCCTCTCCGGCAAATCAGGGTCCTCTTTTTCTGTCCCCCTCGGTGCCCCCCCCCCCCCCCGCAACTCACACCAGCGCCCCTGCCCCCGTGTCCTCCCCATGCAGCTGCTCAGGGGAAAAGGCAGGCTAGGCTGCTGTATTTTTTTTCCTGCTACAACTTGAGGCCCTGTTAATTCTCCCACCTGTAATAATAATAATAAATAATAATAATAATAATAGATACATTCATATTGGCTAACTCAATGAGCACTTAGAATGTGCGAGGCACTATCCCAAGCCCTACCCATGTATTAACTCAATGCTGACAACCATCCTATGGGGTAGGTTCTGTTCTAAACCCAATTTACAGATGAGGAAACTGAGGCTAACAAGCAGGGAAATAGCTTGCCCAAGGTCACCGACCTGGAAAGCCCCACACTCTTACCCACAACACTATCCATGTTTCCTGGTGCATCTCCTGCGTCATGACAGTGGGGACTGGGTCTATCTTTCTCACCCAGCTCAGCACCTGGCACAGTGGGGAAACGCTGCAAATCTTTGTTGAGTGAATGAATGAATGAATAACGAGTGAACGAATGCTGCCCATTGTACTACAAAGCTGTTTTCCCCTGTCACGCAGGGCAGCCCGAGTGTGGTGCCTGCTTCCACCCAGGCAGTGTCTGAGAACTGTGTCCTTCCCACTTCTGTCCAGTCCCTCCCAGGCGGGGTCTTCAGCACTTTACTCCCTGGGAAGTTTTCTTCTAAGTCCCCTTATTTCTATCTCGAGCCCAAGCAGCTTTCAGGGACTTGCCACATTGTCCTGTCCCTAGAGGAAAGATACCATCTCACAGCTTTATCTCCTAAACCCCCTGGGAGGGCTGCCTTTCGGGCTGGGCTGTGGTGGAATCTGGTGATTCGTACCCTTCTCTCCTCCACTCCCTCCTCCTCCCGACAGACTGACCCACTTTCCTCAACTCTTCAAATTCTCACGCTCCACTCTACTTCCTAAACCTGGCTTCTCCTTTTTCCAGCAACCTATTTATTTCCTTAATCACCTTAAGCATAGCTATTTGAAAGTCTTCCAGACTGTTCTATTATCTCAAATTTGGGGGACAGAAACCCTCCCATTTGTGTTGTATGCTGCTGCTCACCATAGCTCAGTTCCCTGTGTGTTTTGTAATTTCTGATTGTGCGCTAAAGCGGGGGTTTGTTTTCCCTCGTGGATGACCCAAGTGGCCTGGGTTGTGAAAGCTCCCTCCAGACATGATTTTCCCTTATTTCTGCTGAGACTACTCCCACCACCACCACTACTCAATATCCATCCTACTTTGGACCAGTTTAAGAATTCCTAAGTTTGGGGGCACCTAAGTTAAGCGTTCGACTCTTGATTTTGGGTCACATCATGATCTCACGGGTTTGTGAGATTGAGCCCTGCACTGGGCTCTGTGCTGCTTAGGATTCTCTCTCTCTCTCTCTCTCTCCCCCTTCCCCTCACACGCACTCACACTCTCTTTCTTAAAATAAATAAATAAACTTTAAAAAATAGAGCGCCTGGGTGGCTCAGTCGGTTAAGCGTCTGACTTCAGCTCAGGTCACGATCTCTCGGTCCGTGAGTTCGAGCCCCGCGTCGGCCTCTGGGCTGATGGCTCAGAGCCTGGAGCCTGCTTCTGATTCTGTGTCTCCCTCTCTCTCTGCCCCTGCCCCGTTCATGCTCTGTCTCTCTCTGTCTCAAAAATAAATAAAAAACGTTTAAAAAAAATAAAAAATAAATAAATGAAATAAAATACCAAGTTTTGTTTGTGGTAAAATACACATAACATAACAAAGTTTACTCTTGCCCATTTTCATGTGTGCAGTTCAGTGGCATTAAAGCACATTCACACACTCTGCAACCATCACCACATCCAGTTTCAGAACTTTTTCATCTTGCCAAACTGAAACTGTATGCATTAAAAAAATAACTCATCATTTCCCTCTCCTCCTGGCCACTGGAAACTACTGTTCTACTTTCTGTCTCTATGAATTTGACTAGTCTATGTCCCTCATATAAGTGGAATCATACAATAGTTATCTTTTTGTGTCTGGCTTATTTCACTTAGCAGAATGTCTTCAAGGTTCATCCACTCCTTTTGTTTTGTTTTTTTTTAAGTTGGCCCCACACCCAGCATGGAGCCGGACATAGGGCTTGAACTCACGACTCGGAGATCAAGATCTGAGTTGAGATCGAGTTGGAGGCTTAACTGACTGAGCCCCCAGGTGCCCAATAGATATCCTTCCTTTTTAAGGCTGGATAATATTTCATTGTATGTATATACCACATTTTGTTTATCAGTTGTTCTTTGATGGGCATTTGGGTTGTTTCCATCTTTTAACTGTCGTGAATAGCGTTGCTATGAACACTGATGTGCCAATATCTGTTCAAATCTCTGCTTTAAATTCTTTTGGATATATACTCAGAAGTGGAATTGTTGGATCATAATGTTATTCTGTTTCGTTTTTCTGGGTAACCACTATACTGTCTTCCACGTGGCTGCACCATTTTACATTGTCAGGAGCAATGCACAAGCGTTCCGATTTCACTATATCTTTGCCAGAACTTGGTATTTTCAGAGGAGTATTGTTTTGTTGTTATAACAGCCATCCTAATGGGTGTGAAGTGATATTTCATTGTGTGTGTGTGTGTGTGTGTGTGTGTGTGTGTGTGTGTTTAAGTTTATTTAATTATTTATTTAGAGAGAGAAAGAGCACGGGCATGCACACACACGTGGGAAAGCAACAGAGAGAGAATGGCAAAGAGAAAGGAGAGAGAGAAATCCCAAGCAGGCTCTGTGCTGTCATCCCAAAGCCCGACGTGGGACTCCATCTCAAGAACCATGAGATCATAACCTTAGCCAAAACTAAGAGCTGGATGCTTAACCGACTGAGCCACCCGGGTGCCCCATCATTGTGGTTTTGACTTGCATTTCCCTAATGACTAGACATTGAGCATCTTTTCATGTGCTTTTGGCTCACCTGTAAATCTTTGGAGAAATGTGTATTCAAATCCTGTGTCCGTTTTTTAATCAGAAATTTTGGGTTGCTTTGTTCTTGAATTGCAGGAGTTTTTTAATATATATTAATCCCTTATCAGGTATAGGATTTGATAATATTTCCTTCCCTTCCATGGGTTGCCTTTTCACTGTGTTTATTTCATTCTTTGAGATGAAATTCATCTATATTTTCTTTTGTTGCCTATATTTTGGTGTCACACCCAAAAAATCCTTGCCAAATCCAAAGTCATGAAGTTTCCCCCCATGTTTTCTTCTCTTGTTTTGTAGTTTTAGCTCTTATGAGTAGGTGTTTGATCCATTTTGAGTTGATTATTTTTACTTTTGTATATGGGGCAAAGTAAGGGTCCAACGTCATTCTTTTTCATGTGGATATCCAGTTTTTCCCACACGACCTGTTGAAAAGACTATCCTTTCTCCATTAAATGGTCTTGGCATTCTTGTCAACATTTGATCATATATGCAAGAGTTTATTCTGGGATCTGCATTCTACTCCATTGGTCTACATGTCTGTGTTTATGCCAATGCCACACTGTTTTGATTATTGTAGCTTTGAAGTAAATTTAAAAATCAGGAAATGTGAGACCTCCAACTTTATGTTTTTCTTTTTCAAGATTGTTTTGGCTATTTGGAGTCCTTTGAGATTCCATATGATTTTAGAATCATATGGGGGATGGGTTCTTTTATTTCTGCAAAAAATCATCATTGGGATTTTGATAGGGATTGCACTCTATAAATTGCTTTTAGTATTAAAACTTATAATCCATGAACATGGGATATCTTTTCACCTATTCATGTCTTCTCTAATTTCTTTCAGCAATGTTTTGTAGTTTTTGTTTGTTAGTTTTGTTTTGTTTTAGCAAGAAGGGGAAGAGAGAGCATGCACATGAGCAGGGGAGAGGAGCAGAGGGAAAGAGAGAGAGAATCTTAAGCAGGCTCCATGCTCAGTGCAGAGCCCGATGCAGGGCTCGAGCCCACAACCCTGGGATCATGACCTGAGCCGATATCAAGAGTCAGACACCTTAACCAACTGAGCCACCCGGGCACCCCAGCATTTTGTGGTTTTAAATGTACAAGTCTGTTGTCTCCTTGGTTAGGTTTACTCCTAAGTTATTTCATTCTATTTATTGTTATTATGAATGGAATTGTTTTCTTAATTTCCTTTTGGTTTATTCATTGTTAGTGTATAGAAATACCACTTGTTTTGTGTGTTGTTTTTGTATCTTACAGCTTTGCTGAGTTCCTAAATTAGTTCTAACAGGTATGTGTGTCTGTGTGTGTGATCCAAGTTGTGTTTGTTTTTGCTTTTGTTTTTACCCAGAGACCTGAGCAGTAACAGGTTTTCTTGACATCTTCCAACGCCAGAGAGTAGACTTTTTCTAGGTCCCCATTCCCTGAGAGGGCAGCCTTTAAGAATCCCAGCTGAGGGGCACCTGGGTGGCCCAGTCAGTTAAGCGTCCAATTTCGGCTCAGGTCATGATCTCACGGCTTGTGAGTTCCAGCCCCGCAGCCGGCTCTGTGCTGACAGCGCGGAGCCTGGAGCCCACTTTGAGTTCTGTGTCTCCCTCTCTCTCTGCCCCTCCGCCACTCGCACTCTGTCTCTCAAAAATAAATAAACATTAAAAACATTAAAAAAAAAAAAAAAAAAAAAGAATCCCAGCTGAACTCAAGACTACTGGTTCCAGATTCCTGCCTCAGGAAGGCCAAGACCTTGGTCCCTGCCCCTGCATGGTCATTACCATCAAAGTGCTTGGCCACCGGGCCCATTTCCCCTCCAATTCCCCGCCCCCCCACCCCCCCCCCCCAACTCCTGCTGCATCAGCTCAGTCATGCCTCTGCTTTTCTGCTCTCTCTTGATTTCAAAAACAGACACATTCTATTTTCTCGATATTCAGAGCAGGAAAGGTCCCAACATCCCACTTCCAAATGAGCACCTCAAGCACATGCATTCAACAGGCACATAGAAGCCAACATTGCTCCCTAGTGAAAAGCGCAATTCCAGGATACGGCTAGAGTGGGAACACCTCAGTCTCTTCTCTCGTGCTCAGGAGTCCTGCCCACCCATCCCCCACCCCACCCCCACCCCGCCATGGGGCTGGGGGCTGGCCAAGGCCGTGCCATATGAGTAATCGTTGGCTACGGTTACTGAGGGCTACTGTGTGCCAGATACTCTACTGGATGCTTCACATACATTTGATCTCATTTAATCCTCCTTCCAGCCCGATGAGGTAGGTACTATTACGGCCACTGATTTAATTGACAAAACTGCCAACAGTTCAGCTGGCAGAGGAGCAGAGTCAAGATTTAGGCTTCGGTTGGCCCGTTCCTTTTACCAAACACATCTTGGCTTCCTCCGTTCTCCCGTAAGTCAAATAGAGTTTCCTCATCTTCCCCAATCCTCAGGGACGGGGTCCGTGTGGTTTTCTTCCTCTTGCTTGTCCTGGGGCGCCCAGTGGGTGTGACTTGGGTTGCTCGATTTTGCCCCCCCGGGGGGACCTTTCCACAACTCAGGAGGGACTGTGGACCGCACAGAGCTCTTGGCCTGAGCCCCTGTTACGGGAGAAAGGAGCCTGTTGCCAAGGACTCCGAGGGGAGATAAATGCCGGGAGTGGACTCAACTCTGGTCAGGACCCAAGCACCCAGCCCTCCCAGAGACACTGTGTGAGCCGGGCCTGCAGACAGCCCCTCCCGCCGCCCCAGCCAGGGTGGTGCTTGCGTGGGGAGGACTTTAAATCCGGCCGCCAGACCCCTGGCCGGGAGAGGCGGAGAGGACCGGCCACCATGCACAGCTCCGGCAGTCTGCTGCTGCTGCTGCTGCTGCTGGCGGCCACCACGGGCCCCGCCGGCGCCCTCAGTGATGATGAGAAACGCGTGATGGTGGAGCTGCACAACCTCTACCGGGCCCAGGCGTCCCCACCCGCCGCTGACATGCTGCAAATGGTGAGTGCGCCTGGGGGAGGGGGTGGGGCGCTCGCCTGCCCAGACCGAAGGGGCGCCGAGCCAGGACCCCCCCAATCCCTCCCACCCCCGGGTTGAAGCTCCCTCAGAGACTCATCTCTCTGGTCAGTGACAGAATTCCTGATATTATGTAATTCACAGGTCCCCAGAGGCAGCCCCATTATACAGATCAGGAAACTGAGGCTCGGCGGGGCTTGCGGGTCCCACAGCTGGTAGAGCCAGACCTGGGAGCCCCAGCTTCCCACTCCAGTGACTCCTTCCCAGCACTTCCTAAAATGCAGGTGCCCCTGATTGAGGGGACGCAGGAAGTTCCTAATACAATGAGAGGAGGAACAAGGGCAGCAGGAAGGGCCCCAGCACCTAGGAAGGAGGGATGGTCTATGGAGGTGGGTGAGAACAGGAGCCAGAAGCGGCCCGGATCACACAGTTCAAATCCTGTCTCGGTCATGCAACAAGACCCGTGATTTGGGGGAGTCCCTTAAACTGGTAGGGACCCTCAGTTTTTCATCTGTAAAATGGGATCCTAATTAGAGCTACATATACATCCACATGGAGTGAATCTCACAGATATAACACTGGGAGGGGATGAAATCTAAAATATATATATACGTACAGTAGGACATACAGAAGGTTTGGTTTTTTTTTAATTTTTTTTTTTAACGTTTATTCATTTTTGAGACAGAAAGAGACACACATACACGGCATGAACCGGGGGGGGGGGGGGGGCAGAGAGAGAGGGAGACACAGAATCCGAAGCAGGCTCCAGGCTCTGAGCTGTCAGCCCAGAGCCCCACGTGGGGCTCGAACTCGCGGACCGCGAGATCGTGACCTGAGCTGAAGTCGGACGCTCAACCGACTGAGCCACCCAGGCGCCCCCAGAAGGTTTTAAACATGTAAAAAATACTATTGTATATTGGTGGGGACACATGCAAATATTGTCAGCATACAGGGACGTTCCTATAGATGATAGAAGCCAGATTTTGGGTGGCAGTATCCTCTGTCGAGAGGGAGAGTTATTTGATGGTAGGGTCAGGAGGCAGGGTGTTTATGCTCAAGATGAAAAAAGATAAAATCAGAAATTCACCCCCTTCCTGCCCTCCCTGAGAGCTGAACTGGCCATCCTCTGGGTCAACCTGGAGGATTCCTGGGCAGTGTCCAGGGACGCCACAGTTAGTGCCCCAGAGCAAGGTCACACCTGGGGAAGAGAGCAGTGAGCCTGAGGGTCCAAGACTGGAGTTATTGCTCTGTTCAATCTGGCGAAATGATTCTGGACCGGTCCCTCTACCTTCAAAGGCTTCCATTTCCTGATCTATCACTTGGGACTGGCAATTCCTACCCTGAGGGTCAGATGGGATGATGTATGACAGAGGTCAAGGGAGGCCTCTAGAAATGCACACAGCAGGACCATTCAACCCCTGTCGGCCCGGCAACCAGGAACTGTAGACGATAGATGAGGAGCACGGGAGGCTGGCACCTGCTCTGCCAGTAGTTCCCTGATTGAGGCCTGGAACTCATTGTTGAGCCTCAGTTTCTCCATCTGTAGATCCCTGATGCCCTACAGTCTCGTTGGCTACCCAAGCCAGGAGCTGCTTTGCGGACAGAGGTGGACCTTGGGGTGGGGCCACATTCTGGAAAGCAGTTTGGATATTCAGGGGATACGGTGCTGTCTGGTGCGAAGCGATGGGAGGAGGGGATGGCCTGGGACACCAGGATAAATTTGGGACAAGGCTCAGGCTCGACCTCAGCACGCGGTATATACAGACACTCTGGAGACAGACGGCCTGGTTCAAGCCTTGATTCTGCCATGTATTAGCTGTGCGACCTTGGCCAAGTGCCTTAACCTCTCTGTGTCTCAGCTTCCTCATCTGTAAATTGAAGATGATGACTACATAGCAAGTCCCTTGTAAGACGGTTGCCAGGATCAAATGAGTGAATGTTTATAAAGCACTTAGAACAGCGTGTGGCGCACAGTAAGGGCTCATAAGTGTTGGATTAACCAAAGAGGGAATGAATCCAGGATGACGCAGGTGGCAGTTATCATGGACGCCTTTCTCTCCCTGAGCGTCCACATCTAATCATCACCGCTTTTACCTCCCAGAGGGTTCAATTTTCCTTGAACCCTACTTCCCCATCCTCATTCCTTCCTACAACCCTGATCCAGTGTTTCATTACTTCTCCCAAGGACTCCTAAAACGGTCTCGGCCTGCTCCCCCAGCCTCCGGCCTCTGCTTCCAGAATGAACAATCCAACACATGGGCCTGACCTTGCTCAAAACCCTTCAATGGCTCCCACTGGCTCCTGACCACCTCGGGATAGACCTCCAGCTCCTGAGAAGGCTCTCTCTGTGTGTCTCACCCCTGCTTACACCTCCAGCCTCCTCTCCTGCTCAGTTTTTCCCTCAGTAACCTCAACAGCTTCTCCTTCCCCAGCCAAAATGTTGTATCTCACCTCTAGGCCTTTGCTCGTGCTGTGCCCCGGTTCAGATGTCTTTCCCCGTCCACCTGACCAATGCCTCAGTTTTAGCACTTAGCTTAGTGCCTCCTCTAAATGGCCCTCTTTGGTGTCTCTATAGTATCCATTGCATATGTGTCATTTAGCACACGGTGGCCCAATCACCAGTTTATGACAATGTGAACTTGGGCTTCTAGGTCCTTGCTCTCACCTCCAGGCTGGTACAGTGCCCAAGACTGTGTGTTGAATGAGTGGACGAATGAACGGACTTGCTTCCAGATGGTGACCACGTGGCCAATGTGGGTGGGTGCCGTGACTCTCAAATACCCACGGGGGTCTCTGGAAGACTGAGAAGACCTGAGACCCACAGGACCGACTCTACTGGCAGAACTCCATGCAGCCAGCCTGAACAGGAATCACAGCCGGGCTCAGTAGGGAGACCGCTTTTAAGCAGGGTCTGTCTCAGTCATCAACAGTTGACACATGCGTATCGAGCACCTGCTATGAGCCAGCACTGTGCCAGACACTGGGGTGACATACCCTGAAGGAGGTCGCAGTTTAGTCTGGAGCCCCGCACATCATCCCAGACACCCAGATCCAGGTTCCCCGTACCTTGCCCTTTCCCTCTCCCTACCCGCCCTTACTTACTCCCAGAGCCTGAAGATGCTCCGGGACCAGTGATTTGGGACAAAAACACCCAGGGAGGGAAAGGGATTCACCCATAGTCACAAAGTGGGGGGGTCCCAGTCCAGTGTGACCGCCCCTCCCCCCCCCTTCGCAGGCAGCTGCTCCTGAGAACCTTATGTGGGTGAGGAGCCCCGTCCCCCCCTCCTCTCAGGGTCGCCCAAGCTCTTGACACTTTACAGGCCGTCTGGCTCCCACAGCTGGCTGGGCCCCCAGAGGGTGGAAGAGGAGTTGCCGCCAGGCCATCCATTTCTAGGAGAGGCCAAGGACAAAGTTTAATGGGATCCAGGCCTTCCTCCTCAATCCTTTGTTAATCCGTCTTCCCACCCACACTGGGCCTGTCCTCCTGGCTGGGGACCCAGAGAACTCAGAGGTCCCTTAACCTAAAATGCCCCCTCCCGCTGCCTCACCTGAAGTCCCGCCTGAAGGACGGGACGTTGGGATCTGACAGCTCCTTGAGACACCAAGGCTCTAAAACTAGGCCTCTTCGTAAGGGTCACACAGGGACACTTAATTTTCTTGGGGAAAGGGGTTGTCAGTTGACAAGAGTTGAGAGCACCTGGGAATAGCACTTGGGAGGGAAGCCTGGAGCTGGTAAAGCCATGGAGGCTGGGCGACCCCAAGGGGAGAGTGGGACCTGAGAGGGGAGTATCATATTTATGGTGGGAGGGTGAGGGGTTGGGAGCAGCCCTTGAACATCTCACTGGACGTTCTGTGGTCTTCAGAGCAGGCAGACAGTCCTGGGAGGTAGGCAGGGCACAGCCGCCACCTTTCACACAGGAGGATATTAATATTAATTAATAACAACAGTGTCACAAACATCATCTCATTTATTCCTCCCAAAGCACCACGAGACTTCAGAAAGGTCAGGCACTCTGTCTAAAATCACACAGCTGGTAAATGGTCCCAAGCTTAGCTCACTCCATGGCCTGGGGTGGCACCCTCCCATCCCCCACCCCCACCCCCACAGAAGCCCGCCAGGAGCACAGACCTGTTCCTGATCTTGGCCAAGAGTCACCCCAGAGGAGGGGAGGGTCTCCGGCCCCCAGAGGCCCCCAGGACACCTTCAACCTTCTTCTCTGATCCCCAGAATTGTGGGTATCCTCACCTCTCTCTCCCGCAACCCTCTCCCACCTCCACCGAGCCCAAGGCGTTCCTCACCTTCCTCTCCGACCTGCCCCGCAGAGGTGGGACGAGGAGCTGGCCGCCTTCGCCAAGGCCTACGCGCAGAAGTGCGTGTGGGGCCACAACAAGGAGCGCGGGCGGCGCGGGGAGAACCTGTTTGCCATCACGGACGAGGGCTTGGACGTGCCGCTGGCCATGGAGGAGTGGCACCACGAGCGCGAGCACTACAACCTCAGCGCGGCCACCTGCGACCAGGGCCAGATGTGCGGCCACTACACGCAGGTGCGAAGCCGCTGGGCGGGTGGGCGGGGACGGGCCACAAGAGCACTGGGCGGGGCTACATGACTAGTGGGCGGGGCCGCACGAGCAGCGGGCGGGGCGGGGCAGAGGCCACCTGTCCCTTCACCGCCTGGGAGTCCGCTTCTTAAACTGCCTAAACCGTTTTCAGTTGACTACAAAACCCACCAGTCGTTTGCAAATCTATGTGGCCCCTCCCGTCCTCCTCGGACTGAGAGGACCTAAGTTAGGTGTCGCAGAGCCAGTTTCGTGGAGGGTAATTATTCTAGGCAATCCTGATCGACGTCTAAGCGGTCCTGTCCGACCTAAGTTAGGCAGGGCTGTTTGTGCCCGCGGTCTTCTGTCTCATTGTCCCTCTTCTGTCATTTCTCATAGCGTCTAAGTTGCTGCTTCTACTCTGCCAGGGACCGATAAAGCAAATAGACTATTGTGTTCTTCTGCTTTTAAAAACTATGTGTAAATGAGAGCAAATCGTCACTGAGCGAAGGTTCCAGGGAGACTCCGAGAGCATTTCCTGCCCCTCACAGTCACATTTTGCTTACGTCAGGGTTCTCACTGCACTTTGAAAGTTGGAGTTTGCAGATAAGAGGTGTTGGGTGGGGGTACCGTAGGGGTGTGTGTATGGGTGTGTAGAGGAATTAACATTAGTGTTCTTGAGTTCTTATTTTCTCCACCCAATGCTCATTGTTCAAACAATACCATGACAATTTTTTTTTTTTTTTTAATAAACATCTTCACACCCATATCCCCGAATTCCACTTTCCAGGGCTTCTTTTGAGTGGTATTTTTAGTGCTACTCTTTAGGGAAGGGAATCCTAGTATCATCCACCCAGATGGAGAGGTTGTAAGTGCCCAGCAACCCTCCCTGGTTCCCTTCCCTCTGCGCCCTGCAATTTCTCACACTTCCCTTACCCCCAGCATGAGCGCGCGAGCGGGATCTTCCTGCAAGGATTACCATCAGTGCCCAGCGGGAGTGGGGCTGCTCCACCTCCAGCCCCATGTTCTCCAGGGCTGAGTGCACATGAACTCTGGGGTCATTTCTGCCTGGGAGATGCTCCATACTGGTACCTTCAGCTGACTTAAGTAGAAAAACCCCAATCGTGGGGTTGTGTGTAGGATAATAGCCAGAGCTAGATCTCAGAGCAAAAACTGACCTCCATTTGAGCGACTCCCGAGCAGAGTGGGCCTAGAAAACAAGGGGAGGCTGCTGGTCTCAGCCCATGGCAGTGCCCGAACGTTTTGAATTTAAAAATTTTATACTTAAGACAGAATTCCTTCTAGCAGGTAGGGGGCCCAGACTTAGAAACAGCAGAGCAGATCCCTGCTTACTTGTGATTTGGGGGAAGCTCTGCTTCCAAAATGGCTTCTTCTGTTTCTTGGATTTTGCTTGTTACTGGTATCCAAGATTCTCCCATTTGAGATTCATTCCTTTGGATGTACCCTGTTTAAAATGCACAGGAAATTGCAAAAAAAAAAAAAAAAATGCACAAGAAGAATTTATGAGGGTATATACAAAGGGAAGGTTTTCAGAGAGGCCTGTCCAAACAATGTGTGTGGTTGGCAGGGGGAACTAGATTGTTCAGGACAAGTTCCACACCACCGCCCCGCCCCCTCCCCCACCCCCCCAGCAAAATCCCTGTTTAGAGTTTTGTCCTGAAGCTGCATGTCCTCAGACTTGGATCTCACAGGTTGTAGGGATCCTCTTCTCCCCACCCATAGAAGACTGGTGTAGAGACACTAGCTAGGGACAATCCCACCCAGACTAAACTGTTGAGTTTGCCCTCCTTCAGGTGGTCTGGGCCAAGACAGAGAGGATTGGCTGTGGCTCCCACTTCTGTGAGAAGCTCCAGGGTGTTGAGGAGACCAATATCCATTTGCTGGTTTGCAACTATGAGCCTCCGTGAGTGCCCAGGGAGTCCTGGGGGTAGGGGATGAGCAGGGCCAAGGGGAGGGTTGGGTTGGCAGTCTAAGAAAGTGGGAGGGGGCCAATCTGGGGCCTTGGGGGAGCTGTGAGGGCACCGATGGGAGTCTGCTCTCATTGACCCAGCAAGTTAGTTGGGAGCAAGTAAGACCCAGGGGTACTACCGGCCTAGGTGTGTGTATGAGGGATAAGGACAGGGGTTTGTAGGGACCGCCCCCCCGCGCCCAGCACAGTCCTCGCCTCCCGCAGGGGGAACGTGAAGGGAAAGAGGCCCTACCAGGAAGGGACTCCGTGCTCCCTGTGTCCCTCCGGCTACCGCTGCGAGAACTCCCTCTGTGGTGAGTTGGGGGTGGAGTGGGGAGGAGAAAGAAGGGGAGGGAAGGGATGCCTACAGGACGGTCCTAGAGCCTCCCAGGACTTCCAAGAGGTGCACGGGCAGGGGGAGGGGCCTGGCGGGATGCGACCTCCGGGGGCCCTTGGCGGGCCCACCCTATGCGGGTTCCCAAGCCCAATTCGCCTTCCTTGCTCAGCCACTTTGGCCCCCTGTCATTCAAAGTGACCGGTTTTCAACCCCCCAAGTGGAGGGTAGAGGAGAGTCCGGCGGCTCCCGAGTACCGGGCGAGGTGGGCGTGACCGGAGGGAAATGGTCCCCCCATGTGGGCGGAGCCTGGCGGTGGGCGTGGACTTGAAGGGACCAGGCCTGCGTCCGGCACAGGCACCTAGCTGGAGAGTCCCCTGAAAAAGTGATTGTGTGAGCGCGGAGAGAGGATTTGGACGAGGAGGATGGAGAAGCCACTGTTACAACGTTATAATAAAACAACAAGGTTATAAAAAAGTATCATTTAGGGGCCTGGGTGGCTCCGTCGGTTAAGTGTCCGACTTCGGCTCAGGTCATGATCTCTCAGTTTGTAAGATCGAGCCCCGCCTCGGGGTCTGTGCTGACAGCTCAGAGCCTGGAGCCTGCTCATCTGAGGCTGTGTCTGCCTCTCTCTCTGCCCCTCCCCCCGCTCACGCTCTGTCTCTGAAAAATGAATAAACCTTAAAAAATTTTTAAAAATATTTTTTAAATAAGTATCATTTATTATGAATGAAGGACATAGTCGCTGGAGAGGATGTGTTTGTGTGTCATCGTCAGACATTTGGTCGCCTCATCTTGATTGCCGGGGGGCTCCGGACACGGGGTCCTGCCACAGCACTAATGCCAAAGCCTTGTTTCTTATCAGAACTCATCAGAGACCGGGAGGAGGCTCAGGATTTGCCTTACCTGGTAACTGAGGCCCCATCTTCCCTGGCAACGGAAGCTTCAAGTTCTAGGAAAAGCGGTATCCCTTCTTCCGTGGCAACGGAAAATCCGTCCTCCTTGGTAACAGAGGTCTTGGGCACCCTGGCAACCAAGGCTCTTCCGGCTGTAGAAACCAAGGCCCCGTCTCCCTTAGCAACGGAAGATTCCCCCTCCATGGCAACAGAGGCTCCACCTTCCTTAACAACTGAGGTCCCTTCCTTTTTGGCAACTCACAGCCCCTTTGCCTTGGATGAGGGGCCAGCAACCTTCTCCAAATCGACCAATGATCCCATCTCCCAATTGGCAGACAAAGAGGCCAGCAGGACAAGAATGCCCCCCAAGACCCCAGAGAGTTCTCTGCACCCCAAGATGTTCTTGACAGGGACACGGGAGCCACGACCCCACTCCCAGAAAGCAGGCAAGGCCGAGGCCGAGTTGTCTCCTTCCAGTGAGGTCTTGGCCTCAGTTTCTCCAGTCCAGGACAAGACAGGTGGGCTGCCGGCCACATTGGACCACGTGGGGCACACCTCCTCCAAGTCCCTGTCTAACTCCCCCAATACCTCTGCCACCTCTAATGCCGTGGGTGGGCGAACCCTGGCCCTGCAGTCGTCTTTGCCAGGTAAGACCTGTAGTGTTCGTCCCACTTCCCCGTCTTCCTCTAGAATGTCGGCGCCCTGCCCCCAGCATAGGTGTTATGGCCATAGCGGGGCATGCACCCTCTGAGTCAGAGCTTCCTCCCTGGCTGCTGGGCCCCCGCTTGCATGCCTGGCAGGGAGGGTGGGAGGTCGGGCAGAGCTGTCTCCAGGCTGAAGCCCTCTCCCTCCCCACAGGCGCAGAGGGCCCTGAAAAGCCTAGCATCAAGTCAGGGCTGAAGTCGGGCCCTGGTCACATCTGGGGCCCCCTTCTGGGGCTGCTGCTCCTGCCTCTGCTGGTGCTGGCTGGAATCTTCTGAAGGGGTCATCACTCAAAGGCAAGGCCTGGTGGGGGGACCCTGGCCTCGTGCCCGCTCCAGATGGTCTTTCTCCAAGCAAGAGGCCACAGTTTCCTGGGAAGGTCCTGCTCTGTGGCCCAGTAGCTGCCCCCCCTCCCCGGCCCCCCAGCCTTGACCCCAGCTTCTGGCCAGACGCCAAGCCAGTAACCTTGTGCTCTCGGGAGGCCTGAGGCCAACTCCTGGCTCTGCCCCAGGAGTGCCTCTGCCTCTGTGGGGGTCTCCCCTTAGCTAGCTGCAGACCGTGCTGGGCAGGGTTCCTGCGGCCACTTGTGCCCATTCTCCCGTTGTCCTGTGGTCACGTTTCTGCTCTTCCAGGGACAGAAGATATCGGTGCTTCCCAGAGACCCCTTGACCCCTCCTAGTCCCCTGGCTTCTTCTTTAAGCCATCTGAGTCTGAGACTGTTTCCAGGAAGACCTTCTGCCTTCCCAGGGTGAAGAGATCAGCTGTCCTCCTGCCATCTCCCCCACCCTGTCCCCCGCCCCCAAACAAGATGCTTCTTGGCTGAAGGCCTTCTGGAAGGGAAAGGCTGCAGGGCACGCCTCATCCACAGATGCCTTTGGGGTGCGAGGCCTGGTTGGCTATGAGTTCAGGTTGCCACCTATGACTGCACCCCCTGCCTGGACCCCTCCTGCCCCTCCCACCTCAATCCTGGGTCTGGGTGGGGGTTCAAGAGAGATCCCTGCCCACCGGCCCTGCCAGAACTGTCTGCCTCTGCAGGTAGGGGGTTCTTCCTGAGCGCCCCCTCCCCCTACTTGCTGGTGTAGCCCCGGAGGGGGGTTTGTGAGGGGCAGATGAAGGACAAGCCCCACCTGAATGGGGTTCTATGGGGGGGGGGGATGGGCAGGCAGGGACCAGGGAAGGGAAGCAGCCCCTGACTCCTGAATAAAAGCCTGTGTAAGAATACCGAGTGTCTGTGCTTGTGAGGGGTGGAGGGCAAAAGGAGGGCTCTTTGAGAGGCCCTGAGGAGGTTCCCCTCCCAACCACTGGCAACGGTTCCTTCTCCCACACCTCCTGTCCCCACACACGCCATCCAGTCCTTCGGGGTGTCTTTCTTTTCCTTCCTAAAAACAGTCCCCCTCCACAACTCACATCTTCAGGCAGCCCGCGGGAAGGAGAAAGGGCCAAGGGGCTGGATCCCCCAGCTCCAGGAGTCACCAGTGGAGGCTAGTTGGGTTTTAGACCCAGAAGCAAGGAGTGGCATACAACCTCTTTGCAGGGTGCTGTCGCCCAGGCCCGTCGGGCACACAAGATCGGAAGGCTTTGCCAGCCCTCGGTGCCTGGAGGAATCCCGAGAAAGGGTTCTGGAGTCTCAACCACATTCCCCCAGGGGACAACGGCAGGACTGTGCAGAGCGCTGTCCTCCGGCAGGAAAGCACAAATGTGGGGGGGTGGGGGGGGGTGCGGCTAGCAGCAGGTGACAGGGCAGCTTGGGATCAAGCAGGGGCTGGTGGGAAGGGGGAGAGCGCCTGTCTGGAGTGTGAGCAGTTAAAACAGGAAGCATACAAGTCAGGCTGTGTGGTGACCGTAAAATATATTACATAGTCGTATTTATGTGCATGTGTACATGTATATATGATACAATATATTAAGATATCTTAAAGATATAAATTAAGACGTAACTCATATAGGGGCGCCTGGGTGACTCCGTCAGTTGAGCGTCTTGACTCTTGATTTCGGCTCAGGTCATGATCCCAGGGCCAGGGGATCAAGTCCCGCGTCAGGCTCCGTGCTGAGTGTGGAGCCTGCTTGGGATTCCCTCACCCCCGTCCCTCTCCGTCACGTGTGTTCTAAAATAACTATATATAACTCATATAAAATTCACCCATTTAAAGTGACCACTCAGTGGTTTTTACTCACAGGGTGGTGCAACCATCAGAACATTTTAGAACGTTCTCATCACCCCAAAAAGAAGCCCCACACCCCAGGCCCTAAGCCACCACTAATCCACTGTCTATGGATTGGTCTGTTCTGACATTTTGTGTAACTGGAATCACACACAGGTGGCCTTTTTTTGGTCTGGCTTCTTTCACGTAACACATTTTCAAGATTTATCCATGTGATGGCACGAAGCAGTTACTTCATTCCTGTTTATCACCAAGTGATAGCCCCTAGTATAGAACACCTTTCATTTATCCATTTGTCAATTGGTGGACATTTGGGTTGTTTCCAGTTTGGGGCTATTTTGATGTTGCTATCAACATGCGTGTAGAAGTTTTTGTGTGGATGTATGTTCTCATTTCTCTCGGGTATCTATCTAGGAGCAGTATCGTATGGTAGGTAACTGCGGGTCACGTGATCACTCTTAACTTTTTTTAGGAACTGCCGGATAGCTTTCCCAAGCGGCCACGCCATTTCACATTTGCACCAGCAACAAGGGTTTCCATTTCTCCACGTCTTTGCCAACACTTGTTATCTTTTTAAAATTATAGCAATCCTAGTGAGTGTCAAGCAGTATCTTATTGTGGTTTTGATTTTCATTTCCCTGATGGCTAATAATGCCAAGCATCTTTCCAGGTGCTTATTGGCCATTTATCTCTGGAGAGAGTCTATTCAAGTCTTTATTATTGAGTTGTAGAAATTTTTTTTTTTTTTCCCAACGTTTATTTATTTTTTTGAGACAGAGACAGAGCGTGAACAGGGCAGGGTCAGAAAGAGAGGAAGACGCAGATTCTGAAACAGGCTCCAGGCTCTGAGCTGTCGGCACAGAGCCTGACACGGGGCTCGAACTCACAGACCATGAGATCATGACCTGAGCCGAAGTCGGACACTCAACCGACTAAGCCACCCAGGCGCCCCAATTCTTTTTTTTTTTTTTTTTTTATGTTTACTTATTTTTGAGAGAGAGAGGGAGGGAGAGAGCCGCACGTGGGTGAGCCGGAGAGAGGCAGAGACAGAGAATCCCAAGCAGGCTCTGCACGGTCAGCACAGAGCCCTAGGTGGGCCTCGAACTCACAAACCATGAGGTCACATGCTCAACTGACTGAGCCACCAGAATGCCCCTATTGGAATTACACAGTCTAGATAAGTCCCTTACCAGATATACAATTTTAAAACATTCTCTCTCATTCTGTGAGTTGTCTTTTCAATTTTTCTTTAGGATGTTCTTTGAACACAAGTTTTTATTGTGATGATATCCAATTTATCTATTTTTTTTTTCTTTTGTTGCTGTTTTTTGGTGTTATATTTGAGAAATCATTACCTAATCCATGGTCACAAAGATTTATGCCTATGTCTTTTTCTAAGAGTTTTATAGTTTAAATTAAAAAAAAAAATTTTGTTTTTAACGTTTATTGATTTTTGAGATAGAGACAGAGCATGGACGGGGGAGGGTCAGAGAGAGGGAGACACAGAATCTGAAACAGTCTCCAGGTCTGAGCTGTCAGCACAGGGCCCGACGCGGGGCTCAAACTCAGGGACCACGAGATCATGACCTGAGCCAAAGTCAGACGCTTAACTGAGCCACCCAGGCGCCCCTATAGTTTCAATTCTTATATTTAAGTCTTTGATCCATTTTGAGTTAATTTTTCTATGTGGTGTGAGGTGGGAGTCCAACTTCGTTCTCATGCATGTGAATGATCCGGTTGTCCAAGCACTTTTCGTGGAAGACAATTCTTCCGTTTCATTGTCTTGTTGCCTTTGTCCCAAACCAACTGACCTTAAATGTAAATGTTTATTTCTGGACCCTCGATTCTATTCCATTGATCTATATGTCTATCTTACGCCAGTACCACATTATCTTGGTTACCATAGCTTTGTAGTAAGTTTCGAAACTGCAAAATGAGCCCTCCAATTTTGTTCTTTTTCAAGATTGCTTAGGCTATTCTAGATCCCTGGAATTTCCACATGAATTTTAGTTTCAGCTTGTCAAATTTCTGCAAAGAAGTCGTCTGAGATTTTGATAGGGATTGTGTAATCTGCCATCTAAAGTTCTCCAATCCATGAACATGGGCTGTCTTTCCACTTAAGGTCTTTACTTTTGTTCAACAATGTTCTGTAATTTTCAAAGTATAAATTATACGATTTTTTGGTAAAACTTATTCATAAGCATTTTATTATTTGATGCTATTATAAATGAAATTATTAATTTCATTCTCACTTTCTTCAACTGTGTATAAAGGAGTATGAATGATTTTTGTGTATCAATTTTATAACCTGTACCCTTGCTGAATTATGTTATTTCTATGTGTTTAAACACTTAAGTGTTTATATGTATTTTTGGTGGATTCTTTCGGATTTTCTATGTACGAGATCATGTTGTCTACAGACATAGTTTTACTTCTTTCTTTCTAACCCAAATAACTTTATTTTTTAAAGTTTATTTTGAGAGGGAGAGAGAGAGAGGGAGGGAAAGAGCACTTGAGCTTGAGAGGGGCAGAGAGAGGGAGAGCAAGAATCCCAAGCAGGCTCTGTGCTGTCAGCACAGAGCCCGACACAGGGCTCATGAATTGTGAGATCATGGCCTGAGCTGAAATCAACAGTTGGACACTGAACCACCCAGGTGCCCCCCAGATAACTTTTAATTCACTTTCCTGCTTGCCCTGGCTGGACCCTCCAGTACAATGTTGAGTAATGGCAAGAGCAGACATCCTTGTCTTTCCTGAGCGTCGAGGGAAAAACGTTAGGTTTCTCATCATTCAGTCTAATGTTAATGATGGGCTTTTCATAGATGCCATTTATCAGGGTGAGGAAGTTCTAAGGTTTTTGAATGTTTTTGTCATGACAGGAAGTTTGACTGGCACTCTGCGGCCTCCAGGCCTCTGCGGAGTGGGGAGTACTCTGCTCCAGCACTATGCTGCACGGCCCCAGGCATCTGGGGACCGGTAAAGCAACGAGGGCTCTGGTAGGACCCAGCACAGGCCACCACTACCAACTCAGGCCTTTCGGGAGGCCTAGAAGAGGACTTCCCGGTTTTGTCCTTCAGAATTAGGTTTCCCAGGAGGAGAGGATGGAGACTAACTCCCTGTCACCCCTCCTCTTGCGGACAGCTCAGCTGTGCCCCAATCCAACCCAATCTCCTTTCTCAGCTAAAAACCTGGTCGCACTTTAGTTTCCAGGACGGACAGGGAAATACCAGGGGCTCGGACGGTGGGTGAGACGTTAGCCTTCAAACACGGAAGAGAGTAAACAAAGTTAACATACACAACACCCACACCTGAATACTGACCTGAAAAACAGGAGGGGCAGAACCTGCACTTTGCTCACCTAAAACCTGAGACCGAGCATCCAAGGGGGATTTTCTTGCTGTTTCTGGGTGCAGAAGACAGCCTGGGAAATGTAGTCCGGGCCCTGAAATGCCCAAGTTCAAGCGCCCCTAAATCCACAGGGGCCTTAGGAGGTAATCAATGCAAACACAGGATCTGAAGGTGAAGCAACAGGAAGAAAAGTCACCCCGCGACAGTGGTCAGTGCCATGGGGGGAAACCACACCGGGCTGGAGACAGGGGACGTGCCACAAGGCAGACGTGCCTCTGAAGGGCCTTCCTTCTCTGGAAGGAAATGGTGCCAGCAAGGCCTGGCCCACTGTGCTCCCCTTCCCTGCCGCTTCAGCAGTCTGAAGGGAGTTAAGAGACCTCAGTGGCCTCAGCCACCGGACATTTACAGAACATCCACACGGGCATGCTCCTGAATTCCTGGGGAACAGGGATACATAAAGCAAACGGCCCGCAAGACAACTGTTACTAGACCACTGGGGAAAACCAGTTCTGCAAAAACATCCCAGGGGCCTTCCCGTCCTTGTGAGAAGCAGGACCACGGTCACCAGACCCCAACTCTCTGAAGCCAGTCCTCTAGAACAAGGGCAGAGAAATATTCGGGGAACTCAGCTGGTATTCAAGCCCCATCAGATGGAAGCCCATGGTCCCCAGAGGCCAGCAGGTTCCATTTGTAAGTTTTGGGGGTTTATAAACCCCAGCACCGGGCAGACAAACTGAAGGGAGATCTGTCCTTGCCAGAGAAGACAGAGCTCGGCGCTTTAGCTGGGCCCATGTCTACCCCTTCTGCTGTAACCACGCCAAATGACTCTTGACAAAACCCAAGAATGTCATCCGCAAACCGTGCTGAGGCGACAGGGGTTTGGGTGGAACATTTTCTGAAGCTGGGAGGGCCTCTCCAGGCGATGGCTTAAGTGTCCAACTTCGGCTCAGGTCAGGATCTCACGGTTCGTGAGTTAGGGTCCCACGTCGGGCTCTGTGCTGACAGCTCAGAGCCTGGAGCCTGCTTCGGATTCTGTGTCCCGCTCTCTCTCTGCCCCTCCCCTGCTCACACTCTCTCTCTCAAAAATAAATAAAAATGAAAAAAATTAAAAAGAACGGACTCTCCACAAAACTCCAAATCACCACCGATACATTTATTTGAGGGAGAAAAGGTCAAATCTTATCGGGAACTTTTAAACCGAATAGTATGAGAGACACTGACCTGCCTAACTTCTGGGTGTTCACAACTGCACAGGTAACCAGATCCTGCATGTGAGGCATCACCAATAAACCGACGAGCATTTGATGAGGGAGACACATTCTGAGCAGTCACACGATTTCCCATTCAGAAGGTGCCCGCCTTGGCATCAGAAAAGTAGTGTTGAGAAGAACGAAGGCAGAACGTGGCAAGGGCTTTCTCGCACAGGCCTAGACATGATGGCGGCCTCATGAAAGCGGATCCCGCCGTATTTACAAAGCAGGGGGGGCAATGCCCCCAGCTGAGGCGCAGGATGAGGCTGGGGCAGACGTGGGTATGAGGGGGGGGGTGGGAGCTGACCCCGTGAGCCTTTTCCCATCCTACCTGGGCCTCCACTAGCCATTCTCTGGCCCCCTTCACAAGGCAGACTTGGCACGTGAGCGAAGGAAGGGGATTGTGCCCGAATGCCCTGGGCCTGCCCCACCCTCCCCGGACCTAACAGGTAACCAATCCACTGGGTGCAGCCTCACCCCCACCCAACCCCCACTTCTGGACAGACGCACGGTAAATACGGAAACCGAAGCCCAGCTGGCTGGAGCACATCTAGGTGTCGTTGGGTTGGACTCATCTGACAGGCGCCCGACACGGTCAGGCCCCACCCCCAGTGGCCAGGCTGACGCAGCATGTTTTTTCAGGCGATTCAGGTTACTCCAGGGCAAAGCACGATCCTGAGGACACCCGGCGGAAAAGCAAGCTGGAGCCACGGAAAAGCTGGCCCTGGATTGGAAGCAACAGTCAGGTCAGTGAAAGGGGCCACCAAGCTTCTCATCCTGCCCCTGAGCAAGGCCAGCAGGGGACAAGAGAGGGTCCAGCAGCTCAGAGACCCCAGGGTCAGGCAGGGGTGGAGGGCGCAGGCTTGCAATCCTAGAGGGCAGTGTCAGAACATGCCACGTGCTGAGGCACAAGGGAGCGGACTGCCTCACGTCACAGGGTGTCCAATGTCGCTGGGGCTACTCAGCAGGAAACCCCCAGAGAGGAGACTCACTGCCCTTCTGGCTTCAGACACTTCGGGGACTCCCTAATGCCCATGGGATGTGACGTAGACCTGACGGGAGCCGCTGGGAAGAACTGTGTCTCTTGCTCCCTTGCTTCCTCCCACCTGTCCTCTTCTCGACCCTGAGGCCTGTCAGCGTGCCGGCTCCTCCCCCGACCGCTGCCCCGCTTGCCCTAGCCGAGGCAAACCAAGGCTAGGAAAAGGCAAGGGTCTGCCCTGAGCCAGACACCTGGATCCTTGACCTCTGGGCCCAAGGGCTGCAGCCCAGCAAGAGGGTGCCTGGGCAGAGAACACGAAATCCCAAGACGGGCACCCTCGCCGCATGGCCCAGTTCAAGCCTCGGGTTCTCCTGGACACCAGGGATGACCCACAGAAGGGAGAGGTCAGCCTCGGACACGGCGGCTGCTCGTCAGAAGTGCTCTGGGCCGCTGCGCTGTCAGCCGTGTTACTCGAGGTCTAAGGTCCTGGGCTTCAGGTTCACCACCTACCCCATGGGCTCCCTCACAGTATGAGTCTTTAAAAGTTGAGGAAGAAAAGGAGACGGTGTCTAATGTAAGATCGATAAGCAAATTCAGATCTAATGACCTCACATCTTTTGTAAAATAAAGTGAAAATTTAACGAAGATGCCTTACGCCAAAGGTCTCCGTTCTTTATCCTCCCTACTGACAACACTGGACCCCAGGACGATCCCTTGTCTTCCCACGCAGCGTCGAGTCCACAAAACCGTCTCACCTGATTGACGTGGGGGAAGAGTGGGGGAAACCTCCTCTGTTAGGAGCTTTGCCTACCTGCACACTCAGGTATTTCCAGCAGTGGATCCAAGATTTGAACACGGGGGAATACGGGGGGAGCCCAGCCTGCAGCCTGCCCAGGAAGGAGAGCACGTCAGCCCCAGTGAACAACGGGAGACGGATCAGCCAAGGGACAGGAGATCTCAAGGGGTGGCCCGGAGCTGCCACCACCCACCTCCTGAATCCCAGATTCATCCCCAAGGGGGGCAGTGAATCCCAGAGGACGCCAGGATACCGGGGACCCAGCCTACACACAGAGCAGTCGGGAGAAAGCAGGGCACCGGACAGCCTCAGCTGGACCGCCACCCCCCACGGTCCTGGCAGGGTGCCTGGGGGAGGGGTGCACACCTACCCGCAGTTGTTCACAGCCATGAGGTCACCGACCAGCAGGAAGGGGTAGGTCAGCATGCTCACCGCAATCTGAGATCCGGGGAGACATGAATGGCAGTGACCCCACCACCACCACCAGCCCGTACCCCGGCCCAGGGAGCGAGGACACGTTGTCCCCACACCCTACACTTAGGCCTGCCTCCAGCCACCATTAGAGCTGGCTTCCTAAGCCCAACCCAGGCCCACAGGGCAGCGGAAAGGGCAGCGGGCTGAGCAGCTGGCTCAACTTACCCCCATCACAAATTTGGTATAGCTCCGGATGGCCAGGGCCTGGCTGAACTGGAGGGACAAGAAAGGGAGACCGGTTTGCTACAGGTACCTTGGGATGCAGACTTCAGACAAGCACCCTCGCCCCATGCTACCTGGTCTGCGGCCCCCCCACCTCACCCCGCACACCGGCCTCACACACCCTCTGGGCTCGGTTCCTCGCACACTGCTGCACAGAGTTCCCTTTTAGGCCCGCCGGTGGCTTCTGTGGCCTTGTAGTCAGAGCCAAGGGCAGCTCTGAGAGACGGAAGTGGGGTAAGTGGACTGACAAGGCTTTGGAGAGCCCACCAGGGATGGTGAGGAGCACAGGTGCAGGCCACGTAAACGGGATCACTGGCCACTGGCCTGTGAACCCCAACGAGCCGTGAGTTCCAAGGGCGTGGCCTGGGTCTGCCTCGATCAGTGTCCAGGGCTTGGCACACAGTCGGTGGTCAGCAGGTGGACGAAAAGACAGACACCCCCCCGAACTCCCCAGACACAGAATCCTGGTCCTGCAGCAAAAGGCGAGGGGGAACTCGAAGCCTACTGCTACCCTCCCACCTTAGCAAAGTCTCACCCCCTTCCGAGCCCCAACATCTGAATTCTTTGCCCAGGGGACGGCCCCTCGCTAGGAAGGGTGACTACCTGTGCCTTGGCTTCCTGGGGCGTGGCCATCCTGCCAGGCGGATGCCCAGTAGCCCCAGATGGAGGCTTGCGCGGCTGCCTCACAGGCAACCTCGCCTTGGCCTTTAAGCCACACGCAGAAGAGCGCTCGCAAAGCCCTTTCCGCGACGCTGGTGACTGCCGGTGCTGGTGCTAAGCGCAGCAGCCCCTGGTCAAACACCCGCCCGCCTGGACTCAGGGGAAACCCTCCAGCTGTGGGCCACCCCTCCCCCCACTAAGATGCCCCAGCTGTCCCCGCCTTGCTCTGCATGTGACAGCAGCAACACGCCGCCCGCCCCCTCCCCAAGGCCCTGAGAAAGGGCAGGGCCCTGGGTGTGTGCCACTCTGACTGCAAGTGGGAGCTGGCCTCCAGGGAGCTTTAGGAACCTGCTTACGCTGAAAGGCCAGCGAGACTCCCTACCCAAGGCCAGCCCTGGTTTCCCTGAGCAGAGGCTCTCAGCTGGGGCGGTACATTCTTCACCACACGACACATGCCCAGACACAGACATACGCACACTATGAACCCCCACCCCCACCACGAGGTGGTTCTGACAGACAGGCCCCCAGCCCGCCTATCCTCCTGGGGCTGGCAATCCCTGCTCTTAGCGTGTCTGGCTACCTGCCCATCACTGCTCCCCAGCTCAACCTGGTTCAGGCAGAACCTGTCAACCCACCAGGTCCCCAGACACCTTTCTGAAACAAGCACCTTTTAGAAGGATCAAAGCCTCCTCATGCCTGACCTAGCCTGCTGAGGTCTGTGCAGACCAGGCTGTATGGACCACTGCTAACAAGAGTGGGGTGTGCCTATAAGGTATACTTCCTAGCCGAACTAAAAAACCTCGAGGCGGGAGGAAGCACCCTCAGCCCAGCACAGGGAAAGACCCAGTCCCAGCCCTGCTGAGTCCTAGCCGAGTGCCTCTGGAGAGCCTCTCAATCTTTGGGTCTCAACTTCTCTACCAGTAAAATGGGACATTACACCTGCCCTGTTCCTTTCACAAATGGGGTGCTATTGGGATCAAATACCATAATGTTCACAAAAGAGTGAATGTTAAGCATGAAACATGAAGCAAAAGTTAGAGGGTTATTAGCTGGTCTGTGTCCTGATTTCCTGATTCCTACTTGGATCATTTCCTCGGATAAGCTGGGATCCGTTTTATTTCGAAAACTGCCCAAGGACATGCATTCCACGAACTCCTCCAGGTCTGGTTGCGGATCTTGAATCTCCTCTCTGGAGCCCACTCTCCCCAGAAGCAAAGCTGCCCCCGGGACAATGAGAGGCCCTCTTAGGCCACTCCCCAGAGACTCCCTAGCCCTCAGGACCTTGGTGCTCAGATCCTAGAGTCCTCGAGTCTGCCCCTGACCATCAGCGGTACACGGAAAGATTGACAAGTCCTTGTTCCAACCAACCTGGGAACCTGGATTCTGGTCGTTTCCCAGCCCCCCTGGGGTGTCACTCACGCTGTCATCCACCAGGTAGGCATTGATGAAGTGGGCCAGCAGGTTACAGCCCCACAAGAAAACCACATCTCCAAGGAGGTGAGGGATTAAGCCGCTAAAAAACAAGGTGAGCAAAGATGAGCAGGGGAGGGAGGGGAACATTTCTTGGGGGCTCCACGCCCAGGAAGGAGGCAGGGATGTTCCAAGCTGAAAACTTCAGCATATCCAAAAGTACCGCCTCAGGACAACAGCCTGCAGGGGCCATGTGGGCCAGTGGCTACCCACGCCAGGAAGGCAGTATGCTTTTCTCCGTGGGGGTGTCACACACCAACCACATCTGATGCCAGTAAGTCTGCGGTCTCACAAGTGGTTTTCCAACTACAGAGGCCCGGCCTCAAGATGTGAATGTTGCTAAATCTGGGATTTTCAAATGCAGATTATGAAACAGGGTCTACACATTGATAGTTTTCTCCTGGCCTCTTTACCTAATCAACTCTCACAAAACACTCTGCTCCATGCATCTGTTGTCTTCACCCCTAGAATGTTCCATTGAAGCCATTCCACACAAGCTTTTGCAAAGAGGACTGACAGTTAAAATGATGGCCTTTAGAATTAAACAGCTCTACAAAATGCGATGGAAGGTCCCTAAAATACGGTGCAGAGGGCAAAAAGCCAGATTGAGATCAATAGGTCCTGTGTGCTATTTGTGGGGTTTTTTTTAATGTTTATTTATTTACTTTGAGAGAGAGAGTGCATGCACATGCGAATGTGAGGAGAGGAGCAGAGAGAGAAGGAAAGAGAGAGAATCCCAAGCAGGCTCTGTGATATCAGCGCAGAGCCTGACGTGGGGCTGGAATCCAAGCTTTTCAAATATTTTGAAATAATGTCAATATCTAAACACGCATATCTAAACATGCAAACATGTTAAAAAAAAAAAAAACACAAGTTAAAAAAAAAAACAAACAGGGACACCTAGGTGGCTCAGTCAGTTAAGCATCTGACTCGGTTTTGGCTCAGGTCATGATCTCACGGTCCGTGGGTTCGAGCCCCATATCAGGCTCAGTGCCGACAGCTGGGAGCCTGGAGCCTGCTTCGGATTTTGTGTCTTCCTCTCTCTCTGCCCCACCCCTGCTCACGGTCTGTCTGTCTCTCTCTCAAAAATAAACACTAAAAAAATGCTTTTAATGTTTCAAAAAATATTTGCAAAGCTCAAAAAAATGTATATAACACATCTAGGTTATAAAGGGACGTGACTAAAATGAACTTCAAGAATGCCATCTGCAATCTTGCTGCCCCGACCTGTGCTCAGACTAACCACTCACATAAGCTTTGGTGCCTCCTCAGTCCTGTAACACATATGTATCACCTGGTCTGCAAATACGTGATAAACAGAAGAACCCAATGAGCAAGCATGTGTTGCGTCAGAATCTATTCACACACCAGAAGAGGACCACAGAGTGAGTATGGAAACAGCCAGAGGTGGGGCCATGTAGTTTTATGGTCTGATGTACCAGTCACACAATCAAATATTCATTTTACTTACACACACACACACACACCTGAATATAGGAGTGTGTGAGTGTGTGTATAGATCAAGGTTTTTCAATCCTGGCAGTATTGACACTTAGGGACAAATAATCCTTTGTTTTGGGGGGCCAACCTCTGCATTGCAGGATGTTTATTTTAGCAGCATCCCTGGCCTCTACCCACTAGATGCCAACTGTGACAAGCAAAAGATGTCTCCAGACATGACCAATGTCCCCTGGAGGCAAAAATCACCCCCTGGTGAGAACGATTTATTATATATTACATATGCACACACACACGCACGCACGCACGCACACACGCACCTACATGGTCATCTCTTGGTTACATGAGAGATCCTGCATAAAAACTCCTGACCAACTATAAAGCCACAATGAACAGAGGACTCCGTGCTTAGAATATTACGTATGTAATAGCACGTATGTCACTGCCAAGGTCTTAACAAGGCCAAACAAAAGCCGTATGTCAGGCTTGGCTCTTGGGTCTGCTTGTGGTTTATTCTGTCTGGACAGTCTTTTTGGTCTTTCTTTTACATGTGAACTAAGGCGGATGCAAGACAGCGAGGAGGGCAGGGATCCGTGGTCCTCGGGAGATCACGTGCCCTGCCTCTGGCCGCTCTGCACAAACACAGGCTCAGCAGAGCCAGGTTTCCCGACTTTTCAGGAGAAGCCAGAAGTATGGATTGTCATGTGGAATACCCTAGATAGAGTGCCCTGGCTCCTGAAGATCGGCCTCTGGGCAAATGAACGGGGTCTGGGGAAGGGGCCCGTCAGTCCGTCTCCCCAGTGTGTGGGACACGCAGTACCATTTCTGTGTGAGCCGTGATCTGCAAAGGGCGGGACGGCATCGGTCCTGACAATCCTTGGCTCACGCGAGCCTCAGGGCTGCACGGAGCCAGAATGCAGCTATGCAGGCAGGACGGAGCCCAGTGGTTAGTCTGAGCCTGGCAGCTACAGCCTGGGAGGTTGAGAACGTGTCTGTTAGTAGAGCCACGCCACGTGGCCAGCTATGGGGTACAGAAACTCACGTACACAAAGAATCCCAGCAGCCCCTCCTCTTTGAAAATCTTCCCGATGGAGCTCAGCACACCGCTGTGAAGAAGGCAAGACAGGGGTACAAGGTCACCCAGTCACTGTGGAGAAGACCACCCCTGGGGGGTGGCGGGGGGGGAGGAGAGGAGAGCCCACCATCCCTGCTCAAAGCCATCCAGTCCAGGCTGGGATGCAGAGAGGAGATTCTGTGTTACCAGGCAGAAACCAAGTGGAGAAGATTAGAGAGAGCTCTCGTCTAGGAGTGAGGGGCACTGACACAGTTCACGGGGATGGGAAACCCACTCACCCCAGGATAGGAGCCTAACGGTTCTCTACTACTGCCTGCTGTGGATCTGGAATTTGGGAATTGGCCTCCAGTCTGGGCTGCTGCAAAGGTAACGGGACCTTCTCCTGCCTGGCCCTAGTGCCTATCCCTGGCTCAGCAGCCTTCCAGCAGAGAAGACTGCATGCCCGACAGCGTGAGAGCAGGAGGGGTGGTGAGTGGGGAACCACCTGCCCAGAGGGCAGAAAAGGAACCTGAGGCAGAAGGTCCTGTAGCAGAAGGCCCTAGAACCAGAAGGCCCCGGTGCAGCCTGGGAAAAGTCACCTGGCCCTCCCCTGCAGGCGCTTGGAGATCAAAGGACAGGCTGCCGTCAGGTATGAAACGCAAAGCAGGCTTAAGAGCAATCTCTACAACTTGTGGCTCGCAATGCCAAGTGGCCTATCCTGAGCAGAGGCCCTACAAAGCCTAGGTGGCAGGGGAAGTTTAACAGAGAGACGATGGGAGCCGAGGTTGCTCCCAAGGCACCCAGCCCTGCCAGGCCCCCCAGCCCTTCTTCTTGGCCACTGGGGCTCTGAGCCAGACCATCCCCTCCTGGTCGTGTCTACGAACCTCGCGGTTTCATTTTGGGAGAATGGGCCAACCTCCCATTAGTGAACCTCAAATGAGGCCACAGCAGCCGAGTTGCCTGGGGCAGCGGCCCCACAGGACAGCTGCCGAAAACAACTGAAGCCAGGAGATAAGAGTATTGGGAAGGGTAACAGAGATGTGTCCTCCTGCCACGTGCCTCTAGGATCTGCCTCCTGTCCTCCACGGGGTTTCGTGGGGCAAGGAGGGCAGGAGGGCATAACCGTCCCGGGGAAGAGCTCTGTCCACACAGCTCTGCCCCCACGGCACTGAGCTCACTGCCGGCCTGGCAGATGCCGGGAGGTATTCGGTAAGCAAGCAATGGAGTGGGCCCCCGCCCACGGGGTGAAACCGCCTCTAAGCAGAAGATGAAACGACCTACAAGTCAGCTCTGTGAGAGCTGGAGAAATGGTTAGGGCAGAACTAGGGGGTCCAGGACGGATCCCTAGTGCAGTCCCAGGTGGCACGGTCCAAGCCAACTCCACTCCCACTCACCCCTCTGCAGGGCAGCCCCGGACATGGGATGGAGGGGAGAAAACGCCCCTGGACACTGTCGATGGCCGCCCACTGCCATGTTCCTCTGAAGCTAGCACGTTAGAACGAGAGTAGAGAAGGGACGGCAACTGACCCCAGCACGGCCTGTCCTGGCAGACTCTGAATGGTGACAGGACCACTCCTGCCAGTCCTGGAAGAATTACCCACCTGTACTTGGCCTCCCGTCCCACAAACTGGACCATGCAGCGCATTGAGATGACTGAGGAAAAAGAAACACACGCAGGTGATGTCGTGGCCAAAACCCAGGGCACCCAGCTGCGGGGCGCCCGGTGCAGCGGCCGCTGCCCAAGGCCTGTGTCAGAGCGCAGCAGGGGAGGAGGGCCTCTGGGATTTCCCTGTCGTACCCCGTGAGCACAGCATCCCATTTCTTCTTGCCCGGGGAAGGGCCCCTGCTCCCTCTGGCCAGGACTCCCCGCCAATCTCTCCTCAGTGCGATTCCGGGGGAGCACCCCACCCCACTACACTTCCCAGGGCTCTACCGCCGCCAGCTTCAGTCCACAAGGGCTCATCCCACAGGTGAGAGGCAGTCTCCAAAGGGGTGGCTCACCGTGCAGGGGGTGGGCCAGCATGCGGGACACGCACTGCATCATCATCTCGTAGGAGGTCTGGAAGAAAGCAGAGGGCAGGGACTTGGTCTGGCCTCTCTCTCGAATGGGCCCTCAAGGGGAACACAAGCTCTTACAATGCACAAACTGGGATCCCACAGCCCCCGATGGGGCCAGTCTACCTCAGACAGCCCCACCTGTCACCCACCCCCCATTTTCTCTGCCCAGGGGTGCGGCTGGGTCTCAGGCCAGGCCCCATGATGGCTGACAGGCTTTCTGGGATTCCTTGCAGTGGCCATGCCGGGGCTCCTTCCATGTCCCACCCTACCCATGTGGAGTGAAGAGCCAACCCTGTCTCTTCAATGACCTGTCCAACTCGGCAGTGAGAAACAGTCAGACTCCCCTCCGGGGCCTGTCCCTCTCCGACCCCAGATGCCCACCTCCTTCACCACTTTCTTCAGGGAAGTCTTCATGTCGTCCTTGTTGGAGACCTGCTCGATCTCATCCGGAGGGAAAACCTGAGGTACAAAAACAAAGGAGCGGGGCGCCCGGCTGACGCAGTCGGTGGAGCATGTGACTCTTGATCTCAGGGTCGTGGGTTCTAGTCCACGGTTGGGCATAAAGCTTACTTAATTAAAAACAAGAACAAAACCCCCCAAACCCAAAAAACTTGGCCAAAAGCAAAGTTCAGCTATGCCTCCTCAATGTAACTCTTAAGGGACAGGAAGGGCAGGAATCAGCTCCTACTATTTTCCCTGCAGCTAGGTTCACCTCTGGTAACCCCAGGGCTGGAGCTTGGCGGAGGGTGGGGGAGGGGACCCCTCTCCCCCCACCCGCGGTCACAGCTTGTCACAGCTGGGGGAAAGCGGGAGGGCTAGGGACGGGAAACTTCCCAATCAAGGAGGTGTTGACGCACCAGGGTCTGGAGCCTGGCTATGGCGCCTGGGTGTCCCCTGGGAAAGGAGAAACCGGACCAGTGCACATGGCTGCCTCTGGGGCCACCAGGGAGCTTGGGGAGAACCTCAGGCAACCAATCCTGGCTTCGCCCCCCAGGCTCACCTTCTTCATACTGCCCCGGGTCACAGTGGAGAGGGCATTGGACATCAGTCGGGGGCTCAGGCCTCGGAACAGCCCTATCTTCCCATCCACCTGCACGATGTACTTGGCTACAAGAAAGCAGAGGTGGCAGTGGCAGTGTCACCACCCCCCCCCCCCCCCCCCGCCCCGACAGACCCACCGCCGGTCACAGTCACACCCAGACCAGATGCAGCCTGTCCCTCAGCACATGCTGACTTCGGTCACGGAAGGGGGCAGCTGTCCAAAGCCCACAAGCAATCAGGCCCCAACCCCAGAGTCTTCTCTAGCCCATTTCTTTTTGTAAAACCTTCAAAATGTATTTTTGCCAAAGTCACAAAATTTTTTTTAAGTTTGAAAAATCGACTTGGCAAACTCAGCTAGTGTTTCAACTTAACTGCTACAACCCACAAACCAATTCTGTTGCTTATAAAAGAAAATGTTTCTCTTGGGGCGCCTGGCTGGCTCAGTTGGAGGCACGTGTGACTTCTGATCTAGGGGTTGTGAGTTCGAGCCCCACATTGGGTGTAGAGATGACTAAATCGTTAATTAAAAAACAGTTTTTCTTGGGGGAGAGAAAAAAAGGAAAAAGGCAGAGTGCCCGCAGGCAATGATGAAGTTTGCAACCTAAGGGAGGAAAAAGGAAAAACTCCCAGAAGAAAGGCTCAAGAATGTCCCCTGAGCATACCAGGAAGAGGACCACCCTTACCCTGTGCTGCACCCAGGCCCCACCTAGTACCTGTTAGCATTTATGACTCACAGCAGGGGATGAGGTGGGGAAACAACATAGCAAGTGGAGAAGTAACAGGCACCAGTGAACTATTCTAGAGAAAAAACTTAAGCAGTCAGGAAAGGTAGACCCTACCTGTATGAATCAGTGTTTTTTCATTAGGATCTCTAAAAGGATACCTCTCTTAATGTTTCATTATTTTTTTTTAAGTTTATTTATTTACTTTGAAAGAGAGCGAGCGAGCACGAACAGGGGAGGGGCAGAGAGAGGGAGAGAGAGAATCCAAGCAGGCTCTGCACTGTCAGCATGAAGCCGGCCACGGGGCTTGAACTCACAAACTGTGAGATCATGACCTGAGCTGAAACCAAGAGCTAGAGGCTTAACCTACTGAGCCACCCAGGCGCCCCGGGATTTTATGTTTTTAAGTAATCTCTATACCCAACGTGGGACTCGAACTTACAACCTCAAGATCAAGAGTCGCATGCTCTACCGACTGAGCCAGCCAGGGGCTCCAATGTGTCATTATTTTAGTATCAACTTTTAAACTATGATCATTTTTTTTTTTTTTTTAAACCTGCATACCTAGAAGCTAGCAGAACTTTCTCTCAGACACTGTGCTCCCCTTCCAGACCTGACTTCAGCTCCTTAGCACCACGCAGTGGCAGGAACCGGCAAATGCGCCTTTCTCTCCACCGCAACATGTCTGCCAACCCAGCATTTCAATGTCGCTACTAGAACGGGCTCATGCTGGGGCCGGGAGCACCTGTTCCCTGCATATTTAGCTTCCTGAGATGGGGGTGGGACTGGAAAGAGAAGAGTAGGAGGGGACAGGACACTGGGTGACACGGCAGGGTGCCCTGATTCACAGAGTGAACCAGGGGAAGAAAGGTTTATTTTGGGGGAGGGGAGCTCCAGCCAGCAAGAGAGAGCCAGGTAGGAAAAAGTCTTAGAGGGATCATGAGTGAGTCACTTAACCTCTTTCTAGCTGATCTGCCCACCAGTAAAAAAGGAGCAGGAACTCCTGTTTCTCAGAGCAGAGGAAGGCAGGCAAAAATTCCTCCAGGGGCCTTTGTGGGCCCAGAAGGTCCCACAGCTGGCCAGGGTTTCTCTCCAGGAATTTCATTGTTACACCAAAGAATGTCACGACAGCTATGGCACTTTTCAACATGACATGGGGAGGAGTAGATGTTGTCCAGACAGTATCTAGACATGCAGACAGCTGAGCCCCCTCCCTGACGGGAGAGCAGACAGGGTGTCTAAAGCGGCCCAACGGGCATCTGTTTACAACATCTGGACTGAAACAACATTTACACACACGGCGTGAGCAGGGGCACCTCAGAGCCCTGCTCATCTCTGCAAGAGGCAAAATGTGGCTCAAGACCCCTCTACCGTGAGACCTTCCGGGAATGACTGTGTGACACAAGTAGAGACAGTCTGGGCTCTGACCTGGGGTCCCTCATTCGGCTAAAGCGTGCGTAGAGGCCACAATGGAGGGGCTGGCAGCCGGCCACGCCGGCTTCCCACAAACCCAGTGTTAGCTTTGTACACTGGCTTTCCTGTGCCTACTTCTGGGCCTTCTCCCTCCCCCCTTCACTGACGGTTTTTAAATAAAAACAAATACGGACACACTTCCCCACAAAATGATATGTTCTGCCTGGCCCTAGACTACTCAATGTCATGGTGGCAAAAGTGGAAGAGAAACAGGACATCAGATTCTGCCAAGAGTGTGTGAAATTTAAAAAAGGTGACAGGAGGCAAAACCACAGGTTATTCAGCAGCAAGATTTTCAGGGGCGCCTGGGTGGCTCAGTTGGTTGAGCATCTGACTTCGGCTCAGGTCGTACTCTCACATTGAGTTCGAGCCCCACATCTGGCTCTCTGCTGTCAGCGCAGGCCCTGCTTCGGATCCTCTGTTCCCCTCTTTCTCTGCCCCTTCCCGTTCACACACGCATGCACACTCAAGCTCTCTCTCTCAAAACACACACAAAAAAAGGTGGGGTGCCTGGGTGGCTCAGTCGGTTAAGCGTCTGACTTCAGCTCAGGTCATGATCTCGCCATCTGTGAGTTCAAGCCCTGCGTTGGGCTCTGTGCTGACAGCTCAGAGCCTGGAGCCTGCTTCGGATTCTGTGTCTCCCTCTCTCTCTGCCCCTCCCCTGCTCATGCGCTGTGTCTGTCTCTCAAAAATAAATAAATGCTTAAAAATATATAATTAATTAATTAGAAAAAGATTTTCAGAGAACATTCTAGACTAACCAAACAAGAAAGAAGAGCCGAAGTGGAGGGAGCCTGAGGGTATCAGCCGACTGGGAACATGGAGAAGCAAGGGCACATTTAAAGAAGTCCAAGGAGGGTAGGGACTGGGAGAGAGGCAGCGATAATGGGTTTGAAAGGCTTTTGGCCAGCTGGCGCCTGGGGGTCTGGGGACGAGCAGTGGAGGCAGCCAGGTGGGCTCAGGTGGCATTGGACAAGCTCCAGTGTGGCGGGCCGCTGGTGGACAGACCTCCCAGGCAGCAGAGCCGCGGAGGGGGCTGGGGGCTGCTTGCCTGAGGGGCCCGGATGAAGAAGCAGACACAGCTTTGCAGACTAGAAGCGCAAAGCCAGAGCAGTGAAGCGATCTGCCCGAGCTCGTGCAGCGGGTCGGGGCATGCCAGACGTGAAGCGCAACGCAGCATGTGCTGGCCGCCCTGTGGCCCCCGTGTGGAGGTGCCTGAGTGGGGTCCACTGCCTGGGGGACGCAGGGGAAAGAGGAGGAAGAAGGAAAAGAACCCAGGAAGCCCCCGACAGGCCTCCTGCTGGACTAAAAGGAAAGCAGGAAAACTGGTAACAGCCCAGACTGCTCAGAAATCAAAAGGAAACCTCCCCGGACCCCCCCCCCCCGCCCCGGCCACTTCCAGGCACAACTTGGGGCGGCAGGGATGACAGGGACCAGTGTCCTGGCCCGGCCCCTCCTGCTGCCTGGGCTGACGGCTGGCAGCTGCTGGCAGAGGAGCTGGCCCAAAGCTGCATTGTTCACCTGCTCCTGCCCCAGCAACCCTGCTGCCTCTGGTCACTCTTTGATCCCCTCCTCCCTGCCAGTTCTGAGCCTGGGTGCCGCGCTGTCCTGTGTGTTCCCGGGGGCCAGCTGGGCCTGCTCCCCCTGTGACGTGTGACGTGCTTTTTTTGTCGGCGTGGGCCCTCCTGCCTGGAAAGCACACTCACCGTAGGTGAAGAAGCTGGGCAGATAGAGGACCTTCCTCCCCAGCACATTGGTCCCGATGGTGGGGGGCATCGGCTCATGACCCACCTTCAGAATCAACAAATACAAAAGCAAGGTCAGATTCTATGGCTGGTCCGGCTCACCGCTTCTCATACCCCAGGCCTCTGCCTCTTCTCCTACAAATTCCAATGCTGCTCTTGCTGGTTTCCCCAGCAAAACATACCAGAAACGTCATCAGAATCTAGAACCGTCAGCATCACGTAAGCTCCCAATGAAGGGAAGTGTATAGTCCCAGATCCCTACCCCCTACCATAATCCAAGTCACCCCATCCCCCAACATTCTCACCTTCAAATGCCAGACATTTCCAGTGTTTTTGTGTACTTCAAACCCTGCACTCACCTCAGAATAAATCTCAGTTAAGTCCCATCTCTGGGCTAAAACTCCAGTCCAACCTCAATCCCCAGTGTGCCAACTCCGAAACACATCCCACCCCCACCTCGGTCCTGAACTTCAGGACAGCTCAACTCCACCCCAGAGTGTGGCCCACACTCAGGTTCCTTTCTGCACCCAACGCAGACGCTGACAAATCAGTCGCTCTCGCTCCCAGGCCGAGCAAACCGTTACCTCCAAACTCGGCTGTTCCTCAAACAATTCCTCATCTGTATTCTAATCTTGATCACTTCATATCCCTGTGACAGAATGACGCCCCTCATTTCTGTAGGGCTATCATAATTCTTGTTGTATAGATGCAGGTTATGATGACAGTAGCCATTAAACTCATGGCACGATGGGGGGTGCCGGGGGGAGGGAAGGACATAGCCACCCACACACCTTTGAGGAGGTGGGGTCTCTCCTGAAGGGTGAGGCCATTTATTATGCTGCCAACTGATGAGGAGAGAGACTCTGCTGCCAGGGAGAAAGCAAGGTGTCTGGGAGACCAGCACCTGAGTGGAATAGGAGAAGGCCCCTTCCAGGACACAAGCCCTGACCCTCAAAGGAGGCCAGCCAAGCCCCTGCACCACAGCAGCTCCCTTAGGATGAGGAAGGGAGCAGGAATGGCAGAGTTGGGATGTTCTGTCTTAAAAACTGGACTAGGTATGCTTCCAGGGTTTTCCTAGGCTAATTTCCTCCCTTCTTCACCTTAGTCAAGTGTTTTTGAAAGTTCTGGCTGTCCCCTGTCGATGTGATTTTGAGCTACCGGAGAGATCACGGACTATAGATGAAAAACCCTCCACGACGGTGACCTTCTTTAAAAAACAAATTCCAGCCCAGGGGAGTTGAAGGAAAGACATGAGCCAGCTAACCCGTGCAGTGAGCCCTCGCCTGCTAGACCTTTCTCCTTCTTGGATAAACGTTCGAAGGTTCTGACTTAAGTTTTGATTTTGTTCTCTTCGATAGGCGGTATTCCCTTCACATCTTCAACTCCAAGTGTGAGCTACTGTTCTGTTGCTGTCTCCGTCTAGTCACAACTTGGGAGTCTGAGTAATTCCAAGCGCACCTTTAAGTCTGCTGTGTCCCCTCACCCCATAGTCCCCCAGTTTGTTGAGTCTATTTCTTGCACTTGTACCTGAGATTATGAAAGGCACACATCGCAGCCCTATTCCCCTCATTCTCAAGTTTTCATTATTTGTGCCAAGTCCCGTTCACCCTATTTCATCCCCAAATCTGTTTCCCCAGTCCTAACCACAGCCAAAGCTGTAACTCTGTATCGGGCACTGGTGGGTCAGTTCATCACCCTCAAATCCCCAACTCCCAAAACTTAACACAGACGAACCCTGATATGAGGCCCTGCGTTCTTAGTCACTTGATCTAGTCAACCCCCAGAACTGCCACTCCAATCTTGCCACCTGCCCCCTCAAACAGGTTCTGCCTTTTCTGCAAACTGCTGCTGACTCCCGAGCTCTACCTACTAAGGTTTCACCCTGAAACACGTTACACTCAGCACCAGCTGGGTTCAAATCAGATAGACCACCCAAGTGGGCTCACCCATCCTCCCCCACCCAGTGCTTTGGTGTTCCTCATTCCCAATTCCCTCTTCGAATCGCTTGTATTTCAATTTTCTCCTCAAACCAGTAAACCACATCTACCAAGGTCCAAACGATGAACCCTCCCCCCTCCCATTCCTTATGCATTTCAGCACCCTCCACTCTACAGACTCTCCTATCTCCCACCCTAAAAACACAACCCTCACCCAATCTCACTCCATCAGAGGAAAAACTCAGCTCTTGGGACCCTTACTTCTCATCTCGGGTAACAACCAGTTCCAAAGCCCCACTCTCTCTCCCAAACCTGTAATCTCTATTGCTGAAAATACAATCCTAATCCCCCAAATCAAGCAGCCCTCACTCCCAAAACACAACCAAATGCCAGTCCCAATCTCCCCCCACCAGCCATTTCCAAATCTCAGTCACAATTAGACGCTAGTCAGGCACCCTGATGTCCCCGACCGAATCTCCTCATTCCTTGTCATACTCCCGGTCACACCTAAAAACCCCTTGCCCCCCATTCCTCAGATCCCAGATTCCAACTGCTCCTATTCCAACCGAACTTCCCCCCCTCCCCCCCACCAATCTCTCAGCCCAGTTAAAGAGATAGTAAATCTAACACCCATTCGCCTCAACTCAAACCTCAAATCTTGGTTGGTCTCCATCTCAATTTTCACACCCCCGCCCTGCCGCCGTTCCCCTAACTGGAAAATTCTAGGCTAAATCTTCAGTTCCAGTCCAGGCCGGAATCACCCCCATCTAAACAGTGCCTATCTTAGCTACCCACCTAATTCTGCCAAGTGCACCCCCTCCACCCCTCCTCCTTCCAGCTCAATCTCTCTCTTTCTCAAGCAGTCCACTTCATCTGCAAGGTCTTGCTGGCCACCACCATATGCCAAGTGCCCCTGCATGGCTCCATTCCAGAGTCATCCCCACCTTGGCCTCAGTTTCTGCCAGCCTCTTACCAATCTTGCCACCTTAAGTCCCAACCGCCCCTCCTGCCTAATTCCAATACTTCCATAACCCATCCCCCCCATACAAGGACTGTTGAGTCCCACCTCCCGACCCCAACTGTGACTTTCATTTTCTCTTCCAAGTGCGTCATCCCTTTCTCCCTGAAAGCCTGCTTCTGGCTCCCCTCTCCATAAGAATCGCCATCACACCCCTCCCCCACTGCGTCGCCCTATCTGTTCCCCTCCCTCAAAACGCGTCACCCTGTCCCCTCCTCCCACCAAATCTGTCGTCGCCATCAAACTCATAGCGTTCCCTTGCTAAATCCTCTGCCTTCGCCCTGTCCCACCAAATTCCCTCACCATTAAATCCAATGCCACCTTCTCCTCTCCACCTCCCTCCCCCGAGGCTGATGCTCTTTCTTCCTTCTCTCCTAAATTTTTGGCCTTGGCCTCCAGTCCTTTGTCCCCTCAAACAGCTTTAAATCCATGTCTATCAAATCCAGAGCTCTTGCTCCCCTCTACTCTAAATATGTACTCTTCATCTAAATACTTTGCTTTGGCCCCCCAATCCTCCTCCCCGCCCATTCGCCAAAACTTCCCGCCCCTGCCCCATTCTGTTGCTTCTTTACTCGCCCCCAAATGCTGCCCCTTTCCTCCAATTCCAAGTTCATCACCTCCCTTCCTTCAACCTCCAAATCCTCTCCTTCATCCCTTCGACCCCTCCCCTGCACCCGCCAAATGCCTTGTTCCTTTCATCCTTTCCCAAATCTGTCGCTTCTATCCCTTCACCCCCAGACCCATCAACGCTTCCTTTCTGTCCCATTCCTTCAGCTCACCAAACCTGCCGTCTTCCGCCCCTCTTCCCAAATCCGTCACCATTGGCTCCCTGCCCCCATCCTCCTCCAGATCCCGGCCTGTCACCTTCACAGCAGCCCCCATCTCCCGACGGCGCCCTGGCCCCCACCTGGATGAGCAGCTTCACATAGAGTAGCGGGTGGCTGAGCGCCGTCACACCAGCGCCCAGCGCCACGAAAAGAGCCTCGGTGGTCGGGGCGTTGTCCCCGGAGCCCAGGCCCCCGGACGCGCCGTCCATCCTGCGGGCGGAAGGCTGCGCCGCGGGTCGAGGGTGGCGCGGGTGTGCACGGTGCGCGGGCGGCGGATCACGAGCCCGAGCCTCGACCCCCGCCGCCGCTCCGCCGCGAGCTCCCGCTCCTGCTCCGGCTCCCGCCATCCCCGCGGCACCGCCGCGAGCCCAGGGCGCCACTTCCGGGTCCGAAGCCCCCATGGCGCCGGGCGGCGAGGTCACTCCCCGTCACGTGACGGGGGACGCCCCGCCCCTAGTGGCGTAAGGGGGCGGGGCCGGGCCACACCACTCGCGGCTGCGGGGGAGCGCGGCTGTGTGGCGCTGCAGGTGGTACGCGCCGGATGTTGGCCTGGGGCGGGATTGGGGCCTGGACCGTGGCTGGGTTGCAGGCCGGGCGTCAGTGGTCGCGAGCGGCCCGAGCCGCGGGTTCGGAGAGTGCGAAGATTGCCGCCAGCCGGGGCGCTCCCCCCGGAGTCCCCTGGAAGGCGGCCGGGGCGGGGCTCGGCGGCTCTGCCTGCCAGACGCCCCCAATATGGTCTTAGACGCTTCAAGCCCCCTCCGCGGCTTCGGGAGTTTTCTCCGCAGTCCTGGGCCCGCCTCCTTGCGGCCCAGAGCACAGACACTGTGGCCTGCGAGGCCTCCTCCCCCAGCTTGAGCCCCTCCGCGGTCTCCAGTCGTGTCTTATCCCTTTGCCCTCCTCACTAGACCAAATCCAGGCGCCCCTTAACGGCTGTGGCCATCCTCCTTTGCAACTGAGCCTTCACGAACGTCCCTTAGAGCCCACGGTTAGGAAAGTGGCCCTAAAGTATTTGCATATCTCCCTCACTAGATGGAGAGGGTTTTAATCTGTCTTTCCTTGGGAGCATACGCAGGTCCTGGGCTAGGCTCCGAAAGTCTTATAGTTAAATGGGTAGCGATAACTGGCCCTTCAGTCACACTTACTATGTGCCAGACATGGTCAAGTGCTTTGCGACGACGTGTTAAGAACAATCCTCATGACAACCCTGCGAGGAAGGTACTTACTACAGCAATTACCTTGTCCCTGTTTGTAAACGTGCCCACCCTCACCCCCAGCAACACCTAGAACAGTGCCCTGCTGGCTGTGGAGGTGCTCAATAAACGTTTCTGTTCCTATGGAAAAGAATCGAGTATCCCGGGGTCTGCAGGGACACAGCAGTGGGGCACCTGTCCCTTTGCCTGTACTTATCCTGTGTTCACTGTGAGAAAGTTCTTTAGAATAGACACATGTCTTCTGACCACTTAGACCAGGTTTCCTGCAGTCTGCCCTTCCTGACTCCCTTCCTGCCTTGCCCCCTAAATAGTCAACTCTCCCCTTGCCACTCCTGACAATAAATACTCCATACACTGCCCACGTTGAAATCCTGCCTGTCTGCTTCCCTCCCTTCCTCTCTTCCTTCCTTGGGCTCGCTAACCCAGGCTTGTTGTGGTCTCAGTCAATACAAAGCTTTCTAGCCCTTTCAAGTTTTGTGCTTCCCCCTTGAAACATAACCTTCATCAAGCCTACCTCTAGCCCCCAGGAGCACTTTAAAGGACCTCCTTTTGCCTGGATTCTGATTTCGCTTTCTTAAGGGAAGCTTTAAAGTCAAGTTCACCCACAGCCTCTGATAACTGCAGTACATTAACTCTCCAGCCAGAAGAAGTCAGGGCTCTGGGGGACAGGATGGGGGGCAGGAAGTTTACTTCACTTTACTTCTGAAACTTCTTCACACAAACCTTCTCCTTTTCTGGGTTTTTCCTCATCATCTTTCTCCACCTGTTTTTCCTGCTGAACTTGACTGGGTGTTCACCACTAGGCCTTTTACTCTGTCTCATTTACATGATCACCTAACTTTTTGTGTGTATTTGGTCCTTTGAGTCTGTGGTTCCATAAGGCAGCTACATTGTTATCTTATACCAAATATGGGGATGTACGTACAGTAAGTGTTCAGTAAATTGGTTATAAGTGACTGAACAATTTCCCTAAGCGAGGAAATTAAAGTAAAAATAGATCAACTAAAGCGATTATAACTCTAGCACAACGAGGAGCAACAAATGTAAACTGCACCAAAGCCATATTTCCACAACCCATGGCTCATAGGGACACCCAGAGGGGGGAAAATCACACAGAAAAAATCATGAACCACTCAAAACCACATTCCATCGTGAAAGTGAATGGGCAAAAGAGGAGGGTTAATACTCCTGAGAGCTTGATGTAGTAAGGCAATCTGAAAGAAACTTTAAGGGGGGAAATGTAGTTTCACATGGTGGCCAAAATAAAGAATGGAAAGTACTGGAAAAAAGGACAGTGTGGGGGCGCCTGGGTGGCGCAGTCGGTTTAGCGTCCGACTTCAGCCAGGTCACGATCTCGCAGTCTGTGAGTTCGAGGCCCGCGTCAGGCTCTGGGCTGGTGGCTCAGAGCCTGGAGTCTGTTTCCGATTCTGTGTCTCCCTCTCTCTCTGCCCCTCCCCCGTTCATGCTCTGTCTCTCTCTGTCCCCAAAATAAATAAACGTTGAAAAAGAAAATTAAAAAAAAAAAAGGACAGTGTGAAAAAACAGGTATATTTGAACAGAAATCAAACAAATCGTTTAGAAATGAGAAGTATACTCGTTGAAATGATTGAATGACAGAAAATCTTGCTCAGCATTCCCTCTACTGAGCAACCTAGCAGTAGTACTTAGAACTCTACTTAAGTACTTCTACTTAATAGTACTTCAGTTAACTCTGGGCTGGGTTAGTGGCCCCCCTGTGGTCTCATTACCATCTGCACTTACCACATTGTACTGTGGCTGCCTGCTTTCTGGTCAGTCTCCCTTGTTAGATTGTAAATTCTGTTTTTGGTTTGTTTTATTTTAGAGAGAGAGTGAGCCAGGGAGAGGAGCAGAGAAAGAGAGAAAATCCCAAGCAGGCTCCATGACCAGTGTGGAGCCTGGCACGGGGCTCAATCCCACAACTCTGGGATCATGACCTGAGATGAAATCGAGAGTCAAATGCTTAACCGACTGAGCCACTCAGATTGTAAATTCCTTGAGAGCAGGACCGTTCTGTTCATGTTGGCATAGTGCCTGGCACATGGTAGACACCGACTAAATATTTTCTAGAAAATGAATGAATAAGCAAACGTACTTTAAAAAAATTGTGGTTATTTACAGTAGCGCCGCGTACAGAATGAAAACTTTAGGAAGACCCATATGCCCCAAAGAAGGATCAAACAGCAGAAAATGAATATGAAATAAGACTTGCAGACCTTGAGAATTGCCAAGTATATAAACCACCAATCCCTGGAGTCCTGTGGGGAACTAATGTTACAATGAATAGAGAATACGAAATAGTAAGTAGCCATTGGTTGTAACTAGGTTGACATCACAGTAAACAGGCTAGGAGGGAACTGGAGGTGATCATGCCAAGGTCAGCATGAGAGTTCAGGCCTCACATCCGAGGGGCAAGGCACACCAGATATTGGAGAATTTATGCAGCTGTAAAGAAGATGGGCTTGCTCTGGATGCAGGCTGGTTTACTAGTTCTGGGTGAGAATATTCTGGCTACTGTCTCTGTTCACTCTCTTCACTCTGGGTGGGAGTGGGGAGCCCCGGCCTCTTTTCTGTCATGGATCCCTGGGGATCCGTACCCAGACATCAACCCCACCCAGAGGCCAAGCTACAAAAGGAGCCCAATTTAAGTTCTGGCACCCCACCCCACCCTGCCCCAAAACACGTAGGATTCTACTGAGCGGTTTCAAGAGCTAAATTCAAGCAGCTGTCCTTTTCAGGGACTCCTCTGCAAAGGGAAGTGAGCCGTACCTCCAAAGGTCCCACCAGACACTGTTGCTCCTGGCTTCCAAGTATCAACTCCATTTGTTTTTACGATATGAGGCCAGGGCTATGATAATTACCCTCAGATGATTATTTCCACAGATGAGGAAACAGACACAGAGGTTAACTCGCCCAGAGTCACACAGCTAATAAGAAGCGGGGCCAGGATTCAGATCGGAATCTGCCTAAGTCTGCTACCACACGCTCTTAAACAGAGGTCAAACGCAGAAAATGGACAGGTGTCCAGAGTGATGACCCTGGGCCTCCAGAGGCTGCCCCCGGCAGGCCGGTCACTTCAAGGGTGTTGCTGGCGTGAAGGCCTTCCGGATCCATGGTCCGAGGAGAGAGCAAGCTTTCAGCACTCGCCACACACATGCTGGCAGCTCACAGCTCCTAAGGACACCGAGGTAGTCACCATGCCCATGTGAACCAGAGGGGTTCACAGACTGGTGCCAGCCTCACTCCCGTCCTCCTTCTTTATTTATTCATGCCTGGTGTAGAGACAGCCCCTCCTTAAAGGGTCATCACTCTACCCCTGGGATTACCCTCTCTGCGGGCCATCTCCAGCCTCGGAGCTCCACAGTTGCTGACTTCTCTAGAAAGAGCCTACCTGGTATAGGAAGCATGCAGTCTGGAGTCAAATGTCTGGCTCTGAATCCTGTCATTGTCACTCACAGCTGTGTGGCCCTGATGGCCTCTCTGAACCTCGGCTTCCCCAGGTCCGCAATAAGAACTGGCAGTAAGGAGGGGCGCCTGGGTGGCTCAGTCGGTTAAGCATCTGACTTCCGCTCAGGTCATGATCACACAGTTTATGGGTTCAAGCCCCATGTCAGGCCAGCCCCACTTCGGGCTTTGTGCTGACAGCATGGAGCCTGCTTCTGATTCTCTGTCTCCCTCTCCCTGTGCCCCTCCCCCCACCACTCACATGCTCACTTTCTCTCTCTCTCAAAAATAAAGAAGCATTGGGGCACCCGGGTGGCTCAGTCGGTTGGGTGTCTGACTTTGGCTTAGGTCATGATCTCATGGTTCATGACTTTAAGCCCCACATCGGGCTCTGTGCTGACAGCTCGGAGCCTGGAGCCTGCTTCTGATTCTGTATCTCCCTCTCTCTCTGCCCCTTCCCTGCTTACTCTCTGTCTCTCTCAAAAAAAAAAAAAAATAATAATAATAGTAAACATTAAAAAAAAAAGGAGCACTTGCTGTATGGTTCCATTTATATAAAGTCCTTAAGCAGGCAAAATTAATCTCTGGAGATAAAAATCAGAACAGTGATTACCTTTGGGGGAGGAATGGCTGGACAGAGGCATGAAGAATTTTCTGGGGGCGTAGGAATGCATTATCTTTGTTGGGATGGTGATTACACACATGGCTACGCTAGGAAAATCTCACAAGCTGTACTCTTAAGACCCGGGCATTTTATTGTGTGACCATTATTTCTGAATTGAGGAAAAAATATTCAGGACTAAGATTGTTGTTTCCTCGTAGTGGGTATCCAGGGGAAGGTGACGTCAAAATGTCTACTGCACATACTCACACGAATTCTTGTGTAACTAGAAAACAAAATGACTGCCTTCTCCACTGTTCCCTACCAGCCCTTGGCAGAATCTGAATCCTCGTGTGTAATCCTGTGCTGGTAAGTTTAATAACTGGTCCTCTAGGAAGAAAAACATTCTGTTTTGTAGCACTTGCCGAATGCATGAGGTGGAAATACTCTCGCTGTGACTGATTTTAAGCTGCTAATGTGACATGTCACTGGGCGTGGAGTTGGGAAGAGATGGGCACAATTGGGGGTGCCTGGGTGGCTCAGTCGGTTGAGCGTCCGACTTGGGCTCAGGTCATGATCTCGCGGTCTGTGAGTTCGAGCCCCATGTCGGGCTCTGTGCTGACAGCTCAGAGCCTGGAGCCTGCTTTGCATTCTGTGTCTCCCTCTCTCTCTCTCCTCCCCTCCCCTGCTCATTCTCTGCCTCTCTCTCTCTCTGTCAAAAATAAATAAACATTAAAAAAAAAAAAGAGAGAGATGGGCACAATTGACTTTGGCGAGCCGGTGGGAACTGACCCCAGCACACTGCCGCTACAGGCCTTTATTATAAAACTCCAGGGGAGTCCTGGCAGAGCTGAGGGAGCAGCCGTTAAGCGTCGCCATGTGTCGTGTGTCGTGTGGTTCGGGAGCCAGCAGCCATCTCCTGCCAGCTTGAATGTGAAGGAGGGTGGACCCTGCCCCAAAGCAATCACGTGAAATCCCAAGCCCGTTGTAAGAGGGGTCAGCCTTGCAAAATAATGGACTTCCAACAACCTTATAACTGGGGTTAGCAACGCATTTGGCAGCCTCAGGATTTTTACATGATAGTACGGGCTATTTCATTTTAAATTCCTGAATTTTAGGGGCGCCTGGGTGGCTCAGTCAGTTAAGGGTCAGTCAGTTAAAGGTCATAATCTCGTGGTTCATGAGCTCGAGTCCCACATGGGGTTCGTGCCGACAGCTCAGAGCCTGGAGCCTGCTGCAGATTCTGTGTCTCCGTCTCTCTCTGCCCCTCCCCTGCTCGCACTCTGGCTCTCTCTCTCCCTCTCAAAAATAAATAAAAACATTAAGAAAAAAATTTTTTTTTAATTCCTGAATTTTAATTTCTCTTGAGGAAGACAAAGAACAAAATCTGGCACCACGAGGCCTGCATCCATTCCTGACAACAGGCCATAACAGAGTAAAAAAAAGCTGCCCTCACGAGAAGTCCGTGGCTCTCCAAATCTCAACAACACACTTGCCACAGCCAGTTGTGTTCCCTGCGTGGTTCTAGTCGGCATTGGAGTTTGTAAATCCTAGTTGAGGCTGTGCCCTGTCTGAGAATTAGTTTGGTCTTTGGTAGCACAGTGTGTGTGTGTGTGTGTGTGCGCGCGCACGCGTGTGTGCGCTCACGAACAGCTACCTGTGAGATGAGCTGAGGAATATCCATTCACACCCACCATTCCCCCAGTGAATTGCCAAGATTTGGCATCTTGGGCACCTGTGCTCACTCTGGGTGCTCGGCAAGACTTGGGACATCAAGGGATACCAGAACCCAGCCAGGGTATTGCCTGGCTTCCCAGGCAATTGCCCTGATTCCCTACCCTGGTTCAACATTAGAATCACTAGAAGAGTTGGGGAGAAAAAACAAAAAACCAGTCCTCAGCCCAGACAAATGACTAAGAATCTCCGGGGATGGAGTCTGGAAATGAAACTGTTTTGAAAAAGCAGTACCGGCGATTCCTCTGTGCACCTTTTCTTTTTTTTTCAGGAAGTGCTATTTAGGGTGCCTTTTCCTTGCACTAAGGGAAAGGTCGCATGCAGAGGCCAGCGATCTCTTCCCTCCTCAGGTTGTAATTCCCATTCCAGCTTGTAATAAAGGGGTGGGGCAGTGAAGGAGGTGAGGTTTACTCACCCCGCCCCCTGCTGGAGACGGGTGCAAGCTGCATTTTGTCCAGAAGACTGGGGTGGGGGGGGGCAGTTAGGGGCGGGAGTGCTGGGGTGCCATCAGGCACCAGAGGCAGAATGAGCTTTGGCTCACAGTGAGTGCAGCTGCGTACCCTGGAGTTTCTGCCCTGTGAGAGCTTAGGAGGGACAGAAAGTAAAAATCCCCCTTGATGCCTTCGACCAATATTTATTGAGCACCTACTATCTACTGTTGTAGATGCTGGGGATATAGCAGTTAGCAAAATAGACATAAACACCTGCCTTCCTGCACTGACATTCCAGTGATGGAGATAGACACTAAACATAACCCCCCAAAGTTAGTGTATCAGCAAGTGAGAAGTGAGAAAAATAAAGCAGGGAAGGAGGACTGGGAATGTGCAGTGGTGGTGCAATTTGGGGAGTTTGTGGGAAAGAGGAAAGGCCCTGGTGAGAAGGTGATGTTAAAGCAAAGATCTTTTTTTGAGGTTTATTTAATTTGAGGGAGGGAGAAGGAAAGCACAAGTGGAGAAAGGGCCGAGAGGGGGAGAATCCCAGGCTGCCTCTGCACTGTCATCACGGAGCCCGGCACGGAACTCGATCTCACAAACCACAGACAAGGTCATGACCTGAGCCCAAATCAAGAGTCAGACGCTTCACCGACTGAGCTCCCCAGGTGCCCCTAAAGCAAGATTTGAAGGAGGTGAGAGGGTGAGCCATGCAGGTATCTACCTGGCAGAAGAGAGTTCTAGGTAGAAGGAATGGCAAGTGCAAAGGCCACGAGGTCAGTCAGCATGTGGCAGGTTGGAAGGCAGAGAGGAGGCCAAATGCTCAAGCAGAGCAAGAAAGGGAACAGGGGTGGAAATCAGGGCAGGGAGTTGGGCCTTGTAGGCCATTGGCTATGGACTTGACTATGACACTCAGTGAGGCATAAGCTAGATATATCCCTAATATAGCCCAGTGGAAGGTAGCCTTTGAAAAGATTGGAAAACTGAGGCTAGAGTAGTGGACATTCTGGCAGTTTCTTTCACATTTTCTCTGGGGACACTGGGGAGGGGGCTAGCTCGCTCACACTGGAGCACTGAGCCCTGAGCTGGGTGGAAAACTGAGAAATGTACACAAGGCCTGGGGGAGGAGGGAGGACAGGGTTAGGGCTTGAGGAACCTGGTCAAGATAGACAATGAGGCTGGGGGAGGGGGGTGGTGGCGGGCGGTGTGGGACCAAAAGCCAAACTCAAGAGAGGGCAGAAGATTGAGGAGGGAGAACCCTGCACTCTCCCATGACCCCTTCCTACATGCTCAGAATGTCCTGTTCCCAGGAAAAATTTGGGGAGGGCCTACTCCATGGCAGGCCCCATGCTCTCTTCTGGGGACACAGAGAGAAATAAGCCAGGGTCCCGGTCTCTCTCTCTCTCTCTCTCTCTCTCTCTCTCAGGGTTTTGTAAGGAGTAAAGCCTCAGGCAAGATTTGAGAGGGTCATTTGTCATATTTCCCCAAGGTCCTGGGACAGGGGCTCTCTGTTGAAAGGAAAGAAGGAAGGGAGAAAGCTGGTGGGAAGAAAGGAGGCAATTGTGCGGCTCTTTGGTGGGAGAAATGGATCTGAGTGGGCTTTGCGTGGTTGGTAATAGAGCAGCACTCCCAGAAGTATGGAAAGAAGGGAGCTTAGTCACAGAGCAGGTGCGTTAGTGTGGGCTCGCAGGCAGAGAAGAGGTCCCGCTGTTGTGTGGGAAGATGGGAAGAGGTAGCTCAGGCTGGGAAGTGGGTCGTGGAAGAAAGGTCGCCGGTGGGCAGGGCAGCTGGCTGTGCAGGAACAATTTGTTCTCTTTTTCCGCTTGGAAACCTGTCGGTTCTCTCCAAGTTGCTTATGTTTCTGCACGGGCTGCTGTGGAGGACCCAGCAGTCCTTGAGAAAGGCCCACAGCTGTTTGGATATAAAAGAGTGACCCGGATCGTGAGGCCCCACACGCTGGCCGTGTGCTTGCACTCTGGGCGTCTTCTCAGGCACGGCCTGGCACCGTTCCTGGGCTGTGGCCTTGCCTGGTTGGCTCCCTTCTGGCGCCTCCCTGCCCAGGCCCGGGGCCTAGCTCTGTGGGGGCCCCCTCGCCTCCCCAGAAACACAATCCCTCCCTCTGCCCCCTCCCAGCCTCCCAGGGGCATATCTCATGCCTCCTGCACAGTCGCTGTCAGCCCAGCCCCGGCTACTATTTCACACACACCACCCTTCCCTCTTCACTCCCGGTTTCCCAGGACACCTCCCTCGGCCCCACCTGATGCCTGCCTCTGGTGACCTTGAGTCCTTCCTGAATAGTAGGGTGGGTGCCAGGGCCTGGCAGGCACAAACGTTGCCCAATCCCTGAGAATGCCAACTTTGAAACTTGATCGTTCGCACGCTGAAGAAGAAAGAGCTGTTTCTGTTCTTCACTGACGTCCTCCCGGCCACCCACGTCAAGACTGACACACATTTGCTGTCTTGTCCACTTCAGCCCTCTTTGCACCCTGAGAGCCGACCCTCCGCCTGGGCAGCCAGCCCTTGGCTGGCACGTACTGAGGGAGTGTGGTGTGGCCTCCCCGTGTTCCTCCCAGAGCTAAACGGCTCTGAATAATGACGCCACTCAGATGGAAAAAATTTCGGACCCCCGGGGCCACAAAGGGGCAGGGGTACACAGCAGCCGAATATGGGAGGCTTTCTGAAAAGGTGACCGGCAGGAAGGCAGACGGGCGCCCGAGGCCTGGCACCCACCCCTGCTGAGGGGGCAGGAGACAGACCAAGTCCTCCTAGAAGACAGCTTTGGTGGGATTTCCGGCAGAGGGACGAGTGGAAAAAGTCTGGCTGTTTGGGGAAGGACGGGGGAGCCCAATCTACGAGGGATGTTGTTAGCTCACTCATCTTCCTCCCCCGAGTCAGGGACTGGCCATAGGGCCCACCCCTCCCGTCGGCACTGGTGGTGTGGCCTCTGCCCTCACATGACCACCCAGAACTCCCAGCCAGGGCCTCCCAAAGACCAGTAGTGGGGTAGAGGATTCAGGCCTGGGAGGGGGAAGGGGGCTGCGAGGTGGCAGGCATGGGCTGGCGGGCAGGAACAGGTTTCAGCTGGCTGCCTGCACCTTCCCTGGAGCTGCGTCATCCCACTTGATGTCTGTCACAGGCCATTAAGCTCTCAGCAGGTGCTGTGCTTGACTGAGGCTGGGGGCGGGGTTGGGGACAAGGAGGAGCCCTGAGAACACACCAGCCTGTTCCCTCCCGGGCCTTGGCTCACTAGAGATAAATGCTCTTCTTGGGAATCTTCATTCCCCCTCGACAAAGCTATGCCCTCACAAGCCCCTGGAGATTTCCTGTGCGCGCGCACACACACACACACACACACCCATAGCATCCAGGCCCTATATTCTGATACTTCTTCCCTGGTGGCCCCCAGATGCCCCCTGCTGCCCCAGGCCTGCCAGTGAGAGGCCCTTTGGATGCCCCTAGTCTGCACACAAAGCCCTCTTTGCATCCCAGGGCAGAGTTCTCTTGACAGCCAGCCACATGACCCAGCCCTGCGGTTCCTGGTGAGGCATCCCTCCCAGCCTCTGTCCCTCCCTCTTTCCACCTCTCTGGGCTGCAGGGAACTGAGCTCTTCCAGCTTCCTTTATGGCTTTGAAAGCAGAAGGGAGAAAGCACGAGACTTATTCATGCCAAGGACCCCAAGAGCCCTGAAATAGGGATCTCCCCACGTAGAAGGAGATGTGTTCATGCCCATCAGATCAGGGGCTCCTCTGCTTAAAACTCTGTACCCACTCCCCTTAGCTCACAAGCACATCCACTCAGCAGACAGAGGCTGCCAGGGCCAGACCCTTGGAGTCTTCTCAGCCTATGTCCCGTCATTCCCCAGCCCCTGGACACCCAGATGTGCTGGACTGTCAGCTCTTCTCCCCAGTCAACCTTGGTGTCTCAAGCCTAATGCCCCTCTGCACATGCTGTTCCTTCTGTTTTGAATGCCTTTTCCACCTTGTCCACCTGGAGAGTTAACTCATCCTTCACCCTTCAGGTTGCCTCTGCTAGGAAGGCTTCCTTAATAGCACCTACTATTCTCTGCAGACTTTGATGCCCTTTCTTTCGATCCCTTGTTCAAAGCATTTCCCACATCATAGTTTAGTGGTTAACAGGCCCATCTTCCTCATTAAACTACGAGCTAAGGGGTAAGGGACTGTGTTTAATCTGTAGCTTCTATCCTAATGCTGACACATAGTAAGTGCTTAAGAAATATTTGTTAACTGCATGCATGACTTAATAATGGGGCAGAAGAGATCAAAGTAAGCAGAGAGGAACACCAGTTCTCTGAGGAGAGAAAGCAATTCCAGTGGTCGATATCAAGGAAGGCTTCCTGGAGGAAGTGAACTGTGGAGACATTCCAGGCAAAAGGAACTGATTGGTTAAGGCAATGGGGTAACCATAGCAAAGGTCTTCCATCAGGATCAAGAATGTGTGTACCCAAAGTTCCCTGAGTGTCTACTCTCTCCCAGGTCTCACTCTGAGCCCTTACCCATGGCACGGTCCCATTTTATCTTTCCAACTACCACGGGAGGGTGGCGCTCTTACGATCCCCATTTCACACGAGGAGAGCGAAGCTCAGTTACTGGCCCAAAGCAGATAGGTTGGATTTGATGAAAAGTAGAGGGGCACCTGGGTGGCTCAGTTGGTTGAGCGTCCAACTTCGGCTCAGGTCATGATCTCGCAGTTCACGAGTTCGAGCCCCGCATCGGGCTCTGTGCTGATGGCTTTGTGCTGACGGCTCTGTGCTGATGGCTCGGAGCCTGGAACCTGATTCGGATTCTGTGTCTCTCTCTCTCTGCCCCTCCCCCAGTTGTGCTCTGTCTCTCTCAAAAACATAAAAACATTAAAAAAAAAAAAGAAGAAGAAGAAGCAGAGCCCCCAGGAGTGGCGGAGGATGTGGGGTTTGACCTTTTATGACGCGGAAGCTACTTAAAATATCGATGCTTCTGAGTCCAAGATCATCAAAGCAGGCAGTGGGGAAGGGAAGATGGGTGTAAAATGGGGGGAGCAAAAATGGACTGAATCCGCAAAGAAGGGCTGGGGTTCAGCAGGATGAACAGGCAGCCACCTCCAAGCCACCAACCTCCATGACACAGGTGACCTGCAGAAGCAGCAGGCCCCCTTTGTCCTGGAGCCAACCACACACCTGTCCCAGGAGCTAGACGAGCTGGTGGTCTGTGGCGAACCCACTGAACTGGTGGAGGGGGTGTGTGCTGAGCCTCGGGGGGATGCCTGCAGGCGAGAAGCAAGTCAGGCAGAAAGGCTGGCAGCACAGTGAGGGGCTGAAGTGGGGGGACCGAGGAGGCAGGGCCCCGGAAGATTATTTTGGGCGTGGGCGTCTTGGCTCTCCTTCCTGGGCTGATGCAGCTCTGAGGGTACCTGTGCCATGTTCAGAGTTGAGCTACTAGGTGGCCTCCTGCAGGTGCCCCTGTGCCCTCTCCTGGCCCGTGTGAGGGGCACATCTTGCTGTTTGGGTCTAGACTCTGCTCTAGAAGCCCAAGGCACTGGCAGCTGAGGGCTGAGATAAGCTTCTGGGCTCAGGGTGTAACATTTGTCCATTCCATATGGCTTCTGAGGCCCCACTACGTTCTGGACACCCGGCTGGGCTGGGGACCAGACAGGCAGTGCGTGTCCCCGGGCCCTGCCTGCAGGGAGCCAGTGTACAGTCTGGTGGGAGGCAGGGGAGGAAGCTGGGCACCGGGCAGTTGAGGGGAGAGGAGCATCAAGGAGAGAAGCCTCCCCAGACCTGGGAGGACATCCAGGAAAAGTGGCATTCAAGGATGAATCTGATCAAGTCCCCAGCTCTAACAACCATGGACAGGAAATCCAGGAAATCAGCCCTGCAATTGGCAAAGTCCTGACCATGGGACCTGTTGGGCCAGCAACTCAGTGTCCTCTTAACTGTATTGTGCGGGAACACGAAAAGAACGGAACAAACCTGTGGGTGGAGAGTTAATAATTGTAACATGTGGACCTTATTTGGATCCTGATTTTTCTTTTTATTTTTTTAAGGAATCTCTACCCCCAACACGGGGCTCAAACTCATGCCCCCTGAGATCAAAAGTCACATGCTTTACTGACTGAGCCAGCCAGGTGCCCCTGGATTCTAATTAAAAAAAAATTTTTTTTAACATTTACTTATTTTTGGGACAGAGAGACAGAGCATGAACGGGGGAGGGGCAGAGAGAGAGGGAGACACAGAATCGGAAACAGGCTCCAGGCTCTGAGCCGTCAGCCCAGAGTCCGACGCGGGGCTCGAACTCACGGACCCCGCGAGATCGTGACCTGGCTGAAGTCGGACGCTTAACCGACTGAGCCACCCAGGCGCCCCCTGGATTCTAATTTTAAAAAAATGCTGATGGATCAGTCTATGCAGGCTGCCGTAACAAGATACCCCAGCCAGAGAGGCTTAAAAACAATACAAATTTATTTCTCACAGTTCTGGAGGTTGGAAATCCCAGATCAAGGCACTGGCAGGTTTCCTTTTCCGGTGAGGTCTCTTTTCCTGGTTTGCAGCTGGCCACTTATCTCCACGTGGCCTCCCCTCAGAGGGAATGTGGGGTGGGGGGAGAGGTGGGTATGAAGAGATTGTTCCTATTCTTCTTCTAAGGCCACCCATCCTTTTTTTTTTTTTTTTAAACAGTCAAGTTTTTTTTTTTAATGTTTATTTTTTTAATCTTTTTTTTTTAATGTTTATTTATTTTTGAGAGCAAGAGAGAGAGAGCGCACGCGATCAGGGAAGGGGCAGAGAGAGAAAGAGACACAGAATTCCAAGCAGGCTCCAGGCTCTGAGCTGTCAGCACAGAGCCCGGCGTGGGGCTCAAACTCACAGACCACGAGATCATGACCTGAGCTAAAGTTGGACACCCAACCAACTGAGCCACCCAGGCGCCCCTTTTAATGTTTATTTTTGACAGACAGAGCATGAATGGGGGAGGGACAGAGAGAGAGGGAGACACAGAATCTGAAGCAGGCTCCAGGCTCCAAGCTGTCAGCACAGAGTCCGATGCGGGGCTCGAACTCACGGAACCTGAGATCATGACCTGAGCTTCAGACGCTTAACCAACTGAGCCACCCAGACGCCCCTTATTTTTTTTTTATTTTTTATTTTTTAATTTTAGAGAGAGAAAGTGAGCTGGGGAGAGGGGCAGAAGGGGGGAGAGAGAGAGAGAGAGAGAGAGAGAGAGAGAGAGAGAGAGAGAGAGAAAATCCCAAGCAGGCTCCATTCTCAGCATGGAACCCGACTCCGGACTCATTCCCACAATCTTGGGATCATGACCTGAGCTGAAATCAGGAGCTGCAGGCTCAACTGACTGAGCCATCCTGGTGCCCCAGGCGACCAATCCTTATAAGGACCTTACTTTTCTGACCTCATTTAAGCTTAATTACTTCCTAAAAGCCCTATATCCCCTATACAGACACATGCTGGGCTAAGGCTTAGTAGATGAATTTTAGGGGGGGGACACAATTCAGTCTGTAGCAGATGGCATTTATGAAGAATTGGCACTTTGAATGTTGACTAGGTATTTGGTTATATTGGAGAATTATTAGTAAATATCTCTCGGGGTATGATAATGGTAATATTATTATATATATATGTGTGTGTGTGTGTGTGTGTGTACATGTATATAACATATATATGTATGTATGCATATGTAGAATAATATTACCCTATGTGAGTATATAATTTATATATATAAATGTTTTATATGTATTTATATATATAAAATACATACACACACACACAACATACACACATATACATATATAAAATCTCCTTATCTTTTAGATGCACACCAAAATATTTATGGGTACAATCATCTGACCTCTGGGATTTGTTTCAAAATGATAAGGGGTAGTGAATGTGGCCGTAGATGAAGCAGTATTAGCCATGAGTTGATGATGGTTGTTGGGTCTGGGTTATGGGTTTTGGGAATGCATTATATTTGTCTACTTTTGTATGTGTTCTAAATTCTCCATAATAAAAAGTAAACACAAAAAGCGAAGAGGGTTATCGAAGTTAGGGAGGAGCCAAAGAAATTGCTAGAAGAAATTGCTCTGAGCTAGTGAAGCAGTTGGGTGTGTGAGGCCCCAGGGGTTTACAGGTGCTGGAGCGTGAAGGTGTGCCAGTCACTTCAGATATCAAGATGACTGAGGCTCTGTCCCCACACTCCAGGACAAAGACAAGTCTTGATGGAGAGCCCTGGTTCGGGACCAGCGAGACTAGAACCCGGTGGGAGAGGCTTGGAGGGCCAGTAAGGCTTGAAGAAGGGGAATGCAGGCGATGGGCATTTGTTGTGGAAGGGCTGGGAGCCCAGATGGTAGACGAGGCATCAGGCAGAAACGACCCAGCGTGCTAAGACAGGGAAGTCTGAGGAGGACACGGCAAGAACGTGATCATCCGGGTTCTCAACCAAATCTTTGCTGGAATTGTAGGCCACTCATCTTTGCTTTGGAAATCTGACTACTTTTGCGTTCTTACTGGGTGACTTTGGGCAAGTTACTTAATCTCTCTGATCCTCAGGGTTTGTTTTTTGTTTTTGTTTTTGTTTTTTTTTTCTGTACAATAGGGATAGTAATAGGACCTACCTCATAAGGCTATTGTGGGATTAAATGAGAAAATAGTTGTACAGCACTAAAAAGAGTGCCTGAGTTAGCTGTTATTATCTGAGTTTCAGGGAGAAAGCCACACTCCCCTGGGGCAAGGAGGTGGAGACAGCGGTCATTAAAAGACTGAGACCCAGTAGAGAGGTGAGAACAGCACTGTACCCCTCCCTGCTAGCCCTTAACAGGTTTGTGATCTACTTTTAATTAAAAAAAAAAAAAAAAGCTGTTTCCTCACAGCAGTGAGCAGGTCAGATGCAGAAAAGAAGCTGCTGAGAAAGCCCCGAGTAAAATCCATTGGGCCTTATGAGAAAGTGTGGTTGGCCAAGCTCAGCCAAGGGCTGGCTCCAGAAACTACCTCTGGACCCCACTGCCCGCTGGGGGTGGCCTCTGGAATGGGGTCTACAGGAGTGAAATGTCAGACCCTGGGTGGGTGGGCGGGGCCTGAGTGGGCTCCTCCCTCTAGAGGAAGCAAGGGCCTTTCCCCTTTGGGGCTGTGGCTCTGGGACCACTTCCTCCTTCTTACTCTGAAGCTGGGAGCAGGCCTCCTGAGCCCTCTGGTGCACATTCCGGGATGCCTTAGCCCATCTGTGACCCCGGGTGGGGGTGGCTGAGGGTGCCGTTGGAGGCCACCTTCTCTGCTTCAGGGGTAGTTGAGGACCACCCTGGAGGTCTGCAGAATGGAGCAAGAGAGTAAGGAGAAGCTGGCACCTGTGTCCAGTCTGGTGACTGTGTTTGAGAACAGCAGGTATGGGGTGGAGGGGGGTGGGAAGGGTCGCCAGGGCGGACTGGTGGCCTCCCTTTAGCTCCTCTGCCCACCCTGGGCCCCCCTCTGCCCACTGCCAGGCCCTGGAGCACATGTTCTGCCAGTCTTCAGGCTGAGGATCAGGGCCAGGACTGCCCTGGGGCCTCACAGCAAGCAGTTCTCTCTCTGGGCCCTTCCTGGACACCTCCTCCTGTCTGGGCAGTGCCTGGGTTTATCACAGCATCAGGCAGTGTCATTGGGCACCAGGCACTGGGCAGAAGCGAGAGTGTGTGTGTATATTTTTTAATGTTTATTTACTTATTTTGAGACAGAGAGACGTGCATGCAAATGGGGTAGGGGCAGAAATAGAGAGACAGAGAGAATCCCAAGCAGGCTCTGTGCTGTGAGCACCAAGACTGACCCGGGGCTTGATCTCACGAACTGTGAGATCATGATCTGAGCCGAAACCAAGAGTCGAATGCTTATCCAACTGAGCCACCCCAAGAGTGCGTATATTGATATGTTGGGGAGAGTCCAGATGTGTGTAGTTATGAGCGAGCGAGCGTGGGCGGACCAAACAGTGTTTGGACTGCAGGACTCCACCCATTGGAAATACTAGCTAATACTTATCAAGCACTTACTCCTTATAAGTAGGACAACCATATAATTTATCATTCAACTCAGGGTACAATTAAAACTGAAAGTGGATGCCATTCAATTTTTTTGGCAGAAGGGAGAGGGCAATAGGAAAAGCTGAGCCTGTATCAGGCAAACCAAGATGTATCATCAGCCTACCTTTGGGGCATTTTTCTATGTGATTTTTGTTACTTAATTCATTTAATTATCTAACAGCCTCCTGAGAGTAGTTCTGTTTCTATTCCCATCTTATAGATGAGACAATGGGTGCACAGAGAGGCAAGGGGGCTTAAAAAGCTTTAAGTTCATGGGTAGGGGCTTCCATTTGAAGGAAAAAAAAAAAAAAAAACTGGGCCAGATGTGTGGAGGTCATTGGAGGCCCTGGCAGCGGTGGTGGTGATGGTGTGTGCGTCTGTGAGTGTGTCTGTGTGTGACATTAGTCTACTCTGCCGGCATTCCTTAAGCCCAGGACTGTGCGAGGGACTGTTGTAGGTCCCTCTGGAAATAGACTCTAAGATAGAAATTTGCTTCTGGGGATAGTTTTGGGAATAACACCTGTTGGGGCGAGGGATACAGCATTGGGAGAAGTTGAACTGTGTGCACTTGAAATAGAGGCCTCAGGCTGTCCCAAGTTGCTCTGAAGCTGAGATGTCCCTCAAGTCGTTCTAACTGAGGCAAAGGGATGGGTCTTTATACCTCCACATGGGCTAGTCATTGGATGTGGACTTGACCTTCGATGAGGCAGTTGTCTTCCAGGGAGGTCAATTCCCAATCGGCCACCATACCACCAACAACTGGGGAAAAGAGCTCCTCAGTCCTGAAGGGGGCGTGGTTGGTACAACACAGCATCACACAGGAACTGTAGCAGACACAGGAGCCGAAAGACTGATCCCTGCTGGGATGATTTTCGTCTTTGGATGCCAAGCTCATGAAATTACTATGATGCCAAGTCATAGACAATAGATATCCTGAGTGAAGCCTAGATTCTGAGTGCTGAGGGCACTCAGAGCAGACGAAGACTTCTGTGGCCTTCTAGGTGGATGTGGCATAGATGTGGACCTAGAAGGGCAATTCAGCTTCCTGAGCCAGGGACCTTACCCTGACTCTCCCGGAGTCCTTTGCCAAGCACGTTCTGTTCAGCACCAAGGACAGCTCCAGGCACCGCCTTCCTGGACCCCCACCCCCACCCCCTGCTCCCTTCTGCGTGGGGAGAGAGCACCACTCACTCAACATGCCAGGCATGTTCAGTGGAGATCCTCAGCAGGTGTGTGGTGCCCAGGCCACACCAGGCAAGAGGAGGCAGCCCTCAGACCAGAATGGGGTCAGAGGAGGCCTTGTCTGCAGGGTGAGAGTCACCTCTTATCATGTGAGAGGCCTTGTGCCAGCAGCCTTGGCTTTGGCTTTCTTGTGAGGTCTTCCAGCCCCCTTGTTGATCTGAAACTGAGGGGGGAAGAGGAAACAGAAGCTGGCCTGGCGCACTTGGAGGGAAATGCAAGTGCTGAAATGCAAGGGAAATGCAAAAGCTGAAACCAAATGTAGAACAGAAAGCCTGAGGCCCAGCTGTTTCCGCGGGTTGAGGAACCAGGCACTGAGGTGCCAGAGAAGGGTGGAGGAGCCCATGAGGAGCCACTGGGGACCGGGTTCCAATCCTCTCTGCCACCAGCTAGCTGAGTGACTTGGGGCAGACATGTTGACCCGCTGGACCTGTTTCTTCTCGACCCAGATGGGGAGGGGCAGTTTAGGGATCAGATGCCTGATCTGAACTCCACCTTTGCCACCCCCTCGCTGCAAGTTACTTATGCTGCAAGTTACTCTCTGTACCTCAGTTTCCTTAGCTGCAAAGCTGGGGTAATGAAAACCTGTCTCAGAGTTTTGGAGATTTTGTACCTGTCTGGTCCTCCATTGCCCAGACTAGCTGTCTCATCGCAAGCCTTTCCATACTAAAGGGAATGAGCACAACCCAAACCGTGGGCTATAACTCAGTGAAGGTTACTAAATACTTTAGCTGGCCTATAGACCCTGCACTCAAAGATACCCTTCAAAGGCCCATCCCGGGAGGAACAGGGAATTGCTGCCAGACTGGCTTCCCCCCACCCTCCACCCACCCACTAGAGGTGTGGAAGGCACGGCTCCCATTGCAAAGTCCCAGCTTTAGCAGTCCTGCCCTCCCTTTAGAGTGTTCCATGGCTCCCTCCTTCTCTCCTAAGATTTTAGGGCCTTTCCTGCTGCAGAGACTTAACATTAAAACAGACACGAGGTGTACAAGTGAGGGTGACCTGTGGCCACCTAAAAAACACTATATGCAGAAAGAGGGGTTCCTCCTGGCATTTTAAACAGGGAAGTATGTAGTTCCCCAGAAAACAAAACAAGTCTACGCTGACTCATTTTGAAAACTGGAGTTCCCTCCAAGAAGATGTTGGAAAGGAAGTGGATGTTTTACTTAGCAAACTCCTCCTGAGTGCCAGGCACTCAGGGGCCTCTTCACACCTGTGATGTGCATTGATCACTCCTAAATCCCTGACCTGGGAAGTGCTAGTCTTCTTCCTACTTTGCAGACAGGAAACTCTCAGATCTGTTCTGTTCATTTCAGGACTCCAGGAGCAGCAATCAAAGTCTCCAAACTGGAGGCTGAACGTCACCTCCCCGGGTACAGCCTTACCCCGTCTGCAGAACCATGGAAGGAGTCCCACGTTGGGGAGAGCCTGGGGTCTGAGCCCAGGACAGTCAGCAGGAGGTACCTGAACTCCCTGAAGAACAAGCTGTCCAGTGGAGCCTGGAGGAAATCTTGCCAGCCCGAGATCCACCCTGGGCCAGGGACGCAGGTGCCTGAGGGCTGGAGCGGATGTGGGGAGCTGGGGGACCCCTCCACGGACTTCCCTGCAAATTCTCTTCCAGCCCAAACGAGTACTTCTCTAAGCAGGGTCTTATGTCACCAGAAATCAGTTGAAAGCTGGATTCTACTCCCTTAACAGCCTTTGATTACATGCCTACAGTTCACCCCATTGTTCCATTGTTTCACATTCCCTTCACTGTAGGAGTTTTTTAGGCAAAGACACTGAAACTCAGATGGCTTAGGGGTTCCTGGGTGGCTCAGTCAGATGAGCATCCAATTCTTGACTTTGGCTCAGGTCATGTCCCAGCGTCGTGGGATCGAGCCCTGCATCGGGCTCCAAGCTGAGCATAGTAGAGCCTGCTTAAGATTCTCTCTCTCTCTACCCCCCTCCCAACTCTCTGTCTCTAAAAGAAAAAAACAAATAGCCCCATAAAACTCAGACAGCTTAAAAACTTGTCCAAGGCCACACAGCTTGTGTGAACCTGGCATCCTTCCTGGAGTGGCCTCAGTTTACCCACCACAAGAGGCAATAATCCCCAACTAGAGATAGAGATTAGTGCTGATCCTACCCTTAGACTGATCCTGGACAGGTCACCTCCCTTTTCTGCATTTCAGCTTCCTTGTCTGTGGAGTTCAAGGGCTAGGCTGTGTGGTACTGTGTCCCCCGGGAGCCAGACTGCCAGTGATCACACCCCAGCTCTTCTGCTTCCTGTGTGACCTTGGGCAAAGCACTGTAGCTTCTTTGTGCCTGTTTCCTCATTTATAAAATGGGAATGGCGATCACAGTAGTATGTTGCGGTTACCAGTTGCTGCGTAACAAGCACCCCAAAATATGGTGGCCGAATACGATTTATTATTTCTCACAGTTTTGTGGATTGACCAGAACATATGGATGGTTTTTCTATTGGTCTCACTTGGGGTTTGTCTTAGTCAGGTTGGGCCGACAAAATACCACAGACTGGGTGACTTAACAGAAATATATTTCCTTGCGATTCTGGAGACCGGAAGTCCCAAACCAAGGTGCTGGCAGGGTTGGTTTCTGGCAAAGCCTCTCGCCTTGGCTTATAGACGGCCATCTTCTCACTGTGTCCTCATGCACATAGTCTCCTAGTGTCTGTCCCTCCTCTTATAAGGACACCTAATCCAATTGGATTAGGACCTCACCCTTAGGACTTTATTTAACCATGATTATCTCCTCAAAGGCCTTATCTCCAAATACAGTCATATTAGCAGTTATGGCTTCAACATATGGATTTAGGGAGGGGAGCACAATTCAGTCCATAAGAGGGTCTCTCACGTGGCTGCGGTCTGATGGTGGCCGGGGATGGAATGCCCAAGATAGCTCAACTCTCAAACCTGGTGCCTGGGCAGGAACAGTGGAAGGCTGGATTCAGCTGCGGTGCTGGCGTTGCTGGGCCTTTGGCTCTCTCTATGTAGTCTCTGGGCCTCAACGTGGCCTTTCTATCAGCCAGACCTCCAGAAGTGGTGGTTCATGGCTCCCAAGAAGCTTCCAGGCCTCTTAAGCCTTAGACCCAACCTCACTCCTGCCCCATCCTTTGTTAAAGCGACCCCAGCGCCGGCCCAGATGCATTGTGGGAGGCCATGAGTGTCGGGAGGTGGGCGCTCACTGGGGCATCTTTGGAGACTACATTGGGGTCCCCAACAGAGGAGACCAAAAACTGTGTCTCTCCTTCTCCTCCTGTTCAAACCCCGCCCCCGGCCCCCCCTCCCCCACAGATGCCAGAGGAAAAGAGAATCGTCCAGGAACTACTGGAGACAGAGAAGGCCTATGTGGCACGCCTCCATCTGCTAGACCAGGTCAGTGGCCAGAATACCACCTCATCCTGCCCTGAGCCCCAGCACCCAGGTCTCCTCACCCCACCCCTGCTCTGCCTTCTGTACACCTCACCAGAGCTGAGGGGTAGGGCCTGGGATTTGATTCTAGGGCGTTCAGTCCCCCCCGTTGGCCGAAGTTAGGGCAGAAATCAGGAAGTAGCATTAATGCCACTTGCCATTTCACCCCCAGCGCTGGGGCTGGCCTCACGTGTAGCAGAGCGCACACATCCTTCCAGTCCCCATGCCTCATCTGTCACCCCAATGCTCGACACCCTCACCGTTATTATCCCTTCATCCTTTCTTTCTTTTTTTTTTTAATTTTTTTTTAATGTTTATTTATTTTTGAGACAGAGAGAGACACAGCATGAGCAGGGAAGGGGCAGAGAGAGAGGGAGACATGGAATGTGAAGCAGGCTCCAGGCTCTGAGCTGTCAGCACACAGCCTGATGTGGGGCTCGAACTCATGAGCTGTGAGATCGTGACCTGAGCCGAAGTCGGACGCTGAACCTACTGAGCCACCCAGGCGCCCCCCTTCACCCTTTCTTAAGAGGGTTAAATATTTGGAAATCAGGAGGAGGATCTTTTTTTTTTTTTTTTTTTACTTTTTTTAAACTTATTTTGAGAGAGACAGCGTGCAAGGGGAGGAGGGGTAGAAAGAGGGGGGAGGAGAAAGGATCCCAGGCAGGCTCCGTGCTATCAGCGCAGAGCCGGATGTGGGGCTCAAGCTCACGAACCGTGAGACCGTGACCTCAGCTGAAGTCAAGAGTCAGACGCTCGACTGACTGAGCCACCCAGGCGCCCCAGGAGCAGGATCTTTAGCGTGGCGAAGTTCAAGACCTTGACAGATGCAAGATGGACCCATCTCTGACACTCACCAGCTGCCAGCCTCTCTGACCAAGTGTGTCTGAGTCTGGAGGCCTTCATTTGCCCGTCTGTAAAATGGCCAGAATACAACCCTCCCTATCTCTTCCTGAGGTTGTTTCGAGGATGATGGGAGACTGAAGAGGTGAAAGCATTCAGTAACCTAGGCGGGGGGAGGGGTGGGGGGGCCTAAAGCCCCTGGGCTGTGCTTGTCTCCCCCTGGGCTGCTGTGTGGGTGGCTCTTCTCTGCCACAGGCCCAGTGACCGCAGGGGCCGTTCCAGGTGTTCTTCCAGGAGCTGCTGAGGGAGGCCCGCAGCAGCAAGGCCTTCCCCGAGGACGTGGTGAGGCTCATCTTCTCCAACATCTCCTCCATCTACCAGTTCCACGCGCAGTTCTTCCTCCCGGAGCTGCAGTGGCGGCTGGACGACTGGTGAGGTCCCCCACAGAGCCCTGAGGCCCCCTGACCGCTGCCCCAGCCAGGTCAGGGTGCAGCCCCCGGGGCACGAGGTTTGGCCTTGCTGCGTGGCCATGGCAGTCTCCTCCTCTGGGCTCGGTCTGTGTCTGTCCTCAGAGTAAGGGGCTTGGACAGATGAGTGCTGAGGGGCTGTGTGTGTGTGTGTGTTCTGGGGAAGGGGATAGATCAGGTCCTTGCTAGGCTGAGTGACTTAGGAGGCAGTGGAAATAGCCCTCGCTGACTGAGGGCTTCCTACATGCCCGGCCTTGGGCTTCACACCTATTAATGTTACTATTACTCCTCTAATTTGCAAATCAGCCCGCTACGTGATCATGGTTACGCAAGAAACTGTCTTCGTTTTCAGAGGTGACCATTGTAGCGTTTGGTGATGAAACTACTCGCTGTATACATTTTGCCGAAGCAATGCCATGACGTCCGGCATGTCTTTTAAAGTTCTTCAGCAGAGAGGAATGTCCGTAACTGTTAAATCCAGTGATGGATACATAGAGGTTCATTATTATGTTCTTTTTAGTTTATGGTTGCTTGACTTTTTTTTTTTCACAATAAAATGTTGGTTTGGGTGTGGTGTTTTTTTTTTTTTTTTAATTTTTTTAAATGTTTATTTTATTTTTGAGAGGGACAGAGAGAGAGACCCAGAATCCGAAGCAGGCTCCAGGCTCTGAGCTGTCAGCACAGAGCCCAATGCGGGGCCCAAATCCACAAACCGCGAGATCATGACCTGAGCCAAAGTCAGACACTTAACCTACTGAGCCACCCAGGAGCCCCTGTGGTGTTTTTTTTTGTTTTTAAAGACAACCCTATGCTTAGCATCATTCCCATTTTTTTCCAGTGGGAAAAGGAAGGGACAGTGAGGGTAGGTGGCCTGTCCAAGAACACACAGCTAGAGTAAATGGAACAGTTAGGAATCAAATTCAGGGAGGCCAGCTCCAGATCGCGGCCCCTCACTGCTCTGCTGTAACGGTCCCTGGGCTGACCTTCAGGCCTTACCACAGGATGACCCTGGATCCGTTCTTATCTCCTGAGCCTCAATTTCCTCATCTCTAAGATGGACCAGTGACCATCTCTTGCAGAGTTAAATGAGATGAGACATGTGGCATGTTTTGAGCAGTGCTTAGCACGTGGCCCTCGCTGCTGTCACGTCGGGGGCCTTGAGTGGTTACTGGATACGTGTTGTGGGCCCAACACTATGCTAGGTCTTTGGGGTGGAAGAGAATAGCATCTGCCCTCCAGGGCTCAAGGTCTAAGGGAGGTTGGACCGTACACGTTTGGGCGAATGCCTACACCCAGAGGTGCAGTGGAAAGACTGTTACGGGGAGTTCAGAGAGCCTGGCCTAACCTGACCCTGCCTGAAGTCAAGGGAGGAGGTCCTCAGGCTGAAGGCAGTACCTAGGTGGCCCTCTTGCAGGACAGCCACCCCCCGCATCGGTGACGTGATCCAGAAACTGGCCCCGTTCCTGAAGATGTACAGTGAGTATGTCAAGAACTTTGAGCGAGCCGCCGAGCTTCTGGCCACCTGGACTGACAAGTCTGCACCCTTCCAGGAGGTGATCACCCGCATCCAGGTGAGGTTGGGTGAGGGGCGGGACAGAGCCTGCATTGCCATCCCCCAGTGTGCACGGGCTCAGTCTCCCTGAGTGACTCTGGCCACCTCCAGGCTCAGCTGTTTGCACATGCTCCGGCATTAGCCTGCCCTGCCCACGCCCGTGGCCCTTGGGGCAGCCTGCCCCCCCTCCTCTGTTCTCGCCTCCACTCTTCCTCTCCCCATCTCTTCCCCAAGAGCAGCGAGGCCTCCGGCAGCCTGACTCTGCAGCACCACATGCTGGAACCTGTGCAGAGAATTCCACGCTACGAGCTGCTGCTCAAGGAATACATCCAGAAGCTGCCAGCCCAGGCCCCAGACCGGGCAGATGCTCAGAGTGAGGACACCCGTCCCCCCCAGAAATCCAGGGAGCTGGGGAGGCCTGAGCGACTCCCATTTATTTATTGAACACCTGCTAACATGCTTGGAATGACTATCAGCTATCAGGCACTTCTTAGACATTATCTCTACCATTAACCTTTTTTTGGTAGACATCAGGCCAAGAGAGATCAAGTGACTTGCCCAAGGTCACACGGCCAGAAAGGGGCAGGGGTGGCATTTTTTTTCAATTTTTTTAATGTTTTTTATTTATTTTTGAGACAGAGAGAGAAAGAGCACAAGCAGGGGTGGGGCAGAGAGAGAGAGCAAGACACAGAATCCAAAGCAGGCTCCAGGCTCCAAGCCATCAGCACAGAGCCCAACGCGGGGCCCAAACCCACAAACCGTGAGATCATGACCTGAGCCAAAGTTGGACGCTCAACCGACTGAGCCACCCAGGCGCCCCCAGGGGTGGCATCTGAAGCTATGCCTGTATTATGCCAAAACCCATGGTCTTTCCAAAGGACCCTCTGGGTCTGGCTTGGTTTGGCCAGCAGTGAGAGTCACAGACGCCTAACCCCTGTCTTCAGTGGCATCCACTCTCTCCACTCTGGGTGGGAAATGGCCCCCATGATCCAAACATCTCATGTGCCAGGCTACACAGTCAAGGCTGCTCCTATGGTTACTCATGGCAGTCCCCCTAGGCCACTTTGTTAAGCCTCAAGGACTTCCTGCCTCAGCCCCCAGCCCCAGATTTTCAGGAGATAACGCTGGCCCTGCGTCCCCCTTCAGAAGCGCTCGACATGATCTTCTCAGCCGCTCAGCACTCCAACTCAGCCATCACTGAGATGGTGAGCTGCCAGCTCTCGTGGGCGGGGGTGGGCGTGGGGCCCTGTACCGCAGGCCTCCGCGGGGGCCCTGTACCTCCTCCCTGCAGCTCTCAGCCTCCCCCAGCCCACCCAGGTCTCTATCTGCTCATCCCCTGATCCTACCCCATGACACCTGGCCCGCTGCTGTCCTCCCCTTCACATCCCGTCCCTGTCCACACAAGGCAAACCTTCCAGAAGCAGGTGGGCCCTGCCCGGCTTTGGCTGAGGGTGCACCCCCTGTCCCAGGAGCGGCTACAGGACCTGTGGGAAGTGTACCAGCGCCTGGGCCTCGAGGATGACATAGTAGACCCCTCCAACACGTTGCTCCGTGAAGGCCCTGTCCTCAAGATCTCCTTTCGCCGCAGTGACCCCATGGAGCGCTACCTTTTCTTGGTAGGGGATGCTGGGGGGCCCATCCCGCATGGGGAGGGAAGTCCGGGGGCCACACTGCCCCAGGTCCTGCCTGCGTGGTGTCTACCTGGCACCTCAGGAGAAACAGGGAAGAGCCCGCCTCTCTGTCCTTCCCTGATTTGGCATCCAGGTGATTTGGGACAGGTCCCTTGCTGCCTCTAGGCCTCAGGGATTTCCGACTGAGGGGTTTCCCAGACAGGCCCTGGGAAGCAACAGAGTCAGATTTTGAACCCAGACTGTTTGGCTCCCAACTCTGAGGTGTTAATCTGTGCTCTAGGGAATGCGTAGCAGGAAGGAATTAGGTTACTGTTAAGAACTGCCCAGATTTGCACTGAAGAAGCCAGGGGGTCTCCTGGAAATCTGGAAACTGGTCCTGCCCGGAGGTCTGGAGGAGGGAGCCCTCGCCACCCTGAGCCCCCATTAGAAAGTCCTTGTGAGTTTGATGCCCACAGATATGGCGGCCCTTCAGTGACAGTCCTAGGTGGATTAGGGGCCAGACCACCCCTTCATCATCACACCTGTGACTCCCGTGAGTAGCCCAGAGTGTGGCGAGAGGAGTGGGAGACACAGTGGTGCCCCGTCCACCCCCAGGGAAGCCCTGCCCTACCACCCTTCCTGCCCTGCCACTGCGCACGCGCTCACCGTTTGTGTCTCCTGCAGTTCAACAACATGCTGCTGTACTGTGTGCCCAAGGTCATCCAGGTGGGCGCCCACTTCCAGGTGAGGACCCGCATCGACGTGGCCGGGATGAAGGTGAGTGAGAGGCACCCCAACCACCGTCAGGCTTCATCCCAGAGGTGGATTGAGTATGGGGAGTAGCAGGAGGGACCACGCTGCGTTCTCAACCCAGGAACCCTAATCTGGTAGGTCCTGGGCCACCGTGGAGGTGGGAAAGTTTGGGGTTGGAGGTCTCCCCTGTGGGCTCCCGTAGGCCTGGCCCACTCTTTGGGGCAGTGCCCCCCACCCCGTCCTGGCCTCGCTCTGCTTTTCCTACCCTCTACAACAGTGCTTTGAAAACTTTAATACATGCATGAGTCCCCTGGGAGTGTTGTTAAAATGCAGGTCCGGATTTAGTAGGTCCGGGGCGGGGCCCAAGATTCGGCATCACCCCCGGGTGATGCTTCTGCTGCACATCTGCAGGCCAGATTTGGAGTTGTAAGGGTCTACACTGTCAGCTCAGCTGCTGGATCGTGTCATGTCCCCATCCAGAGGCAGCCACAAATGAGCGAGGAGGGCAGCCCATAACATTGCCCCATGGATTGGGCACTGCATCATCCCATCAGATTCTCCCGGGATCCCTGCAGTGTAGGGACTGTTATTTTCCCTTGCAATTTTGATTTTTCCTTTTAAAAATCACACTTTTGTTACTTAAAAATATAGATAACACACATTCCAGGGGCCCCCAGGTGGCTCAGTTGGTTAAGTGCCGGACTCCGTGTCGGGCTCAGCGCTGGGCATGGAGCCTGCTTGAGCTTTTCTCTCTCCCTTTCCTTCTGCTCCTCCCCCCATCTCAAAAAAAAAAAAGATCGTTAAAATTTTTTTTTTAAAAAAGATAATACAGGGGTATCTGGGTGGCTCACTCAGTTGAGTGTCCGATTTCAGCTCAGGTCGTGATCTCACAGCTCATGAGTTCGAGCCCCGTGTCGGGCTCTGTGCTGACAGGTCGGAGCCTGGAGCCTGCTTCAGATTCTGTGCCTCCCTCTCTCTCTGCCCCTCCCCTACTCATGCTGTCTCTTTCTCTCAACAATAAAATAAACATTAAAAAAAAATTTTTTTAAAAGATAATACATATTCCAAAATCAAATATAAAAAATATATACAGTGAAAAGTCTCCTCCCCACTCCATCCTCTAGTCCCCCTTCCTAGAGACAGTCTTTCCTTCTTTTTTTAATCTAAAAATTTTATATAAAAATGTTTTAATGTTTATTTAATGGGAGAGGGAGAGTGTGTGTGGGCACGAGTGGGAGAGGGGGAGAGAGAGGGAGAGAGAATCCTAAGCAGGCTCTATGCTGTCAGCACACAGCCTGACACGGGGCTCTATCTCTGGAACCGTGAGATCATGACCCGAGCCGAAATCAAGGGTCGGACGCTTAACCGACTGAGCCGCCCAGGCGCCCCTAGATAGCCTTTGCTTCTTATGAGGCCTCCCAGAGGCAGTTGTTACCTACACAAACTAATAACATGTTTATTACTGCTTTTTCACTTTGTTTCGCATAACCAGTGAAACTGTTTTTCATAGACAGCGTCCTGCACTTTGCTTTTTTTTTTTTTAAACATTTATTCATTTTTAAGAGACAGAGAGAATGGAGCATGAGCAGGGGAGGGGCAGGGGCAGAGACAGAGGGAGACAGAATCCAAAGCAGACTCCAGGCTCTGAGCTGTCGGCACAGAGCCCGACGCAGGGCTCGAACTCACTGACCGAGAGATCATGACCTGAGCCGAAGTCGGACGCTCAACCGACTGAGCCACCCAGGCGTCCCCTGTACTTTGCTTTTTTAACTAACTGCTAACTCTGGTGATTGCTGTACGTGAGTAAGATACCAGCTTCCTACCCTCCGTGTAGCCACAGAGTATCCCAGTGTGTGGAAAGTACTGGAATTTGTTGGTTCAGCCAACCCACCGCTGAGGGACCTTTAGATCGTTTTCAGTGAATTAACCAATGAATTAACTACGTACGAGACGGCGTGTGAGTATATCTGTAGTTAATCCCATTTAAAAAAAATTAAGGAATAAGCCATGGTCCATCTAGACAATGGAATATTATTCAGTGATAAAAAGAAATAAGCTCTCAGGCCATGAAAAGACGTGCAAGAAGCTGAAATGCATTTTGCCAAGTGAAAGAAGCCAGTTTGAAAAGGCTACGTGACATTCTGGAAAAGACAAAAGATCAGTGGTTTCCAGGGGTGGAAAGGAAAGGATAAGTAGGTGGAGCACAGAGGATTTTAAGGGCAGTGAAAAACTACTTTGTATGATACAATATGATACATGCCATTACATATTTGTCCAAACCCACAGAAGGGACTACACCAAGAGTAAATCCTAATGGAAACTATGGGCTTTGGGTGACAGTGCTGTGTCAACGTAGGTTCATCAATTCTAACACATGTGCCGCTCTGGTGGGGGTGTTGATAATGGAGAGGCTCTGCGTGTGGGGGCGCAGGGGGTATATGGGAAATCTCTGTATCTTTCTCTCAATTTTGCTGTGAACCTACAACTGCTCTAAAAAAAAATTAAGTCTTTGAAAAGAAAACCAAGGCCCAGAAAGGTTATATTTTGCTTGGGGGGTCACACAGCAAATCCTGGTCTGAGCGATCAAACCAGGTATAGCCGCGGCCAGAGCCCCTGTACCTAATCACCATACTGGACTGCCTCCTGTTAAGGCTTCAGCTCAGAGGGGCAAACTTATGCTGAATCGCAGGCATAGTGGAGTAAGTGGTGGGGGAACCTTCTTGACAACTCCTCTCTGATCACTCCTGAGTCCCGGAGCGTCCTGAGGGCTGGGGCTGGGAGAAGCAGAGGTCAGGTCCGGGCTGTCCTGGTACCCTTCCATTTCTCCATCTCTTACCCCTATCACCACCTCCCTGTCCTCTCCCAGGACCTGTCCTAGGAGGGAGGTTCAGGTAGGAGTTGAGCCAGGACCCTCCGTCCTCTGGAGAACCCCTGGGTCTCAGAGAGCCCTCAGCAGGAGGGCCTTGCCCTTGCTCCCGACTAGGCTTGCCTGGCATTTGGGGCCCAGTCAAGGGGCCTGGAAATGAGTGCAGCCTGAGAGGGTAATGAAAGCCAGTAGAGGGACCTGGGCAGCCTGTGGGCATTCCAGCCCACTCCCCGTGCCTGAGTTGACTGAGGTCTTTTGTGAATGCAGCCCCTCACCCTGGGACATCCAGCTTCCCTTCCTCAGTCTTCAGAATGTCCCAGAGGGCGGGGTGTGTGTGCAGGCTTGTATGTCTGGGAGCCTTGGTGAGGGAGACTGAGAAAGGCATGTTTAAGGAGAATAACAGACAGACAGAAGTGGAGACAGGCGGCCTTGTCTCAGGGCTGGCAGAGACCCAGGCATAGAAAAAGAGAGGCAGAGATTGACAGAGAGAAAAGCCAAGAAATAGGCCGAAACAGAGTCATAAAGAGAATATACACGGAGAGAGGACTGAGAGCGTCAGACCCTTAGAGAATGTGTTGAGGGGTCAGTATGTGCCGGGTTCCTGGTGCCTACCAGTCCCACCGAGTACGTTCCCTGCACAGTGTGTCTGATGTTCCATTGGCCACACAGCACCTTCTCTTGAATGGCTCAGGCAGGGCAGGCACAGAGCTATCCGCCTGTCCACTGCTGTGCAGGAACCATTTTCTGAGTCTGAAGTCTAAAGGCAGTTCTAGCCTTTGATCACCATGATGGTTCCCACCGGTCTATGACCCCCTAGCCTCCTCCCTTCTGGATATTGGGGAGGCCTAGTTCTCACCAGCGGATTCTCCCCAAGGTCTGAGTTGGTCCTAATGTTGTGCTGTCCTGCATGAGGCCAGCCTGGGGAGAAGGAAGGGATAAAGGCACACACATACCCAGAGTCTCCATGTACAACTGTGCAGGTTGGGCACTGCACCAGCATACCTCCCCTAAGATGAGCAAATCTCATCTGGATTGTCTATTTACAGTTCTTCTAAGTTTTTATGTATTTATTTTTGAGAGAGAGATGGGGGAGGAGGTGACAGAGATAGAGGGAGAGAGAGAGAAAATCCTAAGCAGGCCAAACGCTGCCAGCGCAGAGCTCGATCTCACAAACCTCAAGATCATAACCTGAGCCGAAATCCAGAGTCTGGGGCTCAACCGACCGAGCCACTCAGGTGCCCCTTTAGTTACAATTCTTATTGTCCGGCAGATGGCAGTCAAGCAACTTGTTCCAACAAAACCTCAACATTATGCCAGTTTGCCAACAGATGTCAGTAAAGTGTTTTGAAGAAGGGGTGTCTTTTTCTAATTAGCACAAAGGCACCGTATGGGTTAGCAGGGGCCTGAACCGGCCCAGACCTGGGGAGTGGTTGACACTGGACACAGCAGAGCCTGGGAACTGGCCTCCAGAAGCTTCCATCCTGCCCCTCTGCAGAGGGGATCCTGGAGTCTCAGGCCAGGAGCTCCCCTCGGTTCCCCTTTTTCTACTAAAAGCATCATACTTCTTTTTAGCTCTGGATCCCAAACCTTAGATTTCTCTTTTTTTTCCCCCCTCCCCTCTCTCTCCATTAGTCATGGAGTCTTGCCGGATTTCCCGATATTGTCCCCCAGGGAGAAATGTTCTCTCTTCCCAGGTGCAGGCAGGCCCCTCGTCCCCTTGCACACAGCTGCGGGAGGGGCTTTCTCCGACACCTCTCCAACAGCTGCTCCAGGTATAAACCCTCGGAGCCTCCCCATTGCCAAGAGTTTGAGTCCAAACCACATCAGGCCCCTCCTAGAGGGAACAGACTGATTCTGTGGGCCTGAAGGTGAAGGAGACCTAACGTGGGGCAGGATGTACCCAGGGTCACTGTTCTCCGGGATGCGGCGGGCCACCCTGAAAGTGGGCAAAAGCCTGGTCACCACATGGCAGGGAGCCAGCAGAGAGTCTCGAGTGTCAGTGGAACAACAAAGTTCTGCCACACTAGGGCTCTTGTCTATGTCTTAGTTTCCCTTTGTGACTCTCTCTCTCCACACTGCCTGGAAGAGGTCTGTGCTTGTAAGACTCTGGGAGTGGCGTGGAAATAGATGTTCTTGCCCCTTGGGGGCCAAAAACCTGAATTTGAATCCTCATTCTACCCTGTAGATGCCATGTGAGCTCAGGCAGGTCTCCTGCCCTCTCTGAGTCTCCATCTCCATATCTCCTAAAGGAGGGTGATAACATCTCTCTCTCTCCCAAGATTGCTGTGAAGATTTTCTTTAAGTTCCTAATACAGGCATTTTTGAGCCAAGAAAGTATACAATGAACCCCTGTACGTTCATCACCCGGTTTCAACAGTTGTCAACCCCAAACCAGCCTTGTTTCCTCAGGAGTCTCCTTCCTAATCCGCTTTCCACTGGATTATTTAAGAGCAAATCTCAGATGCATAATCATTTCACCTATAAACACAGTACGTGTCTGAAAGAGAAAGGACTGTCTTTTTTTTTTTTTTTTGCCATAAAAGGTGACAACGGTACTGTTATCACATCTGGCAAATGAATAATAATTATTTAATAATATTAAGATCCTTTGGTTTTCCTTGACTGTCTCATAAATGTCTTCTCACAGCCGATCTGTTTGAATCGTTTGTGATATGTTTCTTACATCCCTTCTAATCCATTACACATCCCTTTCCTCTTTTTTCTCCTTTGTTAATTGAAGAAACCAGCTCATTCCCTGAGCGTTTTGCGCAGTCTGGATTTTGCCGACTGCACCCCTGTGGTGTCATCAACGTGTCCCGCGGTCCCCCATATTTCCTGTAAACTGGCAGAGAGCCTAGAGGCCTGACCAGATTCAGCTATGTAAGACTCTCGCTGCCTGTCGCTGTCCTCGAGAGGCGTGTAGAGGCTAAGTGCTAGGGTGGATCAGTGGGTTCAGCAGTTGTGCGAATAAAAAGGGAACAGGTGTGGAGAAGCCCTGAGCTCAGTGGCCGGGACATAGCGCTGTCTGACTGGCAGCCTTCACAATGACCTTGGACCTGTGGGGTTCTGGGACAAGGGGACAGTGAAAGGCAGTAGAAGTGGGGGGTCTGTTGGGTTCTATGAATTGGGCAACCAATGTCTTCCTTCACTGTGTGGGGTAGAGGGTCTTGTTCTAGGCTTTAGGTTTGCTCTTGAAAAAGCTGTGTCCCCAAACCCAATTTATGACCCAATTTGTGTTTTTGGTGAGTCCCTTGTGAGGAACTGTCACTCCTACCTCACACTGGGCCAACTTAGCCGCGGCTAAAATTCCAGGAGCCTTGACACCCCGTGTTCTCAGAGTGCAGGCTGGCTGCGGGTGCCTTTGCTTGGTTCCGCGGGTGTAGGGAGGCCTTGGACAAGGTTGCGATGCCGGACCCTCGACTTTGAATCGTCCCTTGGGCACAATCCGCCTCCATCCACCCCGCGGTGTCTGGGGGGCAGGGGCTGACAAACCTGAGCGAATCCTCTCCCTCCCAATGCCGAGCAGGTGCGGGAGCTGACCGATGCGGAGTTCCCCCACTCCTTCCTGGTGTCCGGGAAGCAGCGCACCTTGGAGCTACAAGCGCGGTAGGCGGGGAGGGGGTGGGGGGATGGGCCCGGCGGGAAAACTGGGAGGGGCTCCTCTCAACACCGTCTTCACTCTCCGAGCAGGTCCCAGGAGGAAATGATTTCCTGGATGCAGGTATCAAAACGATCCAGGGCCCCTAGGATTCTGACCCCACACTACCCACCCAGGCTGAGGGGGAGGGTGGGGTGTGCGTGTACACGTTCATGGTGGGGGGGCAGGTGTGTGTGTGTGTGTGTGTGTGTGTGTGTGTGTGCGCGCGCGCGCGTATGCCCAGCTGCTCCCTGTGCTTCTTCAGGAGTCGGTCTGTGGTAGTTTGAAATCAGATCTGGGTTCAAATCTTGCTGCCTTTCCCTGCCTAGCTGGGTGGCCTTGGGCAAGTCACTTAATGTCCTCAGTTTTCACATCTGTCACCTGGGGCTAACAGTCTCTCCCCCCTTGAGTCAGCCAGTGTGTGCTGAGAATCCAGTGCCTCGCACCCAGTAGGCTTTCAGCAATGCCTGTTGGCGGTGTGGATGGATGGACAGATGAGCAAGCCCTCCCTGCCCCCCCCCACCCAACCACCTCCCGTACCCCCTCAGGCCTGCCAAGCAGCCATTGACCAAATTGAGAAGCGGAACGAAACCTTCAAGGCTGCGGTCCAAGGCCCGGAGGGAGACACCCAGGAGCAGGAGGTAAGTGAAGCCTTTGCATATCCCTCACTGGAGCCACCAGCCTCACACACACTAATTCCCTCACTTGCTCTGCCCAGCCCGGCTCGGAGGGCAGGGGAGTGTCACGCACCAGGAGTGATTCAAAGGGACCAGGGAAAGCCCACCCACCCCAAACATCAGAGACTCAGTGCCAAAGGTTCTCCCATTAGCAAAAAATTCCTTTGGGAGCCTCTATATGCCACTATCCCTGGGAAGGACTTCACATCTACACAGCTCGGGCTGTCGGGTGGTACAGGTCTGGGTTGAACGTGCCTGAGGAATGTAAGACCAAGGGAAGGTAGGGGGTCGGGGGGAGAGGGAGAGTGTCTGTGACTTGATTTCTAATCTGAGTTCTGAACTCTGGTTCCTGGGTGTCTTTGCTGAGTCCCTTGACCTCTCTGGGCCTCAGTTTCCTCACCTGTCAAAGGGGAGTAATAGTGACTGACCTAGCATATAGTCTGTCAGTTCGGTCAGCTTCATGTGGAAGCTGCTGGGAAGCACAGCACACGCGACCCCTGCCACGAGCAGGTGGCCAGAGGGCCCCAGGGCGAGGCCAGAAGGGGGTCACGAGCAGGTGGCCAGAGGGTCCCAGGGGGAGGCCAGAAGGGGGTCACGAGCAGGTGGCCAGAGGGCCCCAGGGTGAGGCCAGAAGGGGGTCACGAGCAGGTGGCCAGAGGGTCCCAGGGCGTGGCCAGAGGGTCCAGGGGGAGGCCAGAAGGGGGTCACAAGCAGGTGGCCAGAGGGCCCCAGGGCGTGGCCAGAAGGGGGTCACGAGCAGGTGGCCAGAGGGTCCCAGGGCGTGGCCAGAAGGGGGTCACGGAGTGCCCACCCTACTGCCCAACAGCTGCAGTCTGAGGAGCTGGGCCTCCGGGCGCCACAGTGGGTCCGGGACAAGATGGTGACCATGTGCATGCGCTGCAAGGAGCCCTTCAACGCCCTGACGCGCCGCCGCCACCACTGCCGAGCCTGCGGCTACGTGAGTCGTCCCGCCATCACCCCTGCCTCCACCCGTCCCTCCTCTGCCTTCCCCTCCCTGGCCCAGGGCCCCTCTCCCCTCCCCGCCAACTCTGCGGGCTCCCACCCACGCAGCCCAGAAGCATCAGGTGCTGACTCTGAGCCAGGGATGTGAGTGTTTGGACCTCCCGGTGCCCACCCGTGAACCAGGGGCTCGTCATCCCCGTTCTGCAGATGGGGAAACAAGGCTCAGAGAGGCCAGACGATGTGCTCAAGACACTCCCCAAAGCTGGCCCTGCCAGCTCCTGTTTGTACCACCATTTCCCGAGAGCCCAGACCCAGCACTGGGAAATGGGTTCCCGTTCCAGGTGGGGCGTCCACACCCCTCAGCCCCTCTCGGGCCTTGCGCCCACCACCTCATCAGCCCCATGCCTGTCTTTCCTGGCTTCTTAACCGACCCTGGCTAACTGTCCCCTCCTCTCCTGGCAAGCCCTCGGTGTTCTAGCCCCTGGTCAGTTCTGTTCCTCACCGTGCCTCAGTTTCCTCACTCGTACCGTGGGAATTGTAACACCTACCTCCAGGGTGGTAGTGAGGACTCAACAGAGAAGGTTCAGTGCCTTCCCTCTCCTTCTCCTCCTTTCCTTCCTCAGCAGTTCAGGAGGGGCTCACTCAGAGGAGCAACCACCAGCTGACTGAGGAAGGAACCTGTCCACTCTCTTACCAGCTCCGGCAGGGTTATCAGAGACAAATTTTGCTTTGCTTTTTAAGCACCTGCTGTACTTGAGCTGTTCTCTGTCGACAGTCAACATCACAACCCCCTCCATTTACTCTGCAAACAGAGAAGCCCTTTACAGCCTCAGTCTTTAATGACCTCCAGGGGACAGGAGACCAGCCTGGCAGGTTGGGGCCAGTCAGGGAGGTGTCCCCAAAATGTATTTAAATGGCAATTGGGACACAAAGGAAATCTCTAGGACTGGGAACACACCTGTGTTCAGATGTAAGTGACAAGTTGTATCGGAACCTAATGGACAGGATCTGGGGATTAGCTACTGTTCTTGGTGACTCACGTCTGTAAAGAAGGGTCGGGTCAATTCACACTTGTGACTTTGTAAGTACTTCCTCAAAAATTATTAAAAATAGTTAAGAAATGCAAAGAGGCACAAAGAATAACAATACCTATGTACCCGCCTTCAAGGCACATGGAAGAAAGACGACATTCTGACCAAAAAAAAAAAAAAAATGAAATGTATAATCCTTAATTGGATTGTGGATGGCAAAAACAAAACTAGCCACAGAGGTCGTTCTGGGGAACGTCGGGGAAATTTGATCACGAGCCATCTATTGAAAGTAATATTGTATCGATGCTAAATTTCCCAAGTATGATCATGACGTTATGAATAGGCAGGAAAATGCCCTTGTTTTTAGGAGATGCCAGCTACATATTTGAGGGTGCGGTGTCATGAGGACTGTAATTTGCACTCAGACGATTCAGGGAAAAAAATACATGGATAGAGAGGGAGAGATAAAGCAAATGTGGCAAAAATGTTAGCAATTGGTGAGTGTGATGGGGGCAGTATCCTATGCTATTCTTTCAATTTGTCTGTAGGTTTGAAGTTTTTCAAAATAAAAAGCCGGTGGAGGAGACAATAAATACACACTAACCGTGTAAACACTTTAAATCTCAATAAATTAAAATACTCCCAAGGTCGTTGAAGCCCCCCCGTGTGGGGCTACGTGAGAGCCCCTTGGCCCAATTTCAGCGTTTCCCTTGCCCGCACCTACCTTTGTATTCTGTGAGTCATTCTTTCAGTGGTTTGGGCGCCCAGTTTCTGTCTCCCCACCTGCCAGACGGGAATCCTGGTGAGGGTGGGGCGGACCAGGCTTTCTGTGGGTCCCTCCCGGGTCACGTGCTGTGCTGGGCACCCAGACGAGCCCCCTCGTCTCTGTGTTTTGGCCCCCGCTTCCAATCCCACATCCTGGGCTCAGCGTGACACCCCAGTCTTCCTGGAAGTTACATCCCGCAGCACCCATGTTTCTCTCTGATTCTTGTCATGCCTCTTTCTCCTGGCCTCCCCAGCATGACCCACATTGGCCTGTCTGGGGGCTTTCTCTGGGCTGGGCTCGGGGCGGGCCCCGCTCCACAGAGTACACATGCTGGGTCTTCCTGGCAAGAACGACCAGCTCATCTTTTTTTTTTTTTTTTTTAAGTTTTTTAACGTTCATTTATTTTTGAGAGAGAGAGACGGAGCGTGAGCAGGCGGGGTGGGGGGGCAGAGAGAGAGGGAGACACAGAATCCGAGGCAAGCTCCAGGCTCCGAGCTGTCAGCACAGAGCCCGACGCGGGGCTCGAACCCACAAACCGTGAGATCATGTGATCTGAGCTGACGTCAGATGCTTAACTGACGTTAACCTCAGCCCGTTATTTTTCTATGAAAACATGCTTGGCTCTAGGATTGAGTGGAATGCAAAATGTGCACGAATCCTAAAGCTAAACCATGGGGCTTTAAATACCTGTCCCGTATGTGGAGGGCCAGCCAAGTGGCCCTCGGCAAGTCCCTTGCTGTCGGGAGGGGATGACAGCCCCAGGGCTTCCACCTGGTGGGGCGGTGGGAGAACCAGGTGAGATGCTGAGGGGAGAGAGAGCTTGGAGAAGCGATTAGGTGCAGCCGTGTGTGCAGGGAAGCCCCTGGGATTCACAGCCGCCCTTACGAAGGGGGAATCAAGAGGCACCTGCAGTGGGGACCTGCCTTCGAGCCCCCGGCTGGGGGAGCCCAGAGCCTGAGCTCTCCCCTCCCCCGTGCCGTGGCCTCCAGGCCCCGGGGCTTCTGCCAGCACAGGGGACCACCTGTCTCTGCCTCCATCCCTCTCCCGGAGCTTGCTCTGTCTTCCTCCTGTCCCTGGTTGCTCTCATGCCCCTGCCCCCCAGGCCGGGGTACAGACGCGGTCCTCCCCTGCCTCACCCCCCAGGTGGTGTGTGCCAAGTGCTCCGACTACCGGGCTGAGCTCAAATACGATGACAACAGGCCCAACAGAGTCTGCTTCCACTGCTACACCTTCCTCACCGGCAGCGTGCTCCCCGAGGACAAGGAGGACAGGAGGCGGGGCATCCTGGAGGTGAGGGCCAAGGATCTCCACCCAGCAGCCGTGTGCAGGCGCCCGCCACGTGCTGGCACCGTCCTCGGTGCAAAGGAACAAGCCAGCTGCGGTCACATTTCCCATCCTCCTCTCTGCCCCTGGGCACCCCTCCCCTTCCCCCGCAAACAGAGCTGGGCCTGTCACCAAACAGAAGCAACCTTTGGCTCTAGGCTGTCATCCGGACTCTCCACCTGTCCTCTGGCCCCATCCAATAATCACAACGACCTCTCCGCACAGTTCCTGTCTGTATGCCCATGCCCTGCCCCGGAAGTCTCCGGAGGTGAAGAGAGCCGGTGTCTCTGATCCCATTTCACAGATGGGAAGACTGAGGCTGCAGGTCAGGGTCCCACTTCTGGAAAGAGGCAGACTGGAAACTCCATTCTAAGTGGAAGGGACTTCAGGGACCTGTCCCATGGAGACCCAGGCCCAGAGAGGCAGCTTATCCAAGGTCACCCAGCAAGTTAGGAGCCAGCTGTCTGGCCTCTGCCACGTATGTTCTCTCTGCTGCCTTGGGGCTGGTGGAGCCACTCTCCACACCCACAGATGCGCCCCAAGCTGCTCCCTCCCTGCCAGTCGACACCTGTGGGGCACGAGCCACGTTCACTTCCTGCCACAATGTTCCCCAGCCCAGACACTGGCCACCACTGCCCCTCTGCCTGGTTGAAGGCCAGGTTGACATCCCACCGTCCCAGGGAGGTGGGAGAAGACCCCTTCCCCCCATTCCAGCTGAACACAGCTCCCAGGTTTCAAGGTGGTTCCCTTCCGTGGACCTCTGCCCGCTTTCCAGTTTTCCCCACTCCCTGCTCGTGCCTTCCCTGCCCGCTAGGCCACAGGCCCACTCCCTTCTCAGGCCCCCATTCTGTTCCCTGGGGCAACTCGCAGGTGAGAAGCCCCTCCTGGCACCTGCCCCAAGCTCCGGCTGGCCGGGTTTGGACTGCAGCCCTGCCACCGGCCAGCTATGTGACCACAGGCCCGCGACGGGACCTCTCTGAGGCTCAGGGACGAGCAACCCCTCCTTACAGCGTTGCCGCAAGGCTGCGAAATAGTGATTGTCAAAGCCCCCAAACCAGCGTCTGTCACAGAGTGGGCACTCTGTTCCCTGACAGCCTCTGTCTCTGGTTGTAGAAAGGGTCTGCGGCAGGGTCGGAGCAGAGCCTAATGTGCAGCTTCCTGCAGCTGGTCGGGGACAAGTGGGGCAAGAGCGGCCCCCGGGGTTGGTGCGTGATCCCCCAGGATGACCCCCTCGTCCTCTACATCTACGCTGCCCCTCAGGTAATGCCACCGCCCGCCTCCCAGACCTTGGCCTTCTCGCAGTTCATGTGTGTATGGGGTGGGTATTGTTGGCCCCATATGCCCGAGGAGGAAACTGAGCCCCAGTGAGGACATGCTTCCCTCGCGTCAGGGTTATTGGCTTTCAGAGCTGGGCCCAGACTCTGTCCAGCGGGCAGCCAGTCCTCTTCTTCCTGGATGCCCTCCCAGCAGTCCACCTGCTTCATGGGTGTTTGGGAAGTGAGAGGTGGGGACGTGGCTATCACCTTCAAATCGGCTGTCTGAGGCATTGGGGCTGAACAGAAAGACGGCGGCCCATGGCTCTCTCCTCCCCTCCCAGGACATGCGGGCTCACACCTCCATCCCGCTGCTGGGCTACCAGGTGACTGCTGGGACCCAGGCAGACCCCCGGCTCTTCCAGCTGCAACAGTCAGGCCAGCTCTACACTTTCAAGGCTGAAACCGAGGAGCTGAGGGACCGCTGGGTCAAGGCCATGGAGCGGGCGGCCAGCGGCTGGAGCCCCGGGAGGCCCGATGATGGGGACCTGTCTGACTGACCCACAGCTGGCCACTCTCCCCTTCAGAGTCCGGCTCCCAGCACGGCCTGGCCCTGCGGCCTCTGTCAAGCTGATCTTTCAAATAGCTGATTTCCAGGGGCGCCTGGCTGGCTCAGTCTGTAGAGCATGCGACCCTCAATCTCGGGGGCGTACATTTGAGCCCCATGTTGGGTGTGGGGATTACTTAAAAATATAAATAAACTTTAAAAAACAAACAAACGACTGATTTCCAGTCATCAGTGCCCAGACCGTGTGTCTTGACTTGGAATTCAGAAAACGTGGATTTGTTCCTTTGGGGAGGGGGTAACTGAGCATCCCTGTTTGCTCAAGGGCTGAGGTGGTGCTGGGGACATAGGACTTAACAGCGCTAAGACCTGGAAAGTCCCAGATAACCCAGGACTGTTGGTCACCAGTATGGTTCTCAGCCTGGGCTGTACATTAGCATCACTTGGGGACCTTTAAAAAATACCAAAGAAGGGATGCCTGGATGGTTCAGTCGGTTAAGCGTCCGACTTCGGCTCAGGTCACGATCTCACGGTCCGTGAGTTCGAGCCCCGCGTCGGGCTCTGGGCTGATGGCTCAGAGCCTGGAGGCTGCTTCAGATTCTGTGTCTCCCTCTCTCTCTGCCCCTCCCCTGATCGCGTTCTCTCTCTCTCTCTGTCTCAAAAATAAATAAACATTAAGAATACATTAAAAAAAAATCCTTAAGGAAAGAAATAAGGAAGGGAGCCACACAGATATCAGAGGGAAGAGCATTCCGGGTGGAAGGAACAGCAAGTGCCAAGGTCCTGAGGTGGGAGCCTGCCTGGCACATGTGAAGAACAGTGAGGTCAGGATGGCTGGAGCAGAGTGGGCAGGAAGGAACTAAGAGAAGACATCAGATCATAGTCAGATCATCCCTAAACTAAAGGTGAGGCAGATGTGGGGGCCCTCCAAGGGCTGAGTGAGATGGAGAGTCGTTAGGGGGCGGGGCATCTGATTTAACAGACTCCCCCCTGCTGCTTGTTGTGACAGACTGAATGTGGCAAGGGTGGAAACAGTTTAGAGGCTGTGACACCAACCCCCCCCCCCCCCCCCCCGTGAGAGAGACGATGAGAAGGGACTGGATTCTGGATTTATTCTGGAGGTAGAGCAGAGATTCCCTCACAGGGTGAACGTGGTAAGAGAGGCAGAAGGAGCCAAAGGTGACACTGAGTGAGACCTCTGACCTGACAGCATGGAGGACGGAGCTCCTGTTGACTGAGATAAGAAAGCCGTGGAAGCGGCGGGTCAGGGAGCAGCAGCACATCAGATCTCTGACGTGGACAAGTCATAGCTGAGGCACCCACTCCTGGCCACGTCCAGTGGTGGCGTGCCTGAGCCCGGGTACCAGGTCTGGACTGGGGATGTAAACGTGGGAGCTGTCAACCCAGAGATGGGGGTCAAAGTGTACATCAAACAGGGGCGCCTGAGTGGCTCAGGCGGTTGAGCGTCCGACTCTTGATTTCAGCTCAGGTCATGATCTCACAGTTGGTGAGTTCGAGCCCCAAGTTGGGATCTGCGCTGACATCGCAGAACATGCTTGGGATTCTCTCTCTTACTCTCTGGCCCCCCCCCCCGCCCCTCTTGGGCACACATCCTGTCTCTCTCTGTCTCAAAATAAGTAAATAAACTTAAAAAAAAAAAAAAAGACTATCAAAGCATGCGTGAAACAGAAGGAAGAGGTCCAAGTCCTGAGCCCTGCACATCCCAACATTTTAACCTTTTGACCTACGTTTACAATTCTGAGAATTTACCGCAAGGAGACAGGCCAGTGCGACAAGATTCATGGACATGATTTACAATAGTTCTCCCAAACTGAGGACTACAGAAATAACCCGTCCAAATGGGGAGACCTTTGCCCATAAACTTATGCCCATCCAGAGGGACTCAGACAAACTGCTGTATCCATGCAGCGAACCATGCGGCTGTTGGAAGGGAAGGCTTAAATGTTACTGTGCTGCCTTGGGAAGACCGCCGGGATGCGTTAAGCAAGGAACAACCACAGAAGGATCGAACACTTTTAAACGCTCACTGTGTGTCAAGCACTGTGCTAAGAACTTGGAGGCGATTATTTCATTCGATTCTTCTGTTTTCTCATTTTTTTTTAAATGTTTATTTGTTTTTGAGAAAGAAAGAGAGCGTGTGAGCGGGGGAGAGGCAGAGAGAGAGAGGGAGACAGAGAATCCCAAGCAGGCTCCACACCCATCAGCCCAAAGACCCATGTGGGGCTCGAAACCACCAACCTTGAGATCACGACCTGAGCTGAAATCGGATGCTCAACTGACTGAGCCACCCAGGCGCCCCTGATTCTGAATAATATTAGAAGTAGGTGCTAATTTGGATCCTCATTTTACAGATGAGAAAACCACGGCTTCGTTGGTTGAATAATTTGTTTGTGGGCACATAACATGGGGTAGCGGAGGCAGCATTCCCAACCATTGTGTGGTGGAACATTCCAGTCCTGCCTGGATGGAGACGTTTTGTATCTGCACCATCTTTTAAGGGCTACCCAATATACTGCAGGAGTAGATGATTTGCTTTCTTCTTTAGGTGCTTCTGTGGATTTGGATTTTTTTCACTATCGCATATCACTTCTATAATCCCAAGGACAAAAGTGGTTTCCCATGTTAAGAGGAACATAAAGGAAGGAACAAAGGAAGACTCACCTGTTCTTCTCCAGGGGCCCAACCTGCTATGCAGGGTTGCTAAGACATCAGTGCCAGAGCCCAGGGGCTGAGTGGCCTCAGGGAAGCACTACCTGGGAGCACCCAGTGAGAAGGGGATCACTTGTTAGGCCACTTGTTAGGGTCATGGAAATGTGGAAGGACCAGAGGGTAGGGGAGGGCCTGGACTTGGCAGAACTCGGGGGTCCCACCGGAGAGCCATGGACACTGAGAGGGTTGTCCCCTGGGAGCCCAAATGGCCCCCTGTGACCCGGGCAGCCTTTGACCTCTCCCTGCATCTCCTCACCCTGGATTCCTCACTCGCTGACACTGTGCATCCCAGGCTCTGGCTGTGGGGCGGCAGAGGCTCCGAGGGCTTTGAATTTCTTCTGCGAAAGGTCCCTACCTCTAAAAAGCTGGAGGTTCCCCAGCAGTCTGGGAGCTCTGGTGCCCATGCACCCCCACCCTGGCGAGAGAACTCAGAGGGAAGAGAGAAGGCTGGCGGGTGTCAGGGCGAGGGCATCTCTGGAGGGCCTGGTGGACCCCGAGTCACCTGGAAGGCCTCCCCTTCTGGGAAATCTCCCTTCCACAGGCACAAGGAGGTGGCGTTGCTGCCAGCACGCTGGGGCTCCAAGAATGGCATTCATTCATTCACTCATTCATTTCTGCCTGTGTTCGTCATTGCTGGCGTTATTATTTTATGATGTGGTGAGCACTCGGCCCGCATCATCTCACTTCATTCCGTAACGGCCTTTTGGCATTGTTTCAAGTGACCACGTTTTACGGATGAGCAAGACTGAATAACCTGTCCGTGGTCACCCAGCCGGGGAGTAACGAATGTATTCAAGTTCAGACCCAGGCCCACCGGATTCCAAAGTCTGACCCCAGCTAGCACTAGGGGGCAGTATCTCCCAGGGATTAATGGGTCCGGGCCACCACACAGCTCTGCCACTTACGGGCTGCGTTGTCTTGGGCGAGGCTTCGCCACTCCGTGTGGGGGTTTCCTCACCTGTCAAAGGAGGGATAACCATGGTCCTACCTCTCTAGGGACTGACGTGTCAACTGAATGGATACATGTCCGGCATTCAGAACAGTGACGGGCCACCCGTGATTATTACAGGCATTCACAGGTATCAGCTCTTTCCTCCTGCTCTGTCTGCCTCCTTATGCTGTGATGCCCGTATTTCTGGAGGATATCAAGAAAAAGTTGATAAAAAGTTGAAAAAAAATCAAAGTCCTGGCTCTAAGGGAGCTCAGTGTCTAGGTCATTAAAATCACTTGGGACTCTTTTGAAACACTCCCAATGCCCAGGCTGCACCCCAAGCTCAAATAAGAAGCCCTGAGTTTGGCTGGGGCTGTGGCATCAGACTTTTAAAGCTTGATGGTGATTCTGATAGACAGCTCACTCCGAAAGGGCGGGACCGGTTCCTGAGCCGGTCATCTCTTCGCTCCTTCAATCACTGCTTCGCTCCTTCAATCACACCAAAGCTATACTGCTCTATCCAGTTTGCATTAAGACTGGTATCTATCTCCACCACTGAAAATGTAAGTTCCTGGAGGGCAGGGACTTTGTCTCTTGTTCACCATGTTTCCCAGCCTCTGGCCCACAGTCCGTCCTCGGACCGTTGGGATGAATTGTGTGGCTCAGATACGGCAAGGTGGTCACCGTACTTACTAATCGTTGCTATGGCCTCATCGATGCAGTTCTAGAACCTTCACGCCTGCCCTTCCCCAGCACTGACCCTCTTTTATTCATCCCTGCACCCCGGAACTTGGCAGAGGGAGCTCTATAGACTCTCATAAAAGAGTTCTAGGACTCTTATGTTTTGAGCGAGTGCTCAAAACCTATCCTCTGGCCTGGATTCACACTAGCTCTGCCAGGCCACGTGCTCTTTTTCTTCCACTGAGGCGCCTGGAGGTCAAAGACGTGAAATGACGTGTGCAAGGCCACGTGGCACTCCTGTGGACTCTCTCAGGGACCAGGACGAGATGCTCCTAACTCTGACTGTGGCCTCATCCCTTGGCCTTTTCCTTACTGCTGCCTGCCTCTCTCCCATGGCTGGACCCCAGGACCCCGCTCCTCTCTGAAACTGGTCACAGTGAGAGAACTCACCATGGAAATCGGCAAATCGGCCCCTCTCACCCCTCCGCCCGCTGAAAAAAGAGCTGGCTGTTCATTTTCGCCATGGGACACCCAGCCTGGCACCCTGAGCCCACCTGCCCATGTCTTGAGCTTACAGCCCTCAAGGGTGGCCCAGATGCCCAATCATTATTCATTTTTTGAGCCACAGAGACAGAGTGTGAGTGGGGGAGGGGCGGAGGGAGAGGGAGACACAGAATCCGAAGCAGGCTCCAGGCTCCGAGCTGTCAGCCCAGAGCCCAACGCAGGGCTCGAACTCCTGGACCGTGAGATCATGACCTGAGCTGAAGTTGGACGCTTAACCGAATGAGCCACCCAGGCGTCCTCCCAAGAGCTAACGTTTAAAGAGCACTTACTGTGTGCTTTCCACGTATCAGCTCATTTAATCCTTACACGAGTCCATTCTACAGACGAGAATAAGGAGGCGCAGAGAGATTCGACCACTTGCCCCACATCACACGGTGGGGAAGCAGAACTGGTCGTAGAGGCTCTGTGACCTCTCTGGGAAGCAGCAAGAAGCACATCAGATTTCAAATTTTAAAAACATGATGTTGAGTCCTGGTTCTGTCACCCCCTTGTGACTTCACTCTGCAGGCCCCAGCTTCCTTCCTCATTCATAAAACAGGATGACCAACACGTGCACTGCGCATTAATAGGCTTGTTTCAGGGTCAAAAGATATCATGGGTGTAAAAGGGCTTCAAAGGCCGTAAAGGGCTGAGGACATGAGTGGATGATTAGCATATGGTTCTCCTTTCCCATTTTCATGTTCTCTCTGGCTTCTCGGAAGGGTTCTCTGCCTCAGTGGGCCCAGTGCGTGTGGTGCCCAGTAAGCTCCTTCTCGGAGGCGGAGGTGCTCGGGGAGTGACTTCTCCTCCTTTATTCTCTGCTGGGCCCCTATTTCCCAGGCTTTTCAGGGAGACTCATCACCTGTCCTCTCTCCCACGACCATCGAGCACAGTCTCGGAGGGCGGAGGGTTCACTCCAGCAGGCACTTAACCTCACATCAAGACCAGCCCTGGAATGAAGTCCACGAGCACATCTTAGACATTATGGTAGAAACCAGTTGGAAATTATAATTTGTTTTATAGAAACTGGCATAAGGAAACTTTCCAGAAACACATCTACTTTTGTGAAACAAGGCAATAAATCCTGGTCTTTGAAAAAAAATCATTTATTTGTCTTTTAAAAGTCATTTTTAATATATTTCATATTTTTTTTTCATGAAAATACATCACTTTCTTGGAAATACAACTTACAATAAAGCGCACGGATCTTAAGTGTATGGACTGATGACTTTCCACATGTGTTCACGCACATAATCACCACTCAGACCAAGGCCCAGGACCCACTTCTAGCACCCGGGAGGGCTCCCTCATGTCCCGCCCCCAGGCAATGCCTGCTCCCACAGTATTGATTTATTTTTGGTACAAAATTCAAAAGGGGCAAAGGATAAGTTGAAAAATCTCCCTTCTATCCTGCAGTCAGATACCCATTTTTTACCCTAAGAGTCGCTATTACTGGCTTCTTACAGATATCCCCAAAGAAAGGAGACAGGTGTACCCACGCACAAACACACACAGTTATGTTATATTGTGTTATGTTACGTTACAGTATATATATTCTCTCTCTCTCCTTTATACAAAAAAAGCACTTGACTATGCAATTGTCCTGTTCTTTATGTTTTTTAACTTAATACATCTTAAAGCACTGGAATCATTTTAACAATCGGCAGTATCTTTACCAAAACGCTGCCCCTTACAAACACTTGGTTTACATAAAATCCAAATTTTATTACCAAATAATTCTTAAAAATGTTTTTTAATGTTTATTTTTGAGAGAGAGAGAGAGAGAGAGACGGAGTGCAAGTGGGGGAGAGACAGAGAGAGAGGGAGACAGAATCAGAAGCAGGCTCCAGGCTGTCAGCACAGAACCCGAGGTGGGGTTCGAATTCACTAAACCGCAAGATCATGACCAGAGCCAATGTCGGGCGCTTAACCGACTGAGCCGCCCAGGTGCCCCTATTATCAAATAATTCTATGCTCTGCCTTACAGCTCTCTGAGGGTCCTTAGGCAGCTAGTCCTGCTACTACATCAAAAAATACGATTCGGGGCGCTCCTGGGTGGCTCCGTCGGTTGAGTGTCCAACTCCAGCCCAGGTCATGATCTTGTGGTTCGTGAGTTCGAGCCCCGCGTCAGGCTCTGTGCTGACAGCTCGGAGCCTGGAGCCTGCTTCGGATTCTGTGTCTCCCCATCTCTTGGCCCCTCCCCTGCTCATTCTCTGTCTCTCTCTGTCCCTCAATAATAAACTAATGTTTAAAAAGTTTAAAAGGTATTTCTTTAAAAAAAATGATTCAATTAGGCAAATATGATTCATGTAACTTTTCACAGCCTACCCAAACCATCCTGGGTTTGTATATTGGTCTTATTGGTATTATCTTTTCCTTTTGTAGCCCTTATCAACGACAATATCATACGTTTATATTCTCAATAATTCATGAGTTCTTTTTTTTTTTTTTAAAGTCTAGTTGTACTTTATTGAGAAGTTAAAGAGCACAAAATAGAATGCAATGCAGGGATTTTTAAGAACAACAGAAACATAGAACTGAATATGTCTCTTAGAATCCATTGGCTGCACAAGATTTTCTATTGACTTTTTTTCCCCTTAGACTCTGGACTGCCGTTTAGTTATAGGAGTCAGTGTCTTCTTACTTGATTGAGATTCCTTTTCTTTTTTTTTTAATATAATTTATTGTCAAGTTAGCTTACAGTGTGCACAGTGTGCTCGTGGCTTTGGGAGTAGATCCCTATGATTCATCACTTACATACAACACCCAGTGCCCATCCCAACAAGTGCCCTCCTCAATGCCCATCACCCATTTTCTCCTCTCCCCCGCCCCTCCCCTATCAACCCTCAGTTTGTTCTCTGTATTTACGAGTCTCTTATGGTTTGCCTCCCTCTCTGTTTGAAACTATTTTTTCCCCTTCCCTTCCCCCACGGTCTTCTGTTAAGTTTCTCAAATTCCACATGTGCGTGAAAACATGTATCTGTCTTTCTCTGACTGATTTATTTCACTTAGCATCATACCCTCCAGTTCCACCCACGCTGTTGCAAATGGCAGGATTTCGTTCTTTCTCGTTGCCAAGTAGTATTCCATTGTGTATATAAACCACATCTTCTTTATCCATTCATCAGTGGATGGACATTTGGGCTCTTTCCGTAATTTGGTTATTGTTGACAGCGCTGTTAATAAACATTGGGGTACATGTGCCCCTATGCATCAGCACTCCTGTATCCTTTGGATAAATTCCTAGCAGTGCTATTGCTGGGTCATAGGGTAATTCTATTTTTAGTTTTTTGAGGAACCTCCACACTGTTTTCCAGAGCGGCTGCACCAGTTTGCATTCCCACCAACAGTGCAAAAGAGTTAATAATTCATGAGTTCTAAAGGACATGTGTGAGAGACCAAAAAACCAAAACCAAACAAAACACACACACACACACACACACACACACACACCAAGTGACTAAAATGTGGAACACAAATTGTGGAATTTCTCAAAGGCCTGCATTATTGGAGCTTATTAGTTTGGGGTGAATAAAAGGGAAAAGAAGTATTTTGTACTTTCAGATGCGTTAAGCAGTTTTCCAGGAATTGGTCAAGAGAATCCTCTGGTGGTATATAAACTTCCCCAGGGGAGACAGCAGTTCAGCTAAAGGTGCAGCGGAGGGTGCTGGGCTGGGCTGGGAGTTCCAGGAAGCAGAGTAGGGTGCGGTCAGGAGCAGGAAGGCTAGGAGATAATCCAGGGGTGCCTAGGTCGCCCAGTCAGTTAACCATCTGACTCTTGTTTTTGGCTCAGGTTATGAACTCACTGTTCAGAGGTTCAAGCCCTTCATTGGGCCCTGGGCTGACAGCACGGAGCCTGCTTGAGGTTCTCTGTCTCCCTCTTTCTCTGCCCCTCTCCTGCTCACACACTCTCTCAAAAATAAAGAAATAAACGTTAAAAAAAAAGTTTAAAAGATAATCCAAATCAAAGTCTTCAGATGCAGCAGCAAGGCCAAAGAGCATACACAGGGCCCCAAACCAAAGACACAGCCAATGGGCAGAGCTTTGGAGCTGGACTGGCTGAGCACGGAGTTAGAAACAAGTTGGCAGGCACCAGATTGTTGCCAAGAGTGAGGCCATAGCTCATTGGTCTCTAGGTGCATGTGTGGGACATGCTGACCCACCGTATGGACTTTGTGGAGCATTGTTACAATAACGGCCCCCAACGGAATTAGCCCCACCCCTGTCTTTTGGAATGTTTCTAGTATCATGTGAAGAAGCCCAGCATGAAAGACCCCAGGGAGAGAAAGGTTTAGGCATCCCAGCCCAGCAGGTCTAGACTACCCAAGTGAGCTGAGCAGTAAGCAGACTGCAGCTACACGAATAAGACCAGAAGAAGAACCACCCAGCCAACTCACAGACCTGCAAGAAAGTCATTCAGTTTTGGGATGGTTTGTTACACAGCATCAGATAGCTTATACATCCCTTTACCCTATGAATTTACTATGTGAGTCTACAAAGGGTCTCTCGTGTTAGGCAAACTCAGAATTGTGAGACCCAGAATTACAAGTATCTTATGTGTTAATAATTATGTTCATCTTCCCATGTACTATTTAATTTAATGTCATGACAATCCAGTGAGGAAGAGGAAGAATGAATGTGCCATATTTTCATTAAACGTGTGAGGAGACTGAGGCACAGAAAGATATATTACTGTCCCAGGATTACTCAGCAAGTCAGTAGGGATACTATTATGGACTGAATTGTGTCCCCCCACTGCCAAATTCCTTTTTTGAAACCCTAATCCCCCCATGTGACTGTATTTGGAAACAGGGCTTTTAAAGAGCTAATTAAAATTAAATGAGGTCATAAGAGTGAGCCCTGAGGGCACCTGGGTGGTTCAGTCTGTTGAGCATCCAACTCCTGATTATGGCTTAAGTCATGATCCCAGGGTTGTGGGATCAAGCCCCACACCGGGCTCCACACTAAGTGGAGGAGCCCGCTTGAGATTCTCTCTCTCTCTCTCTCTCTCTCTCTCTCTCCTCTCTCCCTCCCTCCCTCTGTCCGTCTGCCCCTCTCTCCCACTCGTGCATGCATTCTCTCTCTCTGTCTCTAAAAAATAAATAAAAAATTAAAAAAGTGAGCCCCAATCCAATAGAACTTATAAAAAGAGGAAGAGACATCAGGGATGATATACGCAGGGAATAAGTCAAGGGAGGACATAGAGAGAAGTTGACTGCAAGTCAAGGAGGGGGGCCTCAAGAGAAACCAAGCCCTGCTGACACCTTAATCACAGACTCACAGGCTCCAGAACTATGAGAAAATAAACTTAGGTTGTTATGGCAGCCCCAACAGATAGCGATGCTCAAAATTAGGTCTTTCACTTTCTTAATAAGAATATTTTACAACAATGAGGTACCATTTCTTACATATCAAATTGGCAAAGATTTTTAAAAGATAAGCTATGTAGTCGTAAGGATGTGAAGAAATGGGCTTTCCCAAACGCCACTGGTGGGAGGCCAAATTGGTACAACTTTCCAGAGGGAACATGGTAATCCATATCAAAGGTCTTTAAAATGTATTCACCAACACTTTTTTTGTAATAGCAAAATATTGGAAATGGTGTATGGCAGATTATATTTTCTGAAGATGGAAGCACTGATCCCATTTCCTCTGGAACCCGGACAAACCTATGTAGTTGCCATAACCAATAGAATACAATAGAATACAGTGAAAGGGTGTGACTTCACAAGGCTAGGTTGTAAAAGGCATTGCAGCTTCCACCTTGGCTCCTTGGCCAGACTCACATTGCGAAAGTCAGCTGCCATGTCACCAGGATGCGCTAAGCAGCTCCTTAGAAAGGTCCATCCTTAGAGGAACTGAGGCAGCCAGCCCTCAGCTGGAACTACTTTGCCGGTTACATGAGTGAGTAACTTCAGAAATGGACCTTCCTTCAGAGGACTGCAGCCCCAGCCAACATCTGACCGTGGCCTCCTGAAAGACCGCAAGTGAGAACCATCCAGCTCAGTCCTTCTCAAAGTTCTGATCGACAGAAAACCTAAGAGAAAATAAATTTTTATTGTCTTTTGTCGCTATGTTTTGGGGTGATTTGTTATACAGCCACATATAATTAATACAACAACCTATATGTCCATCAAGAGGGGACTTGATTATAGCACATGCCTACAATGAAATACTACTCGGTTGTTTAAAAAAAATGAAGAAGCCCCCTTTTTTAAAAAAAAAATTTTAATGTTTATTTATTTTTGAGAGGGAGAGAGAGAGCGTGAGTGGGGGAGGGGCAGAGATAGAGGGACGCACAGAATCCAAAGCAGGCCCCAGGCTGCTCTGAGCTATCAGCACAGAGCCAGAAGCGTGGCTTGAACTCACGGACCGCGAGATGATGACCTAAGCCCAAGTCAGACCCTTACCTGACTGAGCCACCCAGACACCCTGAAGAAGCTCTTTAGGTACTGACATGGGAAGTCCTCCAAGATAATATGTTAGGTGAAAAATGCAAAGTGCAAAATAGTATATAGAGGATGGTACCATTTGTGAAAAATTCTCTATACATAGAGAATACCTATGTATTCTCTATAGGTGTATACACCTGTATTTTATACTTGTGTGTGTATATATACATACACATATACTATATACATATGTATAATTTATATACATGCAAAATATCTCGAGAACAGAGGTGGGGAAATGCCTTTGAAATTTGAACCTTATGAATATATCAAAAAAAAAAAAGTTTAAAATGTTTAAGTAGTGCTTTCTCTTCAACACAGAAGTTTCACTTCTAGGAATTTATCCTTAGTAAATAATCATGGCAAAGATTTAGCTGTGAGGGTGCTGTCACTTCATTTACTATCGTGAAAATGGTGGGGCTCCTGGCTGGTTCAGTTGGAGGAGCATGTGATTCTTGGTCTTGGGGTCGTGAGTTCAAGCCCCATGTCGGGTGTAGAGGTTGCTTGAAAAAATAAACTTTAATACATGCAAATGGTAAACAACCCAAGTAGTCAGCAATAGGAAGTTTATTGAATAGCTTATGCCACTCTCATACTGTGCCACCATCACAAATGGTGGTGGAGGGGCACCTGGGTAGCTCAGTCGGTTGAGTGTCCAACTCTTGATTTCCAGTTGGTCATAGTCCCAGGGTCGTGGGAGCCTCCCTGCTTAGCTCAGAGCCTGCTTGGGATCCTCTCTCTCTTTCTCTCTCTCTCTCTCTTTCCCTCTGCCCCCTCTGCTGCTTGCATGCTCTCTCTCTGAAAAGAAAAGACAAGAAAAGGAAAGGAAAGGAAAGGAAAGGAAAGGAAAAAGAAAAGAGAAGAGAAGAAAAGAAAAGGAGAGGAAAGGAAAGGAAAGGAAAGAAAAGAAAAAAGAAAAGAAAAGAGAAGAGAAAAGGAAAAAGAAAAGAAAAGAGAAGAGAAGAAAAGAAAAGAAAAAAAAGAGAAGAAGAGAAAAGAAAAGAAAATGGTGCCGGAGAGAACAATTCTGTGCCCGGTGAAGCGATCAGCGATCATGATATAGTAATTGATAAGAAGTTATGAAATGGTACCACTTAATCTTATCTTTAAAGTAAATGTAACCATGCAAACATAGAGGGAGGTGTAGATCAAGACACATGGATAGATACAGATTGAGAAATGTTAACAGTGGTAATCTCTGGGAGGTCTGACTCCTTAATTTTGTTTTCTCCTTTTTCATCTGTGTTTTCAAAAACAAACATGTGTTACTTTCGGAAAAATACAAAGGCTAAAAGTTTGTCTCTCTATTGTTTTTTTTGTAAAGATTCATGGATGATCCTATAAATAGCAGCTCTGGGTAGAGAATTTGCAACTTTGTTTTTTAAAGAGGACAGTTCTTCAAGGGCAAAGATCGCCGGACCTTCATCGGGTAGAGAAAGCAGCCCACCCTGCTAAGAAGTCCTCGAATCTGGTCACGACGTTGACGCCTTCCCAGGCCGCTGGCCAGTGGGGGCCGCATCCGGAAGCTGTCCTCAAACTACTCCTGATCAAAACTGGTAGGCAGAGGAGGTCCCAGGATCTCTAGAGGAAGGTGGTCATCACTGAGCTGTGATCTTGGGACGAGTCTCCAAACTCCATTTCCAGAGTCAGCACATTGAGCACACTGTTTTCACGTCCATCGTAGGTTAAAAATCGCCAAGTGCTGGGGCGCCCGGGTGGCTCAGTCGGTGAAGCATCCGACTCTTAGTTTCCGCGCAGGTCACGATCTCACGGTTTGCGGGTTCGAGCCTCACGTCGGGGCTCCGTGCTGACAGCGCGGAGCCTGCTTGGGATTCTGTCTCTCCTTCTCTCTCTATCCTTCCCCCACGTATGCTCTTTTTCTCTTTCTCTCTCTCTCTCAAAATAAAAAAATAAAGTTTAAAATAAATAAATAAAGAGGCAATCAAGGTAAAATGAGGTCAGATGGGTGGGCCCCAATCCAATACGACTGGTGGTGTCCTTAGAAAACGATGCGATGAGGACACGGATGGGCATGGAGGGAAGCCAACCAACCCCGCTAACACCTCATTCTAAGGGGTGGATGGTAAGAAAATTCTAGCCGCAGGACGGCAAGAAAATTCATTTCTGGTGTTTAAACCACCTGGCGGTGGTACTCTATTACGGCAGCCCTAACAAACCAACACACCAAGTTCCCCAGAGATACACGTTTACGGAAGACGGAGAACATGTCCGTTGTCTGCAGCGAAGACCCTTATCTCCTGGTGACAGCTGTGAGGTGTGGAGCTGACGGGGATTACTGGGGCACCTGCAGCCGCTCAGGTCCACCGCTGTTGGCCGCGCGGTAGCACCCCCCCTTTCCAGCAGGCCCAGAAGTAATCCCAGTGCCCTGCCGGCCCGAGGTGCACCCGGGACCTGGCTGGAGAGATGGCCTCCAGTTCCCCGTCAAGGCTGCAGCCCTGCGTGGAGCGGCAGCCTGGCCCTGAGGCCACAGCACAGTCTCACCAGTCCCCTCTCCAGGGACCACTTGGGACCCTGACAGTCCTTTCGGAGGGGCCCTTCCCAGACCTGCCCACCACCTGTCTGCCCAGAGATTCTGGCTGCTGAAGTTCACCCCACGCTGCCATCAGATCCTGGAAATACGGTTGCTGGTCCGGAGGGAATGCGTGGTCACCACATCCCAGAGACTGCCCTTTGTGGGGCTTTAAAGGCCTCTGGGCATTCTTCCTCTCAAAGGCCACGTCCCTCAGAAGTACTCAGATCCACCCACTGGCCACGTCACGTATCATCTGCATAAACTATAGAAGCTGAGTCGCAATTGTCTAGTTAACCTTTTGTAGACATTTAATCGTTTCGTCTTTATAATATGCTCTTCTTGCTTGGGAGCTAGTAACCGGCCCCCCTGTGGCTCAAGTGTCTCCGTGGATGTTTGAAAAGCTGGCTGGTCCTGGGCACCGTAGTGATTGATGCAGCTGTGGGGGGTCCCTAGGGCCCCTTCTAAGGAGGTCCAGTGGGTACTGGGTGTGCCCGACCCAGGAGGAGCCCCCAGGCACCCTATGTCCAGTCACAATGCCCCAATCTCCTTCCGGGGCTGTAGGGTAAGAGGGCCGCCCTTTTCCAAGCATCTTCCTCCTCTTTAAACTTGTTCCTTGGCGAGCTGGCACCTCCCCTTGCTTCCAGCAGATTTCCCCTGGGCTGGAAAAGCCAAGGGCTAGGAAATCCTTAGCCATCGTGGCATCCAAACCTCCCCCCATTACAGAGATGAGAAAACCGGGGCCCAGAGGAAAGAGAGTCTTCTCCCGGAGCACCCGTGCATTTTTGTGGATCTCGAACGCAGCACTCGGCCCTAGGTTGAGAGGGAGATTTTGAGACTGCTCACACTGTAAGCAGTGTGTTTCCACCCTTCTCTGACCATTGACAATCCCAGGTTTGCTTTCTGCCCAGGTCAGTGTTTTTCTCCCAGCTGTGCTGTGGGTCTCTCTCTCTCAACAGCACCCCGCTGGGACCTTGGGGAAGGCTTTGCCCCAGGTGCTGAGGGTCTGGGGTTGCTAGACACAAAACAGGATGCCCAGTTAAATTTGAATTTCAGAGAAACAACAATTTTTTTTTTTTTTTTTTTTTTTTTTTAGTGTCAGGATATCCCGAATGTTGTTGTTTATCTGAAATTCAAATTTAAGTGGGCCTCCTGTATCTTTATTGATGAAACCTGGCCACCCGCTGAGGGTCCTCTTTCGTTTGAGTCAGGCCCTTCCGCCACCAGCAGCTGTGTGTTTCCTTGTCACACCGCAGCGGCCCTCCAGGCAAATGTTTTTGAACGGAAGAGCATCACGGTTCGGGGGAATCCCCCCACTGTCCCCGTAACGTATGTATTGGCAAAGAGCGATGCCCGTGAGAGGAAAATAAAAGAGGCCACGGGAGTTCCTCCCACCCTGGGGACAGCCCCGGCCATGTTGGCTGTGGGAAGGCAGTTTTACCTGGACGGCTTGCTCTCGACCTCTCAGAGAGGCTCAGGCTGTGATGAGAAGCTTTGCGACACCAGAGGTCAGACCTTCCCAGCCAGCTCCTCTGGGGGTCTGTTACTCTTCCTCCCCACACCACCCCCTTCTGAGAAGAGGTCTACTGGGAGGAATGGGCTCCTGGGCTGTGAGCTGGGCAGGTGGCTCGACTTCAGGGATCATGATTGTGTCTTCGTCAGGGGGTCATTGTGGGTAATACAGGAGGAAATTCATGCAAAACGCTTGGCACACAGTAAGAGCTCCCTATCAATGGTGGCTATTGTTCGAATAATGCGAAGGGCTTTTACTTCACCCCCAAGCCAGGGCGTCTTCGTAAGAAGGCTGCTGTCAGTTCTCTGGGCTCCCGCAGTTTGTCCTTTATGAAACAGGGGGGCCTCCAAAATGGGCACATCCCCTGGACAGGCATCAGCCTTAAGCTGGAGTCAGTTCTTCATCTGGGCTGGATTTTCAGTTGCCCGGCCGGGGCCCCGAGGAGGCAGGGCTCAGAAGAAGTTGGCTTCGAGGGTTGAAGAAATAAGTTTCCTACCCTGGTGTCCCTGAGGGAAGGCAGGCCACAGTTTGTGCCTGACGGTGGGAGCGGCGAGGGGGCTTGGGGTTGTGTCCCTGGAGAGGAAGAAAGGCGGGGCCGTGGGAAAGGGCCTGCGAAACACACGTCCTCGGTTTCCTCTTCTGGAACTTCCGATACCAGGCCCCAACAAATGCACTTTGGTTGGAACCCAGGTGGGAAAGCCCCCGGAGCCAAAGCTCTGTCCCTTTAACATCTGCCTCCGCCGAGCGCCCTGGAGTTGGGACACTCCGGCTTCTTAGAAAGAAACTGAAACCCCTTAGGAGAAACTCTACCACTTCCCCTTCCTCAGTAAGAGGAACTTGGAGTTGCCCTGACAGGAAAGTCTTGGTGGGGTTTCTCGGAAGCTGCCACTGCTTCTCTACTGAGGAAAACCGCAGGCCGGTGGGGGCGGGAGGGGGGGGAGCAGGGGGCCAGGCCAAGGGCCAGGCTGGTGGAGAACCAGCCATTGACAAAGTCACAGCCATCAGATAGGCTCCTGGGGAGCTGGAATATTTTCTCTTGGGCACCACCTGCCAACTTCTCCTTGGCGTCCTCACGCTGCTCCCCTTTCACTCAGCTGCCCAGGCTCTCTCCCCACGGAAGCCACCCCCTCCCCCATGCCACAGGCCTTTTCACCAAAACACCCTGCCTCTGGGCTCTAGATTCCCCACTATACGCGCCACCTGTCAAAACTCATCCCTCTAGTTCTACCCCTCAGAGAGGCACTCTCTAGTAGAGGCATTGGGGGTACCCAGTGGGCATAGGGAGCGACATTCTGGAAGAGGCCATACCCTCTGTGCTGTGTCAGAGAGCCTAGGGAGTGAAGGAAGGACATCTACCAGGCACGCACGGATGCCTGACTTAACAGTGGCTGCTGTTTGCTTCACTCGTTTCTAGACTGGACACAGGCTTCTCTCTGGGGAACGGGGGTGTCTCTTCCCCCCGCCCCGCCCCGGACATGTCTGGGGGCAGTGCTGCAGTAAGAAGAAATAGTACGTAGGCACAGGTCACGTCCTAGGCCCGGCCCCAGGAGAAGCCGAGACACCCTCAGGTCCTCAGCTTTAGTACAAACACATCAGTATGATAGAGCCCCAGAATCTGGCCATAGCGCCCTTGCCGACAACTTTGCATGCTTTCCCGCTGCCTGGAGGGCAGAGCCCAGGCTCTGTGGCCGGTGTATACGGCCCCGTGCTGAGGGCCCTGGCTCTCCTCTCCCGCTTCTCTGAGCTTGGACCTGATGAGCTACAGCCTCCTTCACCCAGCTGTCTCCTGCTCACGCAAGTCCCAGGGGACCACGGATGGCCTAGAGAGGCCCTCCCTGCTCCCAGCCCCAGGCCAGACGGGTTAGGGGCTGCCTCCGTGACCCCACTGGGTGCACCACTCCCAGACTTTATCTACATCACCTTGTGGTTTCTAGTCTCTTGACCATCGCCCAACCCGTAGGATCCTGAGGGGCAGCGACGGTGGGCTTGGCGGATCTCAATGAACATTTGGTGAGGGAGTAAATGAGTGAATTTAATGCTATCTGCCAGGCTGTGTGGCTGAGAGCCCCCGCGTGCCCACAGGCCCAGACATCCACGTGTGGATGTGGACGCCCACGTGCAGTGGGAGGAGACACGTGCATGCCTGTCATGGTGTCCCTGAGATGTGTGTCTGTGGGTCCCTGCCTCTCTGCACCAGCATCATGGATTGTGTCCTTCTGGCCAGCAGGTGGCGCTGCGCCCTTCCTCTGCAGTGTTCATCCGCCCTGACCGGCTCTGGCTGTCATCACCAGAGGGGCCCTCAGCAGGCACAGCAGCCTCCCATATCCCACAGGGGGACCAGGACTGCCTGGGTCTCATGCCGAATCAGTCTGGTCTTCCAACTGAGCAGCCAGGGCTCTGATACCACGGTTCAACCCCCGTGTCCATGGCACTCTGTATGCCCAATGCCAAGCTGGACCTCACAGGACAGCCTGACGTCCAGGCAACGGAAAAGCATAAAGGTTAAAAGAAAAGCATGGGCTCGCACTCCCAGCTCTGGCTCTGGCTGTCTGTATGACCTTGGACGGGTCCCCTACCCTCTCTTAACGCGTTTCTCTGGTAAGTGGGAATCACGGCAATCTGTACAATGAAATAATCAATGTAAAACATGGGCCACCGTGGGGCTGTACCATAAGGCAGTGGCTCTCAAACTGTAACCTCGGAAGGCTTGTTAAAATAGATTGCTGGGCACCCCTTCCAGAGGTTCAGATTCAGTAGGTCTGAGGTGGGACACGTGAATTTGCCTTTCTAATGGGTTCTTGCCATCTGGAGACCACACTCTGAGAACCCCTGGATCATGACCCGATCCTATGATGCTCATAGGCAGTCAGGGGAGACGCACACAGGACAAAAGCATCCAGCCTCTGGTGAGATGAACTAGAAACAGAGGAGAAGGAGGAGCAAATTCTGAGGCCTGCAGGGGCCCAAGGGAGGAGTGTGTGTGTGTGTGTGTGTGTGTGTGTGGCGGGGGGCAAGGGTGACTGGGCAGTAAAGGGGAGGGGGGGTCTCTGGACCTGGCTGTGTTCTCTCCTCCAGCCCCGAGCAGTCACACTGGAGGCGGTGAGCCCAGGGGCCAGCTGCCGGAGAGCAGGACCGCCTGGCTGTCCCTCGAAGGGATGGGTCGATCAGTTCTCTTTTCCCAGCTTGGCCTCTGCTGTGCTTCCTCAGCTTCTGGGAACCCACATTTCCTTTCTCCGTCTTTTTTAAAATACTGCTTTTTAATCAAATTATCATAAAGGCAACGCATGTCCATCTTAGAACATTAATACGATATGAAAAAATTATAAAGAAGAAAATGAAAAGAGCAGTCCAGGGGCGCCCGGGTGGCTCAGTCGGTTAAGTGTCTGACTTCAGCTCAGGTCGTGATCTCATGGTTCGTGGGTTCGAGCCCCGCGTCGGGCTCTGTGCTGACAGCTCAGAACCTGGAGCCTGTTTCTGATTCTGTGTCTCCCTCTCTCTCTGCCCCTCTCCTACTCTCTCTCTCTAAAATAAATGAACATTAAAAAAATTTTAAAAATCATCAGTCCAAGATCCAGTGGCTCAGAGATCATCACTGTCAGTCTATTTCTTTCCTTGTGTATGTGTCTCATGCACAGTATTGTATCCACTTAACATCGCAGCCGATGTGTTGTCCTTTGCCATTGAAAGTCTTAGGGCACGTGATTTTAAGGACAGCACAACAATCTAAGTAGAGGTCTTGATCAAATGCTGCCAACATTTCAAGTGACATCCCCGAGGGAACTTTCTAGAAAGGAACTCGCTGGGTCAAAGAGCATGAAGAGTTTTATTTCTTGTTTATTTATCTTATTGATTTGTATATCTTTTTTGAGCACAAAAAGTTTTAAGACCCTTGATACCTATGGATAAAGCGCTTCCTAACCCCATCGTGCAGGTTGTCCAACCTAAGATGGGAAGGTCATGGAAGCTGCTGGACCCCATTCACAACTTCTGAAATGAATCAAGGCAGGGAGGGAAGAAGGGCCCGGCACTGTCCAACGCTGACACCAGCCCAGGCGGCGCCATGCTCCGTGCCATGCTCCGGACGAAGGATGTGGCACCTCTGTCCAGACACAGCCTGGGCAAGACTGCCCTCCTGTTCTTGGAGCCAGAATCCCTCTTGAACCCTCGCTTTCATACCTAATGTCCAGTCGGCCTGCAAAGGCTGTTGGGGCTACTTTCAGAACATCCTCAATGTGCCCACTTCTCCCCACTCTACCCCTACAACATGACCCAACTCTGCCTGGGTGATCTCAATAGCCTGGCATGGTCTCCCTGCCCACCCCCCACTTCTTGCCTCATTACAGTCTCCTCTCCCCAGCAGCCGGAGAGATCTTTTTAAAACCTAGCCCAAACCAGGTCAATCCTCAGCTCAAAACCCTCCAGTGGCTCCTATCTCACTGGGGGTAAGAGCAAAGACCTTAAATGACCTATAAGGCCTTTAAGGATCTGTGCCTCCCCCACTCCCATGACCTCCCTGACCTTGCCTCATATCGCTCCCTCCCTTCCCTACTCACTCAGCTCCCTAATGTTCCTCTGAACACCCCACGCACACTCCTGCCTCAGGGCCTTTGCACTTGCTGTGCTCTCTGCTTGGTATATTTCCTCAGCTATCCACAGGCCTCCCTTGCCCACATGTCATCTCAAAAAACAACCATCAGCAAATATGACCTATTTTGGAAAGGCCTTCCCTGACCACGCTGTCTAAAATAGCGCCCTGGCCACTCCGTTCCTTTACCCTGTGTCACGTTCCTTCAGGAGTACCTCTCACTTCCTTGATTATCATCTGCTGGCCTCCTAGAAGAAAATCCCCATGAGGGCAGCACTCTCGGCCTATTTTGTTCACTGCTATATCCCCAGCACCTGCTGGACTGCCTGGTGCACAACAGGTACTCAGTGAACAGGTCGAATGGGAAATTGAACGAAAGGTTTCACCATCCGTGTACGTGTGTGTTTTCTCCTCTAGGCTGCTTCTTGCTGCCTCTCAATCGCCAGCTTGCGGGCGGCTCCCAGCACAAAGTACTACCCGTGTCGTGTTGGCCGTGCAAGCGAATGCAGGAGGAGAGGAAGAAACTCCAGGCAGGGCATGAGAGACCCCTGCACCGGGGCTGGGGACCTGGAGTTCCAGATGAGCCCTTGCCACTCAAAATCACTGAGGCCTTGGGCAAGTCACTTCACCTCTTTGGACTTCGGTTTTGTCATCCATAAGACGGGCGGGATGATGCCTGTGCTGCAGGCATCACACGGCTGCTGTGAGGGTTAACTGACAACTGTGGGTCAGCAAAGTCCAAAGGCAGCCCGGCTCAGGCCACCCCTCCTCTGTGAGGCTCTGCCCCATGCCTACCCTCACCCCAGCGGCCACTCCCTTCTCTGAGCTCTCGCGGCCCCCAGCATAGATACGTGCGTGCGTGGGAGCCCTGTGGGTGTTTGCCCGCGCAGTGCATTTACCAGACTGCTAGTCCCCCAGCCTGTGTGCCCTCAAGACGGGGGCCAGGCCTCCCCATCTTTGCACCCATCCGCCAGGCACCGTGCCCGGCAGCCGAGCAGTGCCCCTTGGACATCTGATAACTGACCAAGGGACACATTTGTTGAAAGCTCTAGGTGCATTACTGGGATATGAATGAATAAGGGTAGGGATTTCGGACCTCACAGAGGACTGGGGGGGAGGCAACCCAGCCAGGGGCTCTTTGGGGTTTGGGGCAGGAGGGCCTGCTGGGGCCTCAAGGGCCTTGACCTGAGAGGAAGGGAAGAAGACAGGCCGGCCGCCTTCTCTCTGGGACGGTGCCTGGCCAGCTTTCGCCCCAGACATCTGCCACACCAGCCACATCTTCTGGGCTACGGGGCGGAGGCCTGGCTACCCACCTGCATTCCTCGCTCTGTCTGCCCATGATCTCATCCTGGCCCTGCAGCCGCCCACAGGGCAGGAGGCCGTGCCCCACTTTGCAGATGAGGAAATGGAGGTTCACGAAAATCGATGCCCTGCCCTGGGACGGGTCATCCTTCCTGGGCTCGGGCAGGTGCTCCGGCGGGCCCAAGGCTCCAATGGGACAGGTGGGGTGTGGTCATGAAGACCACTTCACGCTGTCCGGTCAGGTTTGAAAAGCCCCCATTGTCCTGTCCACACACTCCATAAACTCTGGTCAGTTGATTGATTGACTCTTCCTAGCTGCCTGGGGGTGGGGGGGGGGGGGGCATCCAGCCAGGCCCAGCTGCCTTCCCTCTGCGGGCTCAGTGACCCAGACATGGCTAGTGACATACAGGCCCTGCCCAGGAGGGGTGTGGGACGCAAGGATCGAAACTCCTTTTAGGAACGAAATCTTGGAGGCAAGGTTGAGAAACTAGCATCTGGCCAAGGCCTAGGGGCGAAGGAGCCCAGGTGAGCCGACTCAGTCCTCAGGAATGGGTGGGGTCTGAAGGGGAGGCGGGCACTTCCTGCAGCCCCAGCCCAGGGTCCTGGTTCAATCCTTATTGGGGAGTTTCCTGGCGACAGGCAGTGACCTGTCGGATGCCCGTGTGGGAAGCAGCTTGGCGTGGCCCGCACCATCTCATTAGTGGTGATTCACCCAGGACTCACCTGGCTGTCAGGGACCTGTCCCACTGCCCGCCAGAACCAGCCTGGCCGGCACCCTCGGAGGGGCAGAGACCTTGTTCCTTCAGCCCTCTGTCCTCCCTGGCACCCGAGGCAGAGCCTGCCTGGCACACACCCAGAGCTCAGAATTCATTCATTCTACCAACGGATATTGATTGAGCGCCTACTGCATGCCAGACGCAGTGCTAGGTGCTGGGGATCCGGAGCGAACCAGGCAGACCCAAATCTCTGCCCTCCTGGAACCCACAGTCTTGTGGGGAGAGACAGACGGTAAACAAATAAATAAGTGAGTCATCCAAGCTCTTGAAGATGGTGAGTGCTCCAGAGAAAGGCAGGGAAGCCTGTGAGATGAGGTTGCAGTTTTGCAGTTTTTATTTATTTATTTTTTTAAGATGAAAAAAAATTTTTTTGAATGTTTATTTTTGAGAGAGAGAGAGACAGACAGAGTGTGAGTGGGAGAGGGGCAGAGAGAGAGGGAGGTACAGAATCCGAAGCAGGCTCCAGGCTCTGAGCTGCCAGCACAGAGCCCGACGAGGGGCTCGAACCCACGAGCCATGAGATCACGACCCGAGCTGAAGCTGGACGCTTAACTGACTGAGCCGCCCAGGTGCCCCAATCTAAAAAAAATTTTTAACCATTTTTTTAAAATGTGTATTTATTTTTGAGAGAGAGAGAGCAAGCAGGGGAGAGGCAGAGAGAGAGGGGCACAGAGGACCCAAAGCGGGCTGTGCGCTGAGAGCACAGAGCCCGAGTCAGGACTCAAACTCATGAGCCCTGAGAACATGACCGGAGCCGAAGTTGGACGGACGCTTTGGCCGACTGAGCCACCCAGGTGCTCCAAGATTTGATTTTAAAGTAACCTCTGCACTCAATATGGGGCTCAAACTTACAGCCCCGAGATCAAGAGTTGCGTATTCTACCGACCGAGCCGCCCAGGCGGCCCGAGGTCGCAGTTCTAAACGGGGTATTCTGGTGGACCTCTCTAAGAAGATGGCATTCAAGCAAAATCTGATGGAAATGAAGATAAGGAAGGCCAAAAGGTATACCAGTGCAAGGAGCCTGGGATAGGAATGTGGGGGTGGGGGGCACATTGAATGAACGGCAGGAGACCAGGGTAGCTGAAGCTGTCGGCCAAGGGGAGGACAGTGGAAGAGAGGGTCAAAGAGGTAGGGGCTAGTTCAGCCTGTGCAGGGTTTTATAGGCCTTTACAGGCTTGTACTCAACCGAATTCTGTAATAATGCTCCAACTCCCCAGCCCCACCCCCCACTCCCGTGCCAGTTGAACCCAAGACCAACTGCCAGTTGAACCCAAGTCAGGCTTCTCCTGCCCGGCTCAGAACCCAGGGAGCTAGGTGAAGGGTCAGGGGTGTTTCCACTGGGGAGGGGCCGGAAGGATGAGTTTGCTGAGAGGAGGGTTGCTACCTGTGGAGGATGTGTGAAGAGGACGATGTCTGTTTGGGAAACAAATACCTACTACAGAGGGATGTTGTAGGGAAATGAAGAGAAGGGAGTAGAGGCCAAAAAAAGAAAGGGGGGCCAAACTTGCCCAGCTGCCTGCCCATTCCCCCCCCCCCCCCCCGAAAGCCTGTCTTTCTAGGCTCATCAGGAACATACCTCATCTGATACTCTGCGACAACTTCTCTCTGACTTCTGGACCTTTGCACATGCTGTTCTGTCTCCCTGGGAATCCTTGACATCCTTTGCCTGGTGAATGCCCACTCATCCTCTATGAAGTGGCCCCTGAGTCCCCAGAGCAGATGCCTCCCCCCCCCCCGCCCCCGCTATGGGCCCAACACATCCCCGATGAAGCATTTTCACAGTGGGCCGTATCTGCCCACTGAGGGATCTTGCTTCTCCGTGAGATCATGGCCACAGACCACACTGGGCTTTGCTCACTAAAGGTCAGCCCAACAGAGTAGGTGCTGAAACAGAGGAGTGAATGAACAAACGCTCACCAGGATTTGGATCCCTCAGAGGTTTGGGAACAGAGTGAGGAGATCTGATTCACATTTTAGGAAGATGACTCTGACTCAGTGTGTGCTGGGGGTGGGGGGAACTGGAGGAGGGTGACAGCTTACGGGCTACTGCAATAGTCCAAGGAGGGGCAAGAGAGAGGTGAGGAAGGACAGAACCAGGATGTCAGCTGCTGGGTGTGAGAGGAGGAGCAAGATCTAGGAGAAGTTTTTAAGACGGACATCAACACTGGCCCTGGGGGGTGATGTGGAAGAGGGAGCAGAGGGCGGGGTCCAACTTTCCCTCTTTGTGTGTCCTTCCCTGTATCCGGCCCACAGACAGATATTACTTTCTCAGATACAATATAGCACAGTGGTCATGAGCCTGACTCGGTTCAAATCCTATTTCTACCACATTCTTCCTAGTTGACATTGGCTTACTCAACCTCTCTTTTCCTCAGTTTACCCATCTATAAAGCAAGGATGACAACTGAGCATTAATTACTACATTTTGTTGATTCTAAGATTCCTCTTTTAATATTTCCGGAATCAGCGTGAGTCTTAAAATCGATGACATGCCATGGGTTAAGTGGCAGCAGTCTCTTTTTTTTTTTTTTTTAAGATTTTATTTTTAAGTAACCTCAGCACTCAGACGCACAACCCCAAGATCAAGAGTCGCACGCTCCACAGGCTGAGCCAACCAGGCGCCCTAATTGTCAGCATTCCTTAGTGGTACATTAAATAATTGTACATCTGAAGACCGATGGAGCCTTAGATATGATGAAACACAAAAATACATGGAGAGACCAGTACCTGGCATGTCCTAAGAGCTACATAAATGTTGGTGATCGTTACTACTGTCATAATTTGCTTTCCGGAGTTCTGTTCATCGCAGTAATAAATGCTCCATCAGAATAAAGAGAATTCATACACAGATGTAAAGGTGAAAATTTTTTAGTAATTTCCCCCAGAAAAACACCCAAAGTCTAATACTTCCTCTGAAAGATCCCATAGAATTCTGCCAAAGTTCCAGAGAAAACTTTAGAAATTCCTCCTTTACAATGGGGACCAGAACTCCTGGCTCCCTGACCGGCAGGGGGAACCAGGGCATGTCCCCAGATGACTTCGGGGGTGTTCCCTGTGTCCTTGTGAATTTTCCTGAGTCACCATTACTCACTGCCCACAATCAGGGCTCTGCTACCTTCCAGCCAGGAGACCGATGCCCTGGGATCAAGGGCTATCCTTAAACAAAAGTGTGATTATAGAGTGTTCCTCATGGGCCGTAAACCTTCTGCAGCACAGGAGAGCAGGGTGACCCTCACCGGTGTCTTATTTTTGGCTTCCCGGGTTGTGTTCCTGCCTACTGACTTGGCAAATCCTGGGCGACTCGCCTTGTTTTCTCTCCTCACTTAAATACATGTCTGGAAAAAGCCTCCACCCCCACAGACACTGCTGTGTGTGGAAACGGTGACAGGCCTGGTGGAGGAGGAGAAACCAGGCGGCTGAGTCCTGGAGCCTCCCTCTCAATGAGGGGGGGAAGGGTTGGCTCAGCCACTGGGGTTAGTGACACTCCCAGGCCAGTTCCCGTCCCTTAAGGCTCAGCCAGGACCCCCGTCCCGGTTCTTATTCTCTTCTCCTCTGTCTGCGTTAACAAGAGTCCCTCTCGGCCACCGACACTGCGTCGGGCTTACACAAAGTTCTCTGGTTTGTTCCTGTGGTCAGGAGCCTGTCACCCTGAAAACACAGGGACCCGGTGACCCGCAGGGAACAGGCACGTGCTGGACCCCAAGGGGGTGGGTGAAAGGCGCTCTGTAGTCCCCAGACGACATGCCTGCTCCTGCCCACTCTCCACCAGTTGGGAGGCAGGACAGTATTCCAGGGAAAACGAGGGACCACGCAATCAGTGGTGGGTCTCTTGGGAGGTCCTTTGGACAGGACAGACAACTGCCGTCTCTCCTGATCCCCAGACACCCGTCCAATGGTCTGATGGCGTCTTCATTCCAGAATGTCAATCCTCCACACATCTGTCCATTCGTGGGTTCTATTGAACCTCTTCTCCGGGGCGGGAGAGACACCAGGATGGTTTCAGAGCCTTGAGATGCTCCATCACAGCCCTCTGATTTATATGGGGAAGACGGAAAGGACAAAGAGAAACGCAGGCCTCCTCCCACGCCCAAGCCTCCGACAGGAGTCCAGAGAAACTGGTGGCATCAGAAGGGGGCTGGAAGCAATGCCCCCTCTCCATCAGCTCTACTGCACTTTGATCAGAAATTCTTGATTTTACGTAAGGGCGCTGTGCAAGTTCAGCTTCGAGACTCTGCCTCTGTGGAGAACATGGCTGCCAACACTCCCCACCCCAGGTCTGTACTGAAATGAGCTGTTTCCTTGTCTGTCTTGTCCTTTAAAGTTTCCAAGTTCCGGAAGGCAGGGTTGTGTCTAGTTCATCCTTGATCGCCTGTCCCCAGCACAGTGCCGGCACACAGTAGGCATGTTGTGAGCACGTTAAATGAAAGCACTTGTCCTCAGTGGCCAGCACTCCCCCACGCCTATGTCAACCTGGGGAGACAGGCATTCTCATTTCCCCTTATCATCCCCATTAAAAAAAAAATGTTTATTTATTTATTTTGAGAGAGAGAGAGAGAGCAGGGGAGGGGCGCAGAGAGAAGAAGAGAATCCCAAGCAGGCTCCACCCTGTCGGCACAGAGCCCCACGAGGGGCTTGACGTGGGCCTTGAATTCACGAATGGTGAGATCACGACCTGAGCCAAAATCAAAAGTCGGATGCTCAACTGACTGAGCCACCCAGGCGCCCCTCATCCCCATTTTAAAGATGAGTAGACTGAGGCCCAGGGAGGTAAAATGCCTTCCCACAGTTAACGGGTAGTAGATTTGGGCTTTTAACCAACGTCAACCCCCAGAGCCTTCATTCTTGAGCCCTGTACTATATGTTGTGTGCTAGAGGGTGTTTGACGAAGCCCCTGGCATACAGAGGGTGCTATTTGATAAACGACATTGATCTCACAACAACTCACTGAGGTAGCATTTTCCTTCCCATTTTATTTTATCTTTTTAAGTAATCTGTACACCCAACATGGGCTCAAACTCCCAACCCCGAGATCAAGAGCCGCATACTCTACTGATGGAGACAGCCAGGTGCCCCCCGCCCCGCCCACCGTTGTTTAAGGAATCCTATTTTAAGGATAAGGAAACTGAGACTCAAAGAAGTTCCACAACTTGCCCAAGACCACACATTTAGTAAGCAGTGGAGCCGGTCGGGTTTGAACCCAAACCTTACCTCACTTTACAAGTCAAGCGCTGACCACTGCACACATCGCCTCCCTTTTGGAAAGGCCACTGGCCCCACTCAACCGAACAGTCGGCTTATGTTCTTTCTGCAAGCCCCACATCTGGAATTTTCTCTTGTTTCTCTCTTCTGGCCAGCGCCGGAGCTTTCCATCCAGCTTCCCGAGCGTGGGGTCCTCCTCAAGCTGTGCTGCACCCCGGTGCCGGCCGCCTCTTTGTCTGGGCCTCAATCATGCCTCCAGACCCTGCAAAGCTCGTTCAACAGAGCCAAACAGCCCTGGCCTTGAACTCGTCAACAATTTCTTCCCCCAGGGTAACCTTGGGAGAGATGTCAGGAGGAAGATAACAGCAGGGAGTGGCCATTAAGAAGGGTGACAGGGGCCATATGAGGGGATGTGCCCTCCCCCAATCCTCAGAGAGTACCTTTATTCCTGGGTGGCATCTTTCGGGCCAAAGCAAAAATAGTGGCAGATCTGGCCTGCTTTTGCAGCTCATGTGTGCACCTCTCCAGCCAGAGGCCACCGGGGACAGCTCTCGGCAGGGCAAAAGCACTGGGGTCTCTGCTCAACTTTGCCCGGGTCTCCAAGGATCGCAGAGAAAACACCCTCCTTTGACCAAATACCGGGTCAGTCGTGTAATCAGACTCCATAGAAGCATTGTGGGAGCAGTGAGAAGAGATTATAATAGTTTTACAAAAAGACATCCTGTTTACTCACACCCATTAGGATGGCTACTCTTAAAAAAAAAAAGAAAAAAAACAGAAGGTAACAAGCATTGGCAAGGACATGGAGAAACTGGAACCATGTCCACTGTTGGTGGGATTGTGAAATGGTGCACCCCCTAGGGAAAACAGTCTGGAGGGTCCTCAAACAATAAGAAACAGAACTACCATATGATCCAGCAATCCTACTTCTGGGATATATATTTAAAGGAATTGAAAGCAGGGTCTCAAAGAGATATTTGCATACCCATGTTCTTTGCAGTGTTATCCACAATTCCACCCAGAGTTTGAGGTCATCTAAATGTCCACCAAAGATGAATGGATAGGGGCACCTGGGTGGCTCAGTTGGTTAAGCGTCTGACTCTTGGTTTTGGCTCAGGTCACGATCTTGAGATTTGTGGGTTCGAGCCCACATCAGGCTCTGTGCTGAGAGCAGAGTCTGCTTGGAATTCTGTCTCCCTCTCTCTCTGCCCCTCCCCTGCTCCTGATAGTGCTCTCTCTCTCTCTCTCTCAAAAATAAATAAATGAACATTTAAAAAAACAACAACAACAAAGGATGAATGTTGGTCTATCCATACAATGGAATATGACTTAGCCTTAAAAAGGAAGGAAATTCTGTTACAAGCTACAACACAGAATAACCTTGAGGACATTAGGCTAAGAGAAATAAACCAGACCTGAGAGACAAATACTGAATGATTCCACTTGTAGAAGGTATCTAAAGTGGTCAAGTTCACAGAAACAGAAAGTAGAATGGTGGTTACCAGGGGCTTGGTGGGGGAGGGAGGGGAAATGGGGAATTGGTGTTTAATGGGTATAGAGTTTCAGTTTTGCAAGATAAAAAAGTTCTAGAGATTCATTGCACAATAATAATGTGAATATACTGAACACCACTGAACTGTATACTTACAAATGGTTAAGATAGTAAATTTTATGTGTTTTTTTTTTTTTTTTTACCATAATTAAAAATAAATTAAAAGCCGGGGAAACTCGTCCCTTTCTTCGCTTTGGAGATTTCTAATATCGACTGAGCTAGGCACTTTATATGCATGGTTTCAATCCTCACCACGACGTAAGGTAGCAGGCATCACTATTTCTTTTTCACGGCCTGGGAAACTGCAGCTCAGACAAAGAAGTGGACTTATACACAGTCTCTTGGAATTTACTGTGGGGAAGAGCCCGGTTTGTACTCAGCTTTGTCTACCTCCAAACTGGGGTTCTTGCCACCTCCCATTCACTGCCAGAGGAGTGTCTCCAGATTCAAGCTGCAGTCATTGGCAGAAAGAAGACAGACTTTCTTTCTTTCTTTCTTTCTTTCTTTCTTTCTTTCTTTCGAGACGCTGAGTGGGGGGAGTGGATCTTTTTTTTTTTAACAGTTTCTTTTTACTTTTATTACTATATATTTTTAATTTTTTTTATGTTTATTTATTTTTGAGGGACAGAGACAGAATGTGAACAGGGGAGGGGGAGAGAGAGAGAGAGGGAGACACAGAATCTGAAACAGGCTCCAGGCTCTGAGCTGTCAACACAGAGCCCGACGCGGGGCTCGAACCCACGAACCGTGAGACCATGACCTGAGCCAAAGTCGGACGCTTAACCGACTGAGTCACCCAGGTGCCCCTGTTATTATATTTTTTAATTTATGTTTAAGGGAAAGAGGGAGAAAGCATGATCAGGGGAAGGGCACAGAGAGGAGGACAGAGAGTCCTAAGTGGGCTTTGCACTGACATCAGAGAGCCCAATTCGGGGCTCAAACTCAAGAACCCCAAGATCGTGACCTGAGCTGAAGTCAGATGCTTAACCCACTGAGCCACCCAGGTGCCCCGAGACAGAGGGAGAGAGAGAGGGGTTGATGGCGAGAATTCCAAGCAGGCTCCACGCTGAGCACTGAGCCCCATGCGGGGCTCAGTCCCACAACCCTGGGATCATGACCTGAGCCGAAATCAAGAGTAGAACGCTCAACTGACTGAGCCACCCAGGCGCCCCAGAAAGAAGACAGACTTTTAATATGACTGTTCCATTTCCCCAAATTGAGCAGAAGTTCCTTGGTGACAAGTTACATGTGTCTTCTATTTCTTGACCTGTTAGGGGAATTAAGTCAAGTCCTGGGGGCACGTAGTTAGTAGGTAACAAACATTTGAGAACTAGTTGATTTTTTAAAACTTCTCACAGCACCAAAATGGGTTTTTACGGAAAATACCACATAAGCACTTTCGGCTCACGAAGCATTTTCACATACGTTAACCTCTTTGCTCCTGATGGAATCCCTGGGTAAAAGAGATCCTTATGGTCTCCATTTTACAGAGGAGGGACGCACGGTTCAGAGGGGCATGTTCAAGGTCCCACAGCTGGGACTGCCATTTCTGGAGGCTCGACAGGTGTCTTAGGACCTCGAAGTCTGTGATGCTTTTGCAGGCGGCCTCGTAAAGTTAGGGCCAGGCACACTATCTCACTCAGGGGTGTCTGTTGATCTCGTGCTATGCTCACCTGTTGACTGAAAGATTGGGCCTTGACCTTTGAGGCCAAATAAACTCTGGGTAGTCTGTGTGAAGGCTGGATGCGCCTTTCTTGAGATTGTAGTTGTAATATCAACGCTCAGCCATGTGCCAGTGAGTGAAAGGCTGGGCATTCCCAGCCCCAGGAAAGCGCTGGTCAGACAGGGGTCAGGCCGGAGTCCAGCTAAGCATGGAAGCCGGGCAGTTGGCTCAGGGCAGGGAGGCACAAAAGAGGTCAAGCTTGGGGAGCTAGCTAAGGCCATCGCACCGATAAGAGCCAACTGGGTCTGCCACCCAGGGGTCAGAGATGTGTCCAGAGGGGCTGGAGTGGGCAGAGCAGAAGACCAATGCTGCCTGTTCTCTGCCCTATTTCCCACCCCCTTGCCAAGTGTGCGAAGCTGCGAGCCCAAGGATTCTGACCCTCCGTTGAGGGCAGTCGGTAGCCTGTGGGGGGCGGCGGGGGGGTAGCAGGATGGCCACCCAATCTGTTTGGTCCTTTCGTTATGACATTCTTTCCCCTGACAAAGTATCTTGTGTTCACGATAAAAAATATTGAGGACCAGGGGTGCCTGGGTGGCTCGGTTGGTTAAGCTCGGGTCATGATGTTGTGGTTCTTGAGTTTGAGTCCCACACCAGGCTCTGTGCTGTCAGTGCAGGGCTCACTTAGGATCCTCTGTCCCCCTCTCTCTGCCCCTCCCCCACGTGTGCACACGCTCTCTCTCAAAAATACATGAACATTTTAAAAAATATATTGGGGGGCACCTGGGTGGCTCAGTCAGTTAAGCGTCTGACTTCAGCACAGGTCACAATCGCATGGTTCATGAGTTTGAGCCCCACGTCGGGCTCTGTGCTGACAGCTCGGAGCCTGGAGCCTACTTCAGGTTCTGTGTCTCCCCCCTCTCTGCCCCTCCCCTGTTCATGCTCTGTCTCTCTCTCATAAATACATAAACTTTTTTTTTTAATGTTTATTTTTGAGACAGAGAGAGACAGAGCATGAACGGGGGAGGATCAGAGAGAGGGGGAGACACAGAATCTGAAGCAGGCTCCAGGCTCTGAGCTGTCAGCACAGAGCCCGACATGGGGCTCAAACTCACAGACCGTGAGATCATGACCTGAGCCGAAGCCGGACGCTCAACCGACTGAGCCATCCAGGCGCCCCTAATACATAAACGTTTTTAAAAATCTTTTAAAAATAAAAAAAATGTATTGAAGACTACCCAAAAAACCACATACGTGCACAATAAAAATCACCTGTAATGCTCTCTTTTGAACTGTTAGAAAGGACAAAAGTTAAAAAGCAAATGCCCTCTGCTTCCCACCCCTAACTCTCCCCTCCCCCACACACCCGAGGTCATCAGTGGCTTCATAGTGCTTGTTAAGTCTCCTTCCCTCCTCTTCTCTCCCCCTGGGGGGGATGGATTTTCCCGGGAAGGGAAGCAAGAACCCAGTCACCGTTTTCAATGACAACATAAATGTTTGTTTCACTCTAACGTTGGGAACACGCGCTCTGTCTAGGAAGCATCCTGGCTCTGTCCACTCGGATCACTTCCGCCTCTCCTGCCTCCAGCCACCCTCACGTCTCCGAGCAGGAAAGCAGAGGAGGGGCCCTCTGGGCTTTGACTTCAAGGCAACCAGGAGGCTTTGCAGTCCTCCAAACACCTCTTAGAGCACTGACACCGGAAATCCCACCGTTTGAGGGTCATCATGTTAACGGAAAACTTCATTTTCCCTGAAAATACAACTCCCTCATGGGAACTATGAATCTTTTAAAAGTGTGGAATAGACAATGTGTTGTAAGCTTTTTTCCTGAGGATGGAGTTTGGGGGGGGGGGGGCGGGTTGTTGTTTTGTTTTTTGAGAGAGAGAGAGAGAGAGAGAGGGGAAGCCTGTGCCTGCATGTGAGTGGGATGGGGGGTGGGTAGGGGCAGAAAGAGAGAGAGAGAGAGAGAGATCTTAAGCAGGACTCACACTCATCCCAGAGACCCATGCGGGGTTCCATCCCACCACGACCCTTGGGATCACGACCTGAGCCGACAGAGTGAGAACAAGAGTCAGACACTCAACTGAGCCACCAAATGGCTTTGCATGTTGTTTTTGTTTAATGATAATTAGGTTTTCTTTCCTGATTATAAAATAACACATCTGTTGTAGAAAAAGAGGGGCGCCTGGGTGGCTCAGTCAGTTAAGCAACTGACTTCGGCTCAGGTCATGATCTCACGGTTCGTGGGTTCGAGCCCCACATTGGGCTCTGTGCTGACAGCTCAGAGCCTGGAGCCTGCTTCAGGTTCTGTGTCTCCCTCTCTCTCTGCCCCTCCCCCACTTGTGCTCTGTCTCTCTCTCTCTCTCAAAAATAAATAAAATGTAAAAAAAATTTTTTTTGAAAAAAAAAGAAAATGTAGAAAAAGAGCATAAATAAGAAAACAAAATAAAATTTGCTCCTATCCCTACCAACATTTTTTATATAGAATTCTTCTGGGGGCGCCTGGGTGGCTCAGTCAGTTGAATGTCTGACTCTTGGTTTCAGCTCAGGTCATGATCTCACCTTCGTGGGATCGAGCCCCACGTTGGTCTCTGCACTGAGCGTGGAGCCTGCTTGGGATTCTCTCTCTCCCTCTCTCTCTCTGCCCCTCCCCTGCTCACATGCCCTCTCTCTCTCTCTCAAAATAAATAAACATGAAAAAAAATAAAATAAAATTCTACTTCTTTCTATGTAAATTATATATGTCTAGATAAATGCACACAAACACATTTGCATACGCACATATAAAGAATGCCAAATTGGCATAAAAACAACTTTTTTAATGTTTATTTTTGAGAGAAAGAGAGCACGAGTGGGGGAGGGGCAGAGAGAGATGGAGACAGAGAATCTGAAGCAGGTTCCACACTGTCAGCGCAGAACCCAACGTGGGTCTTGAACCCACGAACCATGAAATCATGGCCTGAGCTGAAGTCAGATGCTCAACTGAGCCACCCAGCTGCCCCGAAATTGTCATTCTTCAAAAATTTTTTTAAGGTTTATTTATTTTTGAGACAGAGAGAGAGAGAGAGAGAGCGCGCGAGCGAGCTACCTAGCAAGGGAGGGGCAGAGAGAGAGAGGGAGACACAGCATCCAAAGCAGGCTCCAGTCTCTGAGCTGTCAGCACAGAGCTGGACGCAGGGCTGGAACTCACAGACCGTGAGATCGCTGACCTGAGCCAATGTCAGATGCTTAACTGACCAAGCCACCCGGGCACCCCTGAAATTGTCATTTTTAAAAAACATTTTACCACATCATTAAATATTCTTTGATCACATAACTCTTAATGCATACATGCACACTCTCATATAAATATACCCCAATACAGTACAGGTAACTAGTCCCCTTTCCGCTGAACATACGAGCTGGTTCTAACTTTTCTCTGCCACATCTAGTGTTGCGGTGAACAACTTCGTGGAGAAGTACCACAAGCAGGTTCCACTCACAGGATCGGGGAACACGCGTAGCCACACCGGCCAGTGTGTGGGGGCAGGGGCCACCGAGAAGAGGGGGTCATCCACCAGGGAAGCCTGAAGAACACGGAGACAGAGGGCACCGCAGCCTCCCCAGATTGCACACCGTGGGCTGTGGCTGGCCTTCACTGCGTGGCACGTGAGACATGACAGGCAGGTGCTGTCTGCTGGCCAGCTTAAATGCCTCAGTGCTGTCCTCCTTCTATAAAAATAGCTCACATTCTCCGATGGACAGTCTGCACGGTTCCCTCTGAGGGCAAGCTGCAGCCACAGCCCCCACAGGCACAACCTCACGCTGCCGGGCCATAGGAGCCCACACCCTGGCCACAACTGTCCCAGCCAAGGTTTGGCCTGACACAAAGCAGCCATTTACAGGCTGGATACGCAGGAGGGGCCTGGGGGAGGGGCAGCCCAGCACTCACACCCTGCCCAGTGGGGCCCTTCTGTATCGGACAGTGGCTTACCCAGCCAGCTCCCTCTCGCAGGGATGCTTAAACACTAGAGAACCATCGAGTGGGCAGAAGGGGAGGGCTACTCGAGGAGAAGGCAGTGGACTGGAGCCAAGTGGCGGAAGCCAGGAGGCAGCAGAAGACGTTAGCGGAGAGAGTCCGTCATTAGGTTCGGTGTCAGCATCCAAGGACTTCAGAACGAGGACCCAGTTGTTCCAGAGAGCTGTTCTCTGTCTGCTGGGACCGCCTCCCGGGCTTCCTACCTTCCCTGCCCAGCTTCACAATGAAGCCTCATGACGGGGAGTAACCAGAGTGGGTCAGTGTTCCCTGTGGCCTGCAGGAGTCTCACTGAGCATGCCTGGACCGCACTTTACAGTTTGCATGGTGCTTTCCCAGGCAGTCCCTTGTCATGACAACCCTGGGAGGGAGAGTGGCTTATCCCCACTTTACAGACGAGGAAACTGACATTCACAGAGGATACGAGTCTGCTGACAGGTCAGCGGGCAGATACTCAGGGCCAAGTTTGCCGACTCCACATCCAAACTGTTCGCACCACACCAAGTGGCGATGTCCTCATATACCGCCGTACCACTGTCACCAGTCCCCTCTGAAAGTGAGCTAGCCTTAGTTGACATCATGTGTTTCAATCCATCTACTCAACTGGATGTTGTAATGCATGAGGACTGGGCTCACGGGTTTCCTTGCCCATAGTGCCCAGTGCGTGGAGGATACAGGAGGTGCTCAACAAGTACACGTGGCTCCCAATGCAGTTTTTCAAAACGCAGAGCCCACGTCCCACTTCAGGGTCCAGAATGGGCCTCTAGGCAGCTTTGAAAAAAATTTCCCTGGGAATCTGATCACATTCCAGTTTGAAATCAGATATATGGGAGGCTGATCCAGGCCCCTCAACTCTCAAAAACACATCTAGGAACCAGGAAATAAGGAAAGATATGTGAATAAGTAACCAAACTGAATCTCATAAATTCCACGCACAAAAGCTAAAGCACACTTGTCTTAAAAAAAAAAAAAAAAAAAGCTTTCGCCTCACTGCACACCTATGTACCCTTGCTTTGTACATAATTCTAACAAGGCTGGTCACTTGAATTCCCAGCCCACCGTTTCTTGGAAGCAAGCATAAGAACAGCTATGAGAAAGTGGCTGATAGTTGGCCAACTGAGGTCTCAGAATAGTAACAAACATCAGTAATCATAATCATGGCCTTGAGTTATCAAGACAAGGTTAAATTATGTAGCAGTAAGATACAATTCGTTGCTGTGCCACTTCGAAGCTGTGCAGAAAGAGCTCCTAAAGAAGATAATGGTTTAGGTGGGGGTTTAAGATTTTTTAAAAATGTTTTTTATTTATTTTGAGAAAGAGAGAGAGGCTGTGCGGCAATGTGTGCATACACAAGTGGAGGAGGGGCAGAGAGAGAGGGAGAGAGAGAATCCCAAGCAGACTCTGTGTTGTCAGTGCAGAGCCGATGTGGGGCTCGATGCCATGAACTGTGAGATCACGACCTGAGACGAAACCAGGAGTAGGATGCTTAACCGACTGAGCCACCCAGGCACCCCGGTTTGGGTGTTTAAAGGGAAGCGTTCCAGGGGTGCCTAACTGGCTCAGCTGGTGGAGCATAAGACTCTTGATCTTGAGGTTGTAAGTTCGAGCTTCACGTTGGGTACAGAGATGACTTAAAAATAAAACCTTAAAAAAATATTTTTTTAAAGGGAAGAGTTCCAGCTACCCTGAAGATTCACCATGGGCTAAAAAGGTACCCAGTCCTCCCCTCAGTGCTCTGGTATTGCCCGTCCTGCCAGCAATGATGTCTCATTGCGTTGCACCGAGAGGGTCCGTCTCTCCAAGGTGTGTGTTGTGTGCTAGTTAACAGCATGAACTCTGGAGCCAGATTCACAGGGTTCGAATCCAGGCTCTGCCACTTCTAAGCTGTGTAACCTCGGGCAAGTTACTTAACCTCTCTGTGCTCATTTCCTTAACAGTCATATGAGGATAATAATGGTACCCACCCACCCGATGTCCCAGTCAGGTACGGATAGAGCTCTCGCGCGTGAGTGTGAGGAGAGCAGGGACTGAGTCTTATTCAACTCTACGTATCCTCATCTGTGAAAGGGAGGGGCTCATGCCCGCTTCCAGGTTGTAACCAGGATGAGTGGTGAGTACATAAAGCAGAGGGTGGGCCCTCAGGCTGTCATTACTGCAGCCTGGGGTCAGAACACGTGTGGGTTTTCAGAGCTTTCCAGATTTCAGAAGGGTCACGTGATGCACATGCTGACACTACATAACATCCCGGCAGGGTCTGGGGCAGCACCCTCAATTAAACACAGCGAAGTTTCTGTGGTGAAATGTACGAGCAGTAAGAGACAGAATAAAGCCTTTAAATAACCTCACGGCAGGCAGACCAGATTTGCGGCCAAATAAGTTTATATCAGGCTTATTTTTTAAAGTCTGGTTTTTAGAGCTTTCAGAATTCAGAATTGCAGAAAAGGGAGAGCGACGACAAAGGGGGAGAGGCAGCCGTGGTGGGGACCGTGGGGAGACATTGCCAGTCTTGAAGGAGGGTGCAGGGAAGGACTGAGCAGTTGCCTGCCTGCAGGGGTGAGTCCATAGTCAGGAGGAGAGGGCAGAAAGCAAGCGATTAGATGCTTCGGAGACAGGAGGGACCCTGACACACAGACTGTAGGAAACTGTCAAGGTTAGGGTCTGAGCAAGAGTGTGACCTAATCAAAGACAGAGCAACAGATTAGTCAGACTTGCAAACAAACAGGAAGAAGGCATCCTGGAGTTACCTCTTGGCTCCCCTTAAATTTCCCAGCCTCGAAGGAAGAGCCCTCCATGTTCCAGCCCCAGCAAAAACGCACAGGGAAAAGATTTTAATATTTTATCAGACTGTCAGGGACCGTCCGTAGAGTCTTTTCAATTACACAGGTACATTTAAATTATCAAAACATAAAGAAAAAATAAGCATAGTAAGAGTTCTGGTGCCAGGTGCCATGAACAAGTTCTCTCTAGCTCTTACAGCAGCCTTATTAGGTATGGATTATTGTTCCATTTTACAGGGGAGGACCCTGAATCTCAGATCACCTGAGAAAGTCCGGGGTCACATGGTTTGTTCATTTAATGCTAGTGCCTGAATGTCTCCCGTTAAACCACACGCTCATGGGACCACTGCAGCCAAGACAAAGAAAGGGACAAATTGGAGGGCTCGGGTTTGGGAGAAGGATCATCTCCTGCAGCCTCAGAGACCCCTGCTTCAGCCTCCGGGTCCCTCGAACTTTCTGAATCTTTATGTTTTGGATGTATCTCTTGTAAACCCCAGCGAGTTTGTCCTGTCTCCATTCTGACAATTTGTATCTTTGGTTGGGAGCATTTAGTCCATTTACATTTAATGTAATTATAAATATATTTGGGATTAAATCTACTCTCCTTTCTATTGGTTCCATCTCCCGGCTCTAGCACTTTCTAGCTGTGTGCTCCTTCCTAGCTGCTTTTCCCCAAGTCTCAGTTTCTCTGGCTGTCCAGTGTGTAAAATGTCACACAGCTTATTGTGAAACTTCAGTGAGCTAAGCGATGCCAAGTGCGCCGGCCAGGGCTTGGCACAGAGAAGAGGCTCGAAGTTCCCCTCTCCTCTCCAGCCTTTGCTTCTCTGCATCTCGGAAGAATGAGCCCTGGATGGAAGCAGCTCAAGAGCCTGGCTGCACAGCTGGGCCTGACCGTAGAAACCCTTCCCAGAAGGAGTCCCTCTGCTGTGAGCTGTTCCCAGGTTGCAGCCAGGCCGTAGCATCATCGATGACGGTGACGGACAGCACCGCCTCAGTCTGGGAAGTGGGAGGCTGTTGGGAAATCCTGCTAAAAGGCGGAAGGGGAGTGGGTTGTATTGATCAGTGTCCCAGGGGAGCCTGGGGAAGGGCGGGGGGGAATCCCCAAATATGGCATGTGTCCTCAGCCCGGCCAGGAAAGGGGGCCTGACCAGTGAGCGACAGCCTCCCCTCCTGGGAGGCAGGTGCGTCCTCTTGGAGAGCAGAGCAGTGACTCACCAGACTGCCACAGCTCGTTATAAATATCCCCTGAGACACCTAACTCCCTCGGCCCTGATTCTATATTAGCACAAGCAGCACTCCATAATTCCATAATTAATTAGGTTTCCTAGGCACCCTGAGACTGGGAGAGGGTGTCCCAACCTGTGGACACAAATATTACAAACTACATGTGAACTGAAAGATAAGTTCTCTTTCTCTCTCCTATCTGTTCATTTACAGAGCAGCATTGTGGAAATTTCGAGAAGTGAGGGCCGGCCAAATGTCCCCTATTTGAATAATTCTAAAATGTTCCGATGGGCCCAGTAACCCAAACCACCCCCCTTCTCATTTACATAACCCATTTGGGGAAATTGAGGCTGGGGGTCGGGGGGAAGCACCAAGATCTCAGAATATGGCGAACAGTGGCTGAGTGGTAACCCAGGGTTCCTGCCTCCCCCTTGCTTCAACTCTCAGGGTCTTGGCTGCCTCACTTGTGCACAAAGGTACCAGTTCCTGCTCTGAAGACTGTCAGGGCACTGAATGCAAGAGAGGGCGAAGGGGCCCGTGTTGTGGCAGCCTAGCACATGGAGGGGCTAAAGGACCTAGGGTCCCCTTATCTGGTCCCTCCTCCTAATTTTTTCCTTCCAGACCAATGCCTTTCTCTGCTTCCTTCTATTACACCTGGCAGTCGATGGGCACAAAAGTCTTGATAAAATGATTAAAGGAGGCGCCTGGGTGGCTGGGTTGGTTGAGCGTCCAACTTCGGCTCAGGTCATGATCTCACAGTTCTCTGAGCTCGAACCCCACATCAGGCTCTGTGCTGTCAGCACGGAGCCCGCTTCGGATCCTCTGTCTCCCTCTCTCTCTGCCCCTACCCCGCTGGGGCATGTACATTCTCTCTCTCTCAAAAATAAACACCAAAAAAATTAAAAACAAAAAGTGGCTGGGGCAACCCAGGAGCTACATTTTTAATTTAACTTAATATGATTTTAAATAAAAAAATTGATAATTCAGTTTTCAGAAAACTTTTAAGAATGTTTGGAACAATCTGGGTACGTGAATCTACTTTTTCAACTGTAAATTTTGTGGAAATCTACAGATCAAATACTTCTTTTTTTAATCTTTTTTTTTTTAGCGTTTTTATTTATTTTTGAGAGAGACAGAGCATGAGCGGGGGAGGGGTGGTGGTGGGAGGGAGTGGCACAGAGAGAGAGGGAGACACAGAATCTGAAGCAGGCTCCAGGCTCTGAGCTGTCACCACAGAGCCTGATGCAGAGCTTAAAACAGTTCTCTAAGAGGGGCGTCTGGGTGGCTCAGTCGGTTAAGTGTCCGACTTCGGCTCAGGTCACAGTTCTTGGATTCGAGCCCTGCATTGGGCTCTGTGGTGACATCGCAGAGGCTGGAGCCTGCTTCAGATTCTGTGTCTACCTCTCTCTGCCCCTCCCCTGCTGGCGCTCTGTCTCTCTCAAAAATAAATAAACACTTAAAATTTTTAAAAAATTGGGGCACCTGGGTGACTCGGTTAAGCGTCCGACTTTGGCTCAGGTCATCATCTCGTGGCTCGTGAGTTTGAGCCCCTCAATGGGCTCTGTGCTGACAGCTCAGAGCCTGGAGCCTGCTTCGGATTCTGTGTCCCTCTCTCTCTGCCCCTCCCCTGCTCATGCTCTGTCTCTGTCTCTCTGTCTCTCTGTCTCTCTCTCTCAAGAACAAATAAACATTTAAAAAATTAAAATAAAAATAAATAAATAAATAAACAATAAAAAATTGTTTACATTAAAAAAAAAGTTCTCTAAGAGATCTTGTTCTCAGAGAAGAGGAAACTGGTGCTCAGAGGGATAAGTGGTGGGATTTGGGAGCCTATGTGTTTGGTTAGAAGCCCTTGGCTTCTAGGTTCACAACTGGCACCCATCCCATTACATCTTCCTGAGAGTTTTTCCAAGGACCCTAGTGTGGGTGGGCCCATGAGTGAGCCACTCACTGTGATGGGCAGGGCCGGCGGGTGGAGAGGAGGTGGGGAGATGGAGAGAAGAGGCAGGGGAAACTGGGGCTCCTGTGATCACAGGGACCATCCCGGTGGGAGCCACGCAAGGTCCAAGGCCACAGGACAAAAGGGAGGGACAAGGGCTGAGCTGATGGGCTTTCCGTTTCATTAGACCGGCTGTTCTATCTCTGCCTTACTTTGCAAAGGATCTCAGGAGCGGCTGCTGCTGTCTCAAGGAAAGAATCGGCAGGGCTGGTAAAGCCTTAGATTAACAGGCCCCAAAGGGGACAAATAATGGCACCACACGGGGACAGCGAGGGACCTGGTCATGTCCCAGTGTAAGAAAAAGGAAATGGGGACGCTCTGCTTCCAACACGGCACATTGCACCTTCTTCCTTTCTCATTTCAAACGAGCGGATTCTCCATCCTAATGTACAAGACCCTGCTTTCCAACCGGCTGCCCCACGTCTTGGCCACCAGGAATAGAGGCAGTCCCTGTCCCTGTGCATTCCTTCTCTGCAGTGTCCTGAAACTACCCTCTGCTCCCCGTCCCAGCAGCCCCCCAGGACCCAGCCCAGGCCTCCCTGAGGGCAAGAGCACCATGCATGGGGTCCAGAGGCCCTGCCTCTCCTTGGGCCTGCCCCCGTCAGCCTGGGAAGGCCTCAGCGGGCCTCTGTCTGCCCGGCCAGTGAGGGCGCTACCCTGCTGGCTCTTGGAGGCCAGGGCCGGCCTGCCTGGCAGGGCACTGTCTGCGGCCAGCTGCCCACCGACTTCCCACTTCCAGATGCCTCGGAGTGCGCCGGGCGGCCCTGTCCTGACGTGCCCCTTCCCCTCTGCTGCCCCGCCGCGAGCTTCGCTTAGAGGCGGCCAGATGTGCCGGCTTTGGTGCCGGCGGCCCCTAACAAGGTCCAGATGTGCGGCCTGGCCTGGGCCAGTGGCGGCTACCAAAGGAGAGGGAGGCCCTGGGAGGGAGGAGCCAGGCTGCAGCTGGACGCGGTCGTGCAGAGGAGGAATGCGCTGGGAAGGATTCCCACTGGAATGCGAGCTTGGGATGTCTCTGCCTAAATAAGGGCCTGGCCTCTCCTGGAGCTGGAGGCCCCAGCAAGTCTAGGTGCAGCCGCGCTGTGGACGCGCCTCCCTGGCTGTCCCAGGATCTGTGGCAATTTTTTCCCTCTTCTTCCTTTCCTCTCCTCTCCTCTCCTCTCCTCTCTTCTCTTTTCCTTCTTCTTCTTCTTCTTCTTTTTGGCTAACTTTAAAAGTTATACATAGTAATTAAAAGCAGTTAAGAAACCCAAATAAGCTAGGGGCGCCTGGGTGGCTCAGTCGGTTGAGCATCCGACTTCGGCTCAGGTCATGATCTGACGGTTCATGAGTTCGAGTCCTGCGTCAGGATCTGTACTGACAGCTCAGAGCCTGGAGCCCGCTTCAGATTCTGTGTCTCCCCCCTCTCTCTGACCCTCCCCCTCTTACACTGTCTCTCTTTCTCGCTCTCTCAAAAACAAGCATTAAAAAAAATAAATTAAATTAATTAGTTAATTAATTAATTAAAAAAAGAAAGAAACCCAAATAAGCTAAAAGATGAAAACAAAAGGTAAAAATAAAAATCACCTAATAATTCCAGCACCCCAACCACTGTTAAAGTTCTGGAATGTGTCCTGCTAGACTTTTTTTTTTTTTTTTTTTCCAAATACAAATATGTACATAGGTTGGTTGGTTAGTTTCAATCATGCTGCGGAGATTCTCAGAACCTGTGCTTTTCACTCAGCTCTTTATTCGTGAGTCGGCTATCACAGTGTTTCCCAAACTGGTCCCACAGAACCCCAGAGCCATTTTGCTATTGAGAGCAGAGTCCTTCCCCACCTGTTTGGGATGTACTGACTTATGCCAACTGAAATGGGCTTCTTTCCTGGAGAATTTCTCAGAGTCTTTAATTTACTAATGTACATTGTGAATCATCAAGAGGAGCCTGGCATTTCCTAAACATATTTCACTATGAAATCCCTTGAGGAATCTTCTTGAGGCTTGGGTCCGTGGAACATCATACAGGAAATGCTGTTCTGCAACATTCTTCATAGGGCTGCGGAGAACACAACGGTTTATCTCAATATCCCTTCAATTTATCGCTATTCCAAATAATTCTGCGATGACCGTCCTCATACTCCTCCTTTGTTATACAGAAACATTCCAAGCAGTAGGACTGTTGGCCACATGAAAGACCATGTTTGGGGCGCCTGGGTGGCCCAGTCAGTCGAGCATCAACTCTTGCTTTCGGCTCGGGTCATGATCTCATAGTTCGTGGGTTTGAGCCCCACGCTGGGCTCTGCGCTACGTCAGCGGGGAGCCTGACACAGCGCTGAGCCTGCTCAGAATTCTCTCTCTCTGCCCCTCCCCCACTCATTCTCTCCCTCCCTCTCTCTCTCCCTTTCTCAAAAAAAAAAAAAAAAGAAAAAAAAAGAAAATCTAAGCCAAGATCGGGATCCCAAAAGAATGCCCAAAGACACAGGCACCTGGCAAAGGTGTGCCTTCTGTGTCAGCAGTTGATGCGTGGACTGCCTGATCGTCCTGACCGAGAGAAATGGTCCCTGCAGACCCAGCGTGAACACAGTCCAGTGGGGGCGGCTGCTTTCTGCAACCTTCTATCAGCACCGGATCCTCCCGCTACCCAGTAAGTCTGCCTCCCACAGGGCCGATGGCTTGCTGGGAACTAACAGGTCCGCTCTCCCTTACTCGCAGTTTCAAAATCCCCAAACTGCTGAAATCTGTATGATAAAGCCATTTTTATCATAAGTCGTTTTACTACAAAGCCTGACCTGACGTGAACTCATTTGGCAGCAAAACGAGCCTCCACTGATGTGAGGCCATTTACGGCTTCTCTTTCCACCACTTAGTGTGTGAATGTTGGCGGACTTTGCTCAGAACTGTTTATATGTTTACCAGGTACTGCCCCACACCCTGCTGGGGGTATTTTGTAACATACAGTGTTAAGGCAATCCATCATGGCACTTTTCTTTCTTTCGTTTTTTTTTTTTTAAGTGTATTTATTTATTTTGAGAGAGACAGAGACAGCGCAGGGCCGGGGTGGGGGCGGGGGGGTGGTGAGTGGTGCAGACAGAGAGATTCCCAAACAGGCTCCGCACTACCAGCACAGGGCCTGATGTGGGGCTCGAACCCATGAAGCCGTGAGATCACGACCTGAGCTGAAACTAAGAGTCGGATGCTTAATCGATTGAGCCACCCAGGTGCCCCTCATGACACCTTTCTAAACCATGAAAAATTCTGAATTCTGAACCATCTGGCCCCAATGGTTTTAGGTAAAGGATTATAGATCTGTATTTACAAAATTTTCCCTAAAAAAGTGTCATCGGCTTACAAGTAAAAGGAGCCAGACACAGACACAGATAGGATACGATCCTGTTTCTATGAAAGTTCACGAACAGGCAGAGCAAATGGACAGTGGTAGAAATCAGAATATCAATTACCTCTGGGGAGGAGAATAGACCAGGAGGGAGCACGAGGGAACCTTGCAGGGTGCTGGAAATGTCCTGTATCCTGATCCGGGTGGAGATTACACAGGTACCTACGTACGTAAAAATTCACCAAGCTGTACATTAAAGTGTACTGCACTTTGCTCTAAGTCGGTTACACCTCAAAACAAAAGTAAAAATAAAGATTATGGGAATCTGTTATCTCAAATCAAGCAATAAACGGCTCCCCATGGCACCCCATCCCACCCTGTGATGCTTTTGAACTTCCCAACAAAACTTAAAGTCATCGTCACATATGTCTGGCTCATCTTTAATCCCAAGAAACAAGTTTAATGCAAAAGTCAAATTTAGTGAACAGGTAAAAAACTCTGATTTGCCCTCCCAAAGAACCCATCCCCAGAGTGTATCTGCGCTTTAAAAGTGCTGCAGGAAACCACTCGGGGCCTGGCTCCCTTGCGTGAGAGCCTCTCCGCTCTCCTCAGCCACCGGGAGGATGTTTGCCGGCCCTGCTGCCTCCAGCAACGGCTGCTGAAACTGCCAGCGGGTGGTGAGCGCGAACCCAGGCCTGGCATCCTACCCACAGTGCTGCAAGTCAGAACTTGCGCCCGACCAACAATATCCCTTAATTGCATCTGATTAGCTGGAATTTGGAATTTGTATCTGAGAACTGGAGGGCACCGGGGACTCCTTGATTAAACAGGTCAGATAAGCATATATTGTTGAGAGGAGCAAGCATCTTTCCCGAAGCTTGCTCGTTGCTCAACATCGTACAGCTCATGGCCTTGTCCTTTGACCCTCACTCCCAGGACATGCCCACCTCCGCTTTCCCGCCCACTTCCTTTCTGTGCTCCACTGGGGGGAGGTCAGTGCTCCACTGGGGCCTGGCTTCTCTCTGCTACTCCACTCATGACTCAGCCCACATGTCAACCTTCCCATCTCCGGCCAGAGGGCACCGTTCTGATGGCCTTGGGCTGTCCTCGGCAGCCTCTGATCCTTTCAGGAACAAGTCAGGATATAAACAAACAAACTGACCCACTTGGGCTTTTCCCTAATCTTTCTAGAGCACGCTGTCCAAATCAAGAGCCTGTGCTGATGGAAACATTCTATATCTGCGTTCTCCAACTCGATAGCCACTAGCTACCTGTGGCTATTGAAACAGCACCCCAGTTATGGCTAAGTACAACTTAGGAACTGAAATATATATATATATATATATATATATATATATATATATATACACACACACACACACACACACACACACACACATATATATATACACACACATATATACATATATATATAATATATTTCTGATGTTGCATTCAGTTGTATTTTATTTTTTATTTTTATTTTTTAAAGTTTATTTATTTATTTGAGAGCAGGGAAGGGGCAGAGAGAGAGAGGGAGAGAGAGAATCCTAAGCAGGCTCCACGTTGTCAGCACAGAGCCTGACTTGGAGCTCAGTCTCTCTCATGAACAGTGAGATCATGACCTGAGCCAAAACCAAGAGTCGGACACTTAACTGACTGAGCCACCCAGGCACCCCTCTTCTTTTCTTCCTTTCTCTCTCTCTCTCTTTTTTATCCTTAGCTCCAAGCCCAAGGTGGGGTTTGCACTCACTACCTGGAGATCAAGAAGTACATGTTTTACTGACTGCACCAGCCAGGCCCCCCCACCTTTTTGTATTTAAAGAAACGTCACCAGGGGCACCTGGGTGGCTCAGTCGGTTAAGCGTCCGACTTCGGCTCAGGTCACGATCTCACAGTTCGTGAGTTCGAGCCCCGAGTCAGGCTCTGTGCTGACAGCTCGGAGCCCGGAGCCTGCTTCGGATTCTGTGTCTCCCTCTCTCTCTCTGCCCCTCCCTCACTCACGCTCTGTCTCTGCCTCTCTCAAAAATAAACAAACATTAAAACATAAATAAATAAATAAATAAATAAATAAATAAATAAATTTTTTAAATGCAGGGCCAAACTCATTACTTTCAATCCAAGGAATGCAGATCAAGCTGGAGGAAACTTAGCGGTGGTGCGCCATGGGGTTGGTTTTGACCGGCTCATCTCGGTGTTTGTATTAGACGCTCCAATAAAGATGTGCGGGTCTGCTAATCAAATACAGAGAGCGTGTTATGTTCTGAGAAGTCTGGCATACACATAACCAAGATTTAAACTATTGTGACAGGCAGGAGTGACACAGCTACAAAATTAGCTTCTCTCCATCGGACACCTCAACAGACCACACACGGTGCTAAGTGCCTTTCTGTATCATTTAATTGTTGCCCCTCCGTGAGATCAGAAATCGTGACCTCGTTTACAGATGAGGAACGTGAGACTCAGAGGGGCTAAGTCACTTACCCACTCTGAGCTTCCATTCAAAAGAACCTGACCCCGGAGTTCATACCCTTTCCACCACGCTCTGCCGTCTCCTACTCGGTTACGCCAACAAAATGAACACGAAAGGGGTAAGTGACCTTGATACAACGCATGGTAAAGTTAGAGGAGACCTGGTTCTAATGTTCATGACGTCAAAATCTTGGCATTGCTGCTGAACTTAGACAGCGGCAATATAACTCCTGAAAAAGCTCACATGACCTCGGGCTCTACCACAAAGCACAGTGACCACATTGAGGGAGCCAGCTACCCTTCTGTGCACCCCACCAGTCAGTGACATCGAGAAGGTGGGACCAGTTCCAAATAGCAGGCTTTTTAAACAGCTTTCTTGAGGTATCGTTGACATACAATAAATCGTGTGTGTTTAAATTTTTTTTCAACTTTTTTTTTTTTTTATTTATTTTTGGGACAGAGAGAGACAGAGCATGAACGGGGGAGGGGCAGAGAGAGAGGGAGACACAGAATCGGAAACAGGCTCCAGGCTCCGAGCCATCAGCCCAGAGCCTGATGCGGGGCTTGAACTCACGGACCGCGAGATCGTGACCTGGCTGAAGTCGGACGCTTAACCGACTGCACCACCCAGGCGCCCCTAAACCGTGTGTGTTTAAAGTATACAATTTGAGGGGCGCCTGGCTGGCTCGGTCGGTAGAGCGTGTGACTCTTGATCTCAGGGTCATGAGTTCCAGCCCCACATTGGGTGTGGAGCCTACTTTTAAAATGATAAATAAATATAGGGGCGCCTGGGTGGCGCAGTCGGTTAAGCGACCAACTCTTGATGTCGGCTCGGGTCACAATCCCATGGTTCGTGGGTTCAAGCCCCATGTCGGGCTCTGCGCTGACAGCACAGGGCCTGCTTGGGATCCTCTCTCCCTGTCTCTCTCTCTGCCCCTCTCCCATCTCTCTCTCTCAAAATAAATAACTTTTAAAAATTAAAAAATAAAAATAATAAAGTATACAATTTGATAAGTTTTGACATATGTATAAACCTGTACAAGCATCATCCCACAGAGCTTCTTGTGCACTTTGTTTTTTGGTTTTCTGTTTTAATTTTTTTTTTTTTTTATGTTTATTCATTTTTTGAGAGAGAGACAGACAGACAGAGCTCGAGTGGGGCAGGGGCAGAGAGAGAGAGGAAGACACAGACTCCAAAGCAGGCTCCAGGCTCTGAGCTGTCAGCACAGAGCCCGATGCAGGGATTGAACTCGTGAACTTCGAGATCATGACCTGAGCCGAAGTCGGACGCTTAATGGACAGAGCCAGCCAGGAGCCCCTGGACAAACGCTTTAATTTATTCTGGGTAAATAGCTTGGGAGTTGAATGGCTAGCCTGTATGTTTCACTTTTTTAAAAACCTGCCAGTTCTTTTCCAAAGTACCTGTCTCATTTTATGTTCCCAGTGCAAACCCAGCTGGAGAGTTTCAGGTGCTCCCCATCCTTGCCAGTACTGGTAGGGCCTGTCTTTTAATTTGAGCCATTCTAATAAGTGTGTAGGGGTCAGACATCACTTTTTTTTTCTTAATTTTTTTTTAACGTTTATTTATTTTTGAGACAGAGAGAGACAGAGCATGAACAGGGGAGGGGCAGAGAGAGGGAGACACAGAATCTGAAACAGGCTCCAGGCTCCGAGCTGTCAGCACAGAGCCCGATGCAGGGCTCGAACTCACGGACCGTGAGATCATGACCTGAGCCGAAGTCGGACGCTTAACCGACCAAGCCACCCAGGCGCCCCCAGACATCACTTTTTAAAAGGGTAATATTACAGGGACGCCTGGCTGGCTCAGTCGGTGGAGCATGAGACTTGATCCTGGGGTGGTGAGTTCGAGCGCCAAGGTGGGTGTGGAGCTTACTTAAAAAAAGAGGGGCGGGGGGTGATATTACAAACCAAAAAATATATGGAAGAAAAAGTTGGAGGGGAAGGATCTGGACCCAGGACCCATAGGGAGCTGGGAGTATTTGGTTTGGAGACAGATGAGTATCTTAAGTATCTGTAAAAGGGACTAAATTTCTATGTTGTTTTAGAAGATGCACCAGAACCCGAGGGAAAAGTCACCGGCAAACAGACCTTGCTTCAGCTGAGAACATTTTGATACAGGCTCTCAAAGGCAGAATGAGCGTTTGAGGAAGTGGGGTCTCTGCCCTTAGAAGGATCAGGCAGCAGTATTTGGAGAATTCCTCTCTCAGGGATGATCAATTCAATACAGTTCACGTAGGCTGAGTACCTACTATGCACTGTGACGGGACGTGGCGAGAGGACACAAGAGCAGATGTTCTCATGTCTTTGCCTAAATATTATCATGTGATTAGGGTTCTGCCAAAGCTATGGGCAAGGGGGACAGGAGGGAGGAGGTGGAATTGCCCAGAGGGGGTGACCCTGGGTCTCCGAAGTCCTGTCGGAGGCTCTGAGAGAACACCTAAGTAGGGGGCCGCTTGGGTGGCTCAGTCGGTTAAGCATCTGACTTCAGCTCGGGTCATGATCTCGAGGTTCGTGAGCTCGAACCCCGTTTTGGAATAACATTCAGCTGAAATGCAATCTGGAGCATTCTTTCCATATGATACGGGAATGCTCTCCAAGAGCTATTGAGTGGAAAAAGCAAGGTCTAGACACCGTGTATGGCAAACTAGCAGCTGAATTTTTTAAAGGGGGTTTGGTGAGTTAAGAACACACGCACAGGGTTCATTTGCATAATATCTTATACCTCTCGACTAGTAACATAGGTTGCTTTTGAGACAGGAAGTGGCTGGGAGACAGGTGTGGGAAAGAAACTGTCTGACATACCTTTCTGCATCTTTAGAATCTTAATGGTGTAAGTGAATTGCCTATTAAAAATAAAACTAAAACTAAAAATGTTAAAGGCACCTGCCTATTTCAGCATGTTTTCCTGGAGTGCCTTCCTCAGCCTTTTCCTCTGCGTTCACTTCCTTCCATTGAGGCTTGTGGGCAAGTCTTCCTCTCCGAGGAGGCCGCCGTGGGGAGCTTATATTTCTTTCTGCCTCTCTCCCCAAGGAATGCATCATCAAGACCGATTTTTCTTAAACATTAATGTCTGTTAATGTAATCAGCTTGGTATCTTGTAAAAATTCAGACTCTGATTCAGTAGCCTACGATGGGCACTGAGGTCTGCATTTCTTTTTTTTCTTTTTCTTTTTTTTAGATGTTTTATTTTGTTTTTGAGAGACAGAGCATAAGTGGGGGAGGGGCAGAGAGAGAGGGGGACACGGAATCTGAAGCAGGCTCCATCCAGGCTCTGAGCTGTCAGCACGGAGCCTGATGCGGGGCTTGAACTCACAGACCGTCAGTTGATGACCCGAGCTGAAGTTGGACACCCAACTGACTGAGCCACCCAGATGCCTCCGAGAGTCTACATTTCTAACCAGCTCCCGGGTGGAGCTAATGTTGCTGGTCTCAGACTACACTCTGAGCAGGGAGGGTCTAGAGCTCTGTGTGTTCCATGCTGAGGCTCATGGCCAAAGCACTGAGAGGTCTCGAGAAGCTGTCCTGCTCTAGAGAAGAGGAAGGGATATGATGGTGGCGATTCTCATGAAGAGAGAGGCACGTCGATCCTCGGGCTGGTCTGAGCCCCTTAGTTAGCATTGCTGCCAGAGTAGGGACCGCTGACCATCACCCCGGGTCTCCATTCCTACCCACCACTCTCTTGCCTGGAGCACAGACGCACTCCCATACTGCCTCCATTGAAGGGAGGCCCAGATAGCAGGTGCCTCAGAGGGAGCTGTAGGAGATGCACCAACCAGAAAAATAAATGCCTTTCTTCTTCTCCCTCCCTCCCTCCCTCCCTCCCTCCCCCCTCCCTCCCTCCCTCCCTCCCTCCCTCCCTCCTTCCTTCCTTCCTTCCTTCCTTCCTTCCTTCCTTCCTTCCTTCCTTCTTTCATAAGCTCTACCTCCAACATGCGGCTCGAACTCACAAACCCCGAGATCAAGAGTCACATTCCTATCTCTGATGGACTAATGGTGGCTGCAGGCCACACCCTCTCTCATGCCCTCCCTGAAAATTCAGAAGCCAAATCAAACCTCCTACAGAAAATGAAACCAGACAGCATTCAGCACAGGCTTTCTCCCTGGGTGAAACGCAGATGTCTTGGATTCAGGTGTGGCGGGACCACCTGCTCTGGCAGAAAGCGGATCGCCCTCCAACAGAGGCCTCTTCACTTGCCCAGGATGAGAACTGACCCGTGAACCTGGAAGCCAGGCTACTGAACGCCCCCACCGCACCCCTTGCCCCAGGGGACAGGGTAGCTTCCTAGGCCACACACGTGGGTTTCCCTGATGAGGCAGTTTTCGGTATGACAAAACCCTGCTCTTGCCATTGCCAGAGAGGGAGGAGGATGGTGTAAGTTCTGGAGGGAAACCAACAGGCACATTCCCGCGGGGCAGACCCCACCCGTGACTGGAGCAGTGCCCCCCTCACCCCGGTGATCACTGGAGAAATGTCAGGGGAGGCACCCCCTCTCCCCATATCATCCCCACCCACCCGTGACCCTGCCTGAAATTGCACCATGCACGTTCATTCTTTTAGGATGAGAAACTGCATCTTTTAAAATACTCCCACCCACCAGACAGGTAATACATTCAGCTGTTATCAGGCATCTACACCTTAATGTGAATTAGTTGATTAGTCCTGGAATGTTTCACCTGGAATGCGCCTGGTCCAATCCCTCTTCTTACAAGTGAAGGAAACCAAAGCCCAGAGTGGAGGAGACCCACTGAAGGTCAAGCAACAAGGTGGTGGCCAAGTCATGGCAGGGAAGGGGCGTAAGGGAAGGATTGTATGCAGGTGGCAGGGGAAGAGGAAAAACCCCAGGATCACCGAGAGGGGCAGAGGCATCGTCAAGGTTGTGCTTTATACACTAATTCAGAGCTGTGTCAACCTTTTCCCCCCACGAGAAGGTAGGAGGCGGAACCAGAAGCACGTCTCCACCCCACCCCACCCTTGAACATAAAACTCCTTTGAAGTTTCTGGTTTTATCTCCGAGTTCATTCAGATGCAACATTCTACTCTAAAGTATATTCTGGTTTGTGTTCACATAAAAATAATAGAGAATAAACCGGTGGTTGCCAGAGGAGAGGTTAGAGGGGAAGGGGATTCAAAGGTACAAACTTCCAGTTATAAAATAAATTAGAAAGATTTTTAAACGCAAAATATTCTTTCTTATTTTTTAACGTTTTATTTATTTTTGAGAGAAGGAAAAAGAATGAGCGGGGGAGGGGCAGAGACAGAGGGGGACAGAGGATCCGAAGCAGACTCTGCATTGTCAGCACAGAGCCTGATGTGGGGCTGGAACTCACCAACTGTGAAAGCATGACAGTCGGATGCTTTAACCGACGGAACCACCCGGGCGCCCCGAAATATACTTTAAATGGTGAGATTCAGGGACGCCTAGGTGGCTCAGTCAGTTGGGCGTCCGACTTTGGCTCAGGTCATAGTCTCATGGTTTGTGGGTTCGAGCCCTGCATTGGGCTCTGTCCTGACAGCTTAGAGCCTGGAGCCTGCTTCTGATTCTGTCTCTGCCTCTTTCTCTCGCTCTCAAAAATAAACATTAAAGACAAACAAACAAACAAATAAATAAATAGTGAGATTTAAAGGGCCCTAGGTGGCTCAGTCAGTTAAGCAACCAACTTCACTCAAATCATACTGTTATGATTCCTGAGTTTAGGCCCTTCCTTGGGCTCTGAGGGCAGAGTCCCCCTCAGATCCTTAGTCTCCCTCTCCCTACCCCTCCCCTATTCACTCTCTCTCTCTCTCAAAAATAAATAAACATTTTAAAAATAAGTAAATGAATGGTGAGATTCATTTAGTCAGATAGCATTTTCTACTTGCCAGGTAGGCTGAGATCAAAGTTTGTATTTCTGAGGAGGAAACTTGGCTGGCTGGGATGGGGTGAGGAGACTTCTCACTGCATGCCTCTTGGTACCTTTTTTTTTTTTTAAAGTAATCTCTACCACAACATGGGGCTTGAACTCACAACCCCGAGATCAAGAGTCGCATGCACGCTCCACTGACTGAACCAGCCAGGCAACCCGCCCCTTTGCACCTTTTAAAATTATGTGCCGACTGCAAATATTACCTAGTCAAAAAAAATGAATAAAATTAAAACTTGGAAATGTGGGTGGGTGGGTGGGGGTGTGGGGAGACAGACCCTTTTGCTCGGATAGGAAAGAATGCAAACAGGAATATGTGCATGTTGGACAATCGTGGTATTAACCCACATGTTAAAGGTGCACCCCTTTACCTAACAATGTCCGCTGTGGGGATCTAGGCCACACCTAGAAATGGCACACGAGCATATTCACGGCTCTATCATCTGTGCTGACCCTTAGAGGCTGGCCTGAGCATCTAGCTGTCTTTGAAGGCCTTGATGACTCTGAACAAAGACCAGGAGCTACACTGCCTCCTTTCCAGTCTGGCGACCTTTGCACATCACCTCTTAAAGAATCGCTCTGGGGTGCCTGGGTGGCTCAGTTGGTTAGGCGACCGGCTTCGGCTCAAGTCGTGATCTCACAGCTCGTGAGTTCAAGCCCTGCATTGGGCTCTGTGCGGACAGCTCAGAGCCTGGAGCCTGCTTCCGATTCTGTGTCTCCCCCTCTCTCTACCCCTCCCCTGCTCATGCTCTGTGTCTCTCTGTCTCTCAATAATAAATAAACGTTAAAAAAAAAAAAGAATCGCTCAGTGCATAATAGTAAAATAACAACAGGGGTGCCTGGGTGGCTCAGTCGGTTAAGTGTCTGACTTCAGCTCAGGCCATGATCTCACGGTTCATGGGTTCAAGCCCCATGTGCTGACAGCTCAGAGCCTGGAGCCTGCTTCTGATTCTGTGTCTCCCTCTCTCTCTGCCCCTCCCCCTCTCCCCACTCACGCTCCGTCTCTCTCAAAAATTAATAAATGTTTAAAAAATTCAGAAAAATAATAATAACAACAGCTGCTGCCTACAGAGTGGTTGATTTGTGCCTGGCTCTGTTATACACACAACTCCTCCTGTGTCACAGCCACTTCATGAACTAGCTGCTCTTCTCAGCCATGTGGTAGACGAGGACACTAGGGCATGTCAGTGCTAACCTTGCCCACGGCCACGCTCCCTAACTCAGCAGTGGCAGAGAGAAGATTTCAACCAGATGCCCATGCATCCGTAGCAGCTACCATTTATTAAGCACCTGCTGTGTGCTGAGCTGCTGTGCTAGTCACTTGGTGGTGTTTTTACGAGGTCATCTCATAGTCCCGTGTGAGTGCAAGAGGTGATGGGGGTGAGGGGCGTCACTGAGGGAACTGTCCCTGCCCTTAAGAAGCTGATAATGCAAGTAAGAAGATGACCACAACAATCCTTCCACTTCCGCAAAGCCTCACGGCTTCCAAAGCCCTTTATCTATCTCATTTAATCTTCTTGACAATCCAGCCAAATAATTTTCGTGATCTCTGCTCCAGGGTGAGGAAACCAAAGCTCTCCAAGTCACATGGAATGGCCCCCAAGATCATCCAACCAGCCAGGGGAGGGGCTGGAACCTGACCTCAGGTCTCATGACTCCGTCTCTGCTGAGGGGGTATAACATGCTGCCTCCACAGCCCGGCTCAGTGGTTTCCAACCTGCTCTAACAGGAGGACTCCTTCCCCGCTTTGGAAATTGTTGCAAGCCTGCAAATGAATGGAGCTGTTATTTAGGGTTTTAGTCAACCAGGGAAATTCACAGTGGAAAAACGACCAGGGAAGCAGCACCGCCAAAGAGCAGCAGCACAGTCAGTTACCCAGACATTACTTATACAGTCGGCAGACAGTATTTGGAGTACAAATAGACACAGAGACTTCTTGCAATAACCCTGCAGCCCACGAGCAGGCAGCCACTGGCTGAGACCCCACTGCCAGAGCAGTTCAGAGGAGGACACGTCTCCCAAGTCCATTTTCTCTATCAGAGCGAGGTGGGGGTGGGGCGGGGGAAGCACCAAAATTCAATGGGATTGGTGGAAAGTGGTGTTGGGGGGAGCGCTGGGAGCAAAGGGGTGTGATAAGGGCCACAGGCTAGTGGAGAGGCCAACAGGGCACGTGGGTGTTTGTGTATTTCTTTTGGAGGAAAAGGTTGATTCTGGATGCCCAAGAGCCACTACAGCAGTTGGGGTAAAGAAGCAAACCAAACATTAAAAAAAAAAAAAAAAAAAAAAAAAAAAAAAATTGGTGGGTTCGAGCCCCGCGTCGGGCTCTATGCTGACAGGTTGGAGCCTGGAGCCTGCTTCCGATTCTGTGTCTCCCTCTCTCTCTCTCTGCCCCTCCCCTGCTCACGCTCTGTCTCTCTGCATCTCTCTCAAGAATAAACAAACATTAAAAAAAAATTTTTTTTTTAAAGAAACAGACTAGAAATGGAGAGAGGATGGCCTAGAAGAGAGATCGTGCAAGAGGTTTGAACTTGCAATGAAATTACCTTTCGAGAAATAAAGAGAACATCCAAGGCTGTCGTAGTGGGTTCTCACTTGCTACTGAGTGTGCCCCCGCCCTGCACCATCCCGCTCCCCTGTGCACCCACATCCGAGCTGGACAGGTGGCCCTCCGTGCCCTTGACTATGTAGACGGCCTCCATGCTTGATGATCCCTTACCTTTCCAGGATCTTCTCCATGCAGCACAATGCCACAGTGAAGCTCATTGACGTTAGCACCCAGAGGCCCGGGTGCAAGTCCCAGCTCTGCAGCAATCCCGTACGACATTAAACTTCTCAGGGCTTCCATTTCCTCACCTGTAAGATGGAAGTAACAATAGTACTTGCCCTGTTGCTATTTCGAGGATGAGGCGCATGAGCATATGTTAAATACTGAGAACAGGGCGTCCTAGAATAAACGCTTGCTATTATTCCTATGAAGAAGCCTTTTCTGGAGCCCCTGGGTGGCTCAGTTTGTTGAGTGTCTGACTCTTGATTTGGGCTCAGGTCATGATCTCACGGTTCGTGGGATTGAGCCCTGTGTCAGGCTTAGCAATGACAGTGTGGAGCCTGCTTGGGATTCTGTCTCCCTCTCCCTCTGCCCCTCCCCTGCTCATGCTCGCTGTCTCTCTCTCAAAATAAATAAACATTAAAAAAGAAACTTAAATAAAAAAAGCGGTTTCTATTCCCAACTAATCACTCCTCTCCCCTGCACACTTGGCCATCCAAGCTCTTCTGCCACTTTTTTCCCCCCACTTATTTGCCTATTTATATGTTTCTTGATATTAAACAGTAAACACCTGGCACATCAGAGACATTTATGAAGGAAGGAAGGAAGGAAGGAAGGAAGGAAGGAAGGAAGGAAGGAAACAAAGGAAGGAAGGAAGGAAGGAAGGAAAGAAGGAAGGAAGGAAACAAAGGAAGGAAGGAAGGAAGGAAGGAAGGAAGGAAGGAAGGAAGGGAAGGAGGGAAGGAAGGAAGGGAAGGAGGGAAGGAAGGAAGGGAAGGAAGGAAGGGAAGGAGGGAAGGAAGGGAGAGAGGGAAGGAAGGAAGAAAGTGAAGGAGAGGGAGGGAGGAAAGGAAGGAAGGAAGGAAGGAAGGAAAGAAAGAAAGAAAGAAAGAAGGGTGGGTGAGAGGGAAGGAGACAGGAAAAGGGCCCTGACTGCAAAACCTTTAAAATTTCATTATGGAACGAGGCTGGCTCAGTCTGCAGAGCATGGATGGGACTCTTGATCTCGGGGTCGTGAGTTTAAGCCCCACGCTGGGCAGAGAGTTTGCTTAATAAAATAAGTTTACTGTGGCAGTCACCAAAGTGAAAAGAAACCATACAATCCTCATCTTCTGTAGGTGTATCTTAAAACCCTACTTCCCACCAAGCTTTGGGAGTTTGCAAAGTTTGCAAACGTCACGTAAGTTGCAGTCCCAGCCTCCATGGAACTGACAATCTATGGCGGGTGATGGGATATGCCATGTGAAACATAGCAGTAGAACAAGGTTGTTGTACTTGCCAGCCAAGGGATAGTCAGTGCCACTGGAAGGCCAGAGCTGGGAGAGGGCAGAACAATATGGGGTGAGTCACAAGTGTGTGTGTCATCCTTGCTCAAGGTAAACTAGAACTGTTGGGTAACAACAGGAAAATGTCACAAAGCAGGATGAGCCAGTGCATGCCTCTGATTGGTGGGCACAGCCTTGGGTGTGGAGGAGGGAGAGAAATTCAAGGCTTGCTGGGGGTCAGGGCACGCGTGGTGAGACAGTGGGATCGAAGTCCAGAGCCAGAGCCCTTCCAGAGCTCTTACTGGCTTAGAACCTCCATTTTTTTTTATCTTCCCTGTGTTGTGAACTCTTCTAGATGCTGGTTTCTGATAACTTTTTTTATTACTATGCAAGTAACATGCTTTCATAGAAGAAATAAGGAGGAGCAAGAGGAGGAGGAGGGAGAAGGAAAAGAAAATCCAGAGAAAAGAGAAAAAATAACCTAAAGTCCCACTGCCCCAAATCACTCCATATTTTGGTGCCTGCCCACCCACCCTTTATCCTCTCTTCCACCCACCCTTCAACCTATCCATCCATCCACCTATTCATTCATCCATCCATCCGTGTCAGAGTTCTTAGTTGCAAACAACAGAATCCACTCTAACTGAAAAGGAACTTATCTCTTTTTTTATGATGATTTGGTTTTTCAGTTTATTCATTTTTATTTTTTTAATTATTTTTTGTTTATTTTTGAGAGAGAGAGAGAGAGAGAGACAGAGTGTGAATGGGGGAGGGGCAGAGAGAGAGGGAGACACAGAATCTGAAACAGGCTCCAGGCTCTGAGCTGTCAGCACGGAGCCTGATGTGGGGCTCGAACTCACAAACCTTGAGATCATGGCCTGGGTTGAAGTCGGACATTTAACCGAATGAGCCACCCAGGTGCTGCTTTTATGGGTTGTTTTTTTTTTTTTTTTAATGCTTATAATTTTTGAGAGAGAGACAGAGAGACAGAGAGCAAGCAGGGGAAGGGCAGAGAGAGAGGGAGACACAGAATCAGAAGCAGGCTCCAGGCTGAGCTGTCAGCACAGAGCCCGACGCGGGGGTCCAACTCACAGACCACGAGATCATGACCTGAGCTGAAGTTGGCCGCTTAACCAACTGAGCCACCCAGGAGCCCCTTTTTCAGTTTATTTTAAGAAAGAAAGCATAAGTGGTGTGGGGGTTGAGGGAGAGGCAGAGTCAGACGCAGAGAGAGAATCCCAAGCAGGCTTTGCCCTGTCAACAGAGTCTGACAGTGGGGCTTGATCTCAAGGACTGTGAGATTATGACCTGAGCTGAGATGGAGAGTCGGACGCTTAGCGGACTGAGCCACCCAGGTGCCCCTAACAGAAAAGGAACTTATTAAAAAACATTCAGTAGCTCACAGAATCCAAAAGGGAAGACAGGCACAGAGGCTCAGAATGCAGGGATGATGCCCAAACCACCTCAGGGTACTTTTCTAGCCAAACCACCAAGGCAGCTATCAGCATAAATTCTGCAACTTGCCTGAACTCACCCTTCAACAATGGTGGGAATTGGATCTCAGACCATCCCTCCTGTTGCTCTGAAGGCCCAGAAGCCTCCTCTAACCCCCTTCCCCAGGACACCTGCTTCCTGTTGCCCTCTTCCAAATCAAAACCCTCATGTGCATGCATCTGATTGGTGGAACCTAGGTCACATGCCTACACCGTAGTTGCAAAGGAGTCTGGGAAAGTAAATATCTGGCCTCGAGAGAAGTGAGATTTATGATCTAAGGAAAACCCACAAACACAAGAAAGTTAATCAAAAGATACATACTGGTGACCTTAATGCAGGGCAAATGTCGCCTGCACTATGCATTATTTTTCTCCTTACAAATATAGAATGATATCAATTTAATTATTCTCTGAATCTCCAGTGCCTGGCACAGAGCAGGCACTCAATGCAGGAGGAAGGAGAAAGAGAAGGGAGAGATTACACGTTTACATGCTGCCTCACTAAACAAGATTGAACGAAGACTTCATGTTTATAGAATCCATACAACTCCCAAGGCCGTCCGTGGATTATGAAGGAAGGTCTCTCGCCCAGCACCTTAGTACAAAGCTGCCCCCAGCCGTCAGGCTCGTGCTCTGGCCATGGCGTGCAGCATCTAGACCCCAGGGAATGCTGTATCCTGAGGAGTCACTTTCTCTGTAGCCCACCTGTTGGCTTAATGTCACTCAGGCTGACACTGAATCTTCTCCCGTCCCCAATCCCAGAGTTTCATGAGGTTTTAAGTAGTCTCTGAGGGCCACTCTAAAACAGTTGCTGCAAAGGCAACATTAGAGGCCTCCCAGGGTGATAAACATCACTGGCACCACTTTCAAGAGGATCTGTTCAGATCAGTCGTGTTCTTCATGGTCAAGGTGTGCCATCACAGAATTATATGGGTCCTGCCTTTTAGAAGTTTGTACTGTAATTGTTAAGAGGCAAGATACATGCACTTAAATGACAGGCTCTCTTGCTGCCAAATAAGGTAGGAAAACGTCCCTGCTCCCAGGGCCTGGGGGGATGGCCAGGCCCCACAGGCTGAGTGAGAGGAGCCTGCTGAAAAGGGGAAGGGCTGGGGGAGGTAGTGGCCAGGGCACCGGCTTGGGAGTCACAGCAAACCTGCATTCTTCCCTAACCCCCTCAAAGCAGGTCAGACCCTGTATCCACTTGCTGTCGCATCGCGTACCCCTCTTTATGGCTGAATTTCTTTGCGGGGTTATCTGGTTGTTGTCTGCCCCCTCCCCTCCACCCCGAGCTGGCTGTGGTGCCGAGGGAGGTTCTGGGTGGGCAGAGGCTGGTGAGGACCAAATCAGGGCGAGGCTGAGACCCATCACAAAGACAGTCTGAAGCCTCCCCCTCACACTCCTTTCCCCCAGGGAGGAGCAGCTGATGTGTTTCTGGAGTGTTCCAATCCAATTAGTGCCCTCCCTTGCTCCAAGGAGGGGCCCAAGCCACCACTCCCCTCCCTGAGGTGGAGACGGGGTGGGGAGGGGGTGCTGAGGAGGTCTGAACACCCTGACCCAGCTCCTCCTGGCAGCGCGGCTGGCTCGCCGCTGCTGAGAGGCTGCTATGACAGCGCCCGTTTCTAGGCGACTGTTCTGGGGAATGGTCTGTTTTGGCAACCGGAGGGCCCCTGGGTAAAGGGGGCCCGCAGGCCGCGGCGCATTTGCATAGCAACGTCCTCCCCTCCCGGAGCCGCGCGCTGCTCTGCGGCCGCTCAGTGGGGCGGGAGGCTCCCGCTCCGGCTCCGGCTCCGGCTCCGGCTCCGGCTCCGGCTCCGGCTCCGGCTCCGGCTCCGGCTCCGGCTCCGGCTCCGGCCCCTGCCCTCGGCCCGGCCCCAGGCCCGCCCTGTGCTGTCACCGCCACACGGCCCCTCTCACTTCCCGGGGAGGTGGAGGCCGCTTGCTGAGCTGGGGCATTTCCGGAAAGGCTGGTGCCCTAGGGAAGTGGGGAAATGATGCTTGGGGACAAAACACAGACACGGGGGCGGGGGAGGGGGGATGGAATATAATCTTTTACACACTGGAGTCAAAGTCACAGGGCTTGGCAGCATCAAAATGCATCCTGGGTAACAGGGTTGCCTCACAAAATGTTTCTGTAGGTGAACCCTCCACTGAGCCCTAGGAGGTACTCAGAAAATGTCTTTTGGGTCATTAAATTGCAAGTGTATATGTGAAGTTGGAAACGGGTGGGCCTGGAAAAAATATTTCTTACCTAGAAAAATCAGGGGGTGATATTCTTCGGAAATATTTTCAAATGCTTGCAGGAGGGACTTGGTGACATAGTATTGTCCATGTAATTTCCGAAGAAACCGAAAGGGAAAATAAGTAACTCCCGGAGGCCCCCCTCTGTCCTGCACACGCCCACCCCACCGCAACTACATGTGCCATCTTGAGTCCGTGATGCCAGCTGAGATACCAGGCTCTGAACACGCAGACATTAACCGCCCAAGGACACATGCCCTGGGCTGGAACCCGAGAAGGGGGTTGGGCAGGGGCAGGTCACCTCAGCTGAGCGATCACATTCCCTGGCAGCTGTCCAAGGGGCAGCTCTGGCTGCACCTGTTTGTGGGGAGATTTGCTTTTATCAGTATTGACACAGCAGCAGGGCCAGGGAATAGCATAGTAATAAATAAATGAGAGAGGGAGAGAAAGAAAAAAAAAAAAAGGCAGGAGCCACCGAGGCGAGGCAAAAATGCTGAGGTCTTTTTTTGCTTGTTGTATGTCAGCGCGTTCCATCCAGTTTCCCCACCCCTGAAATCTCCGAGGATCACAGAACAGCCTTGGCATGGGAGCCCTGGGTCTTAAAGAGATAAAATTGCAGCTCAGAAGCACCTTAAGATCCTTTTGTGCCAGTATCCCTAACCAACAGATCTCAAGGTTACTGGGTATCCTCACCCGCCACTTAACTGTGTCAGGAAGGTCAGCAGGAAGGGAGTTCCTTCCTCCCTCTGCCAAGTTCCAGCATCAGGGAGACAGCATGATTAAAATGTAGGTTTTGGAGTTGGGCAAACCTAGGATCAAAAACCTGGTTCTGTCTAGCTGTGTGATCTGGGGTATGCTAACTAAACCAGTCCGCGCCTCGGGTCCTCCCCAGAAATGGAAAAACAAAACCAACTATTGTTGCGAGGATGTAAGCGATGATATAAGCAAAGGCGTAGAATAATTCCTCGGTATATACAGTTCACTTCGTTGCTGTTATAATGTATCAACTTCCCATCAAGTTTTTTTTTCAAAAATATTCTTCCCCCCACCCCACAAAAAAAATTTTTTTTAATAATAATAAAGAAAAGAAAAAGGTAGGGGGAATCAGAACTGTTCCAGAAATGGCAGGGGAATGAAAGAGCCTGAAACAGTCTTCAGCTTCCAAACGGGGGCCAAACATGACCTCTTAGTTTCTCAGCCTTGCTTTCCAGTCTTCAGGGGCTGCAAACCACCTCACGTCCAATCTAGTCTGATACAGTGCAGTAAGTGGATTGCAAACAAACCTGGTCATCGGAAGATACCCTGACCAAGCCCAAGCAATAAACCGCGTTTGTAAAAATTACTTGCAGTGAGTCATTACCACGTTTAAGACACGGAGGTAGTTTCTGCAGAGGGCAGGCTAGCATAGCAGCGAAGAAGGTGGACTGAGCTGTCGGACCGCTGGACTCTAACCCCAGCCTTGGCATCTGCTACTCATGTGCCTGTGACAGCATATTTAACTTTCATAAATCTTGCTTTCCTTATCTGTAAAATGGGCATAATAATGCCCCGTAAGCTCGTTGTGAGGACTGAATGCATGAAAAGCATGTAGCGAATGCATGACACAGAGAAAGTGCTTAATCTTGTCAGCACTTGTAGTCATTGCTGTTTGATGAATGAGGCCAGGGACTGTGTCATATATTCATCCCTGTATCCCCAGATCCTCAAACAAAGGCTGGCATTTAGTAGAGTACAGTAATGTTTGACGAAAGCATGAATGCAAGGCCCCTGCCCTCAAGAAGTTAAATCTACCCAGGAAATAGAACACATAAACTACCTACGGCACTCAGGCGCTGGAGACAGCAGAGGGTTAAAAGCCATTCTGCCAGTCCCGAAGCCCCAGAGGCAGACAGTCCCTTGGATCCCTGTTTCATCTATCCAGGATGCTTTCAAGAGAGGAAAACAGGAAGTATCCCTGATAGCCCAGCTTGCTCTGTTTTTTTTTTTTTGTTTTTTTTTTTTAAATGATGGAGGGTGGGGGTGGGGTTGGGGGAGAATGGTCCTCTGGGTCACATTTTGCCAGTAAATCAGCCTCCTTCCCTTGAAATGCTGGGGCTTCCAGAGGGGCAGATAAATAGCTTCTTGCTCAATGCAGAGAGAAAGATGTGGTCCAGAAATGACAAAGCTGACAGGTTGGGGTTCCTTAGTGGACTGCAGGTGTTTCTAGAGCTTGTCCTTTGCATTCGTTCCCTCTCTTCCTCATGTGGACTAAGTGCCTGGCCTTAGTGTGGGGAAGGGGGGCCCTAGGGTTACAGCTCAGTGCCTAATGTCCAGGATGTAAACAGTCCAAAACAAAGGGCAGTGAACTCAGAGAAGATGGGCTGAACTCAGAAGAGTGAGAGCGCTCTAAAGGAGAGAAACAGCATTATGAGAAACAGTTGTAGGAAAGAAAAACAGAAGGGGGCACTTAGATGGCTCAGTTAAGGGTCCGACCTTGGTTCAGTTCATGATCTTGCGGTTCATATATTCGAGCCCCACATCGGGATCTCTGCTGTCAGCCTGTCAGTGCGGAGCCTGCTTCAGATCCGCTCTCTGCCCCTCCCCCTCTTGTGTTCTCCCCAAAATAAATACATACTAAAAAAAGAAAAGAAAAGAAAAAGAGGAAAACAAAAGAAAAAACATGGAGAATAAGTGTTTAGGAAAAAACAAAAGAGAACTGCTTTTTTTTTTTTTTAAGTTTATATCTTTAGTAATCTCTGCACCCAACATGGGTCTCGAACTCATGATCCCGAGATCAAGAGTCGCAAGCTCTACCGGCCGAGCCAGCCAGGTGTCCCCAAAGAAAGCGTCTAAGAATTTGCAGCCAGGGTAATAGAATAAGTGTGCACAGAGAACATGCAGAAGACGATCACCTCTAGGGACCCGCAGGATGGCAGGAGTGGACAGAAACCGGAAGGAGAAAAATAGCTTAAGACAGCAGACCTGACTCTGACCTAGCCAGCGTGAAGAGAGCGTGTGCTAACCCCTCAGTGTGCTAAGCTCACACTGATGTTTAATTTAATTGTGTAACAAGTTCAGTTATCCGTTTGACTGTGATGGACAGGAGAGAACTTTCTAGAAAGGTGTAAATATTCTATGTTGTGAAAGCGATATAGTTTACATGGGCAAATCTATTTGTCAGTATTACACGGTTAAGATTTCTGCGTTTGGGGCTCAGTAGTTTAAACGTCTGATTCTTTATTTCAGCTCAGGTCATGATCTCACAATTGGTGAGATCGAGCCCCAAATCCGGCTCCGCACTGATAGTGTGGAGCCTGGTTGGAATTCTTTCTCTTCCTCTCTCTCTGCCCTTCCCCTACTTGCACTCTCTTTCTCTCTCTCTCTCAAAAATAAATAAGCTTTAAAAAAGAAAACAAAAACAAAACGAGGGGGTGGCTAAGTTAAGTGTCCAACTTCGGGCTCAGGTCATGATCTCACAGTTCGTAGGTTTGAGCACCTCATCAGGCTCTGTGTTGACAGCACGAAGCCTGGAGCCTGCTTCTAGTTCTGGGTTTCCCTCTGTCTCTGCTCCTCCCCCGCTCACACCCTGTCTCTCTTTCTCTCTCAAAAATAAAAAAAATTTTTTTTTAATTTTTTTAAATATTTCTGTGTTTCAATGTTTGTAAATTTCACAACAAGAGCTATACAAACTAGCCATGCAACTATACAAAATAACCAAGTGGGAGGGGCTGAAGGTACAGAAGAAACAAGAAAGAATGTAAATGATAGGTAAAGCATAAGTGGGAGTTGTGTTGACATTAAATTTGGTTTGAAATTTTTCATAATAAAAAAGTTTTTTGGGGGGTGTCTGGGTGGCTCAATCAGTTGAGTGTAGGATTTCCGCTCAGGTCATGATCTCGTGGTTGGTGGGTTCAAGCCCCACATTGGGCTTTGTGCTGGCATTGCAGAGCCTGCTTGGGATTCTCTCTCCCTCTCTCTGACCTCCCCCATGCTTTCTTTTAAAAATAAATAAATTATCTTTAAAAAAAAAAGGTTTATTTTATTTATTTTACTATTTATTTTTGATAGAGAGAGCACACGAGCAGGGGATAGGCAGAAAAAGAAGGAAACAAAGAATCTGAAGCAGGCTCCAGGATCTGAGCTGTCAGCACAGAGCCTGACGCAGGGCTTGAACTCATAAACCGGGAGATCATGACCTGAGCAGAAGTCAGTCGTTTAACCAACTGAGCCATCCAGGCGCCCCAAAAGAGGTGGTTTTTTTTTTTTTTTTTTTTTTTTTTTTTTAGTTGCCTGTAATGTTTTACTGTTGTCCTTAAGCAAGTCCCTTTTGGGTTATCAGGAAGGCAGCAGAGACATTATCTAATCCAGTCATCCCGTTTTAGGTGAGGAAATTGAGGTGAACCTTGATTTGTCCTAGGTGTTCTCAGATATCAAGCAGCAGAGCTAATGATGGAATATCAGGAGGGAGCAGCACCCTTTTGACCTTTTCAACTGTCACCCACTTGTAGGGAGTCTGCTGGAATTCATCGCTTACCCGGGTTTGCCTCTCCAACCCCCCCAGGCCCAAGGCTGTGCAGGGAGGTTGCGTGGGCTGGAAGGCGTCTGTTAGCTGCAAGCCAGTTGCTCTGCTCTGGGTTGTTTTCAGTCTGAAAGGTAATCCTGAGCTCGCAGAGATTCAGTGAGGTCCCTTAGCTGCCACTTCCAAAAGCAAAAAAGGAAACCCAGACAATTAACGATTTCCAGTAACCAAGAGTTGAAACTCCAAGGGGGCCGGAGCCCAGCTCTGCGGCCATCAGAGGCATTGCCTTAGGGCAGTCGCCTCTCTTGCCTTGGTTTTCCCTCATTTGTAAGAAGAGAGTGAAGAAGACTTTTGGGTTCTATGACCTTACGGGGTTGTCAGGAAAATCTCAAGAGGTGTGGCTAGGAAAGCACTATGAAAAGTAAAAAGCAGTAACACAGGGTAGCATTATCACAGAGAGAGGGCAGGGTGGGTGAGGAAAGGTAGGAAAGCAGGAAAGCTTCTGCAGGATTCTTTTTTTTTTTAATGTTTATTTATTTATTTTGAGAGAGAAAGGGATAGAGAGCGAGGAGGAGAGGGGTAGAGAATCCCAAGCAGGCTCCGCAATGTCAGCTCAGAGCCCGACACGGGGCTCAAACTCACGAACTGTGAGATCATGACCTGAGCCGTAACCAAGAGTCAGATGCGTAACTAAGCCACCCAGGTGCCCCTGCAGAATTCTTAAACAAGTCTTTTGGGTTGTGCCTTAAGGAAAAGGCTTTCTGAGGCGGGGAGGGGATGTAACATGTATAGATGTCTTGCACCAGGACAGATATGTTTTGCCTTCTCTATGGTATCTCATTTACTCCTCAAAACACCTTCTGGGGATTCGCGTACTATTATTTCGCTCATTTTACAGATGAGGAAAGAGGCACAGAGACCCTTAACCAACCTGTCCAAGGCCAGACAGCTGGTATGGGCAGAGCCAGGACCCAAAGCCAGGCGGTCCTGGGAGTCACAGGCAGGAAGGCCACACCCTCACCTGAGCACCGAGTGGCTGTGGAGGCTCCCGGTCACCTGGGCATCCAACTCACCGTCAGGAGACCCAGCCTGAGTTCCAGCTCAGCTGCTTCTTAGTCCCGTGACCTGGGCTGAGTCACATGGGCCCCTCAGACCCTCAGTGTCTCCAGCTGTACCACGGTGATAATAAACCCTGCTCCGCCTACCTCGTGGGAAGGAGGTGAGGATTCCATGAAATCACTGATACTGCGAGTGTTTTGAAACAGCTGCAAAGGGCGACAGAAATGAAGACATCAGGATGATTTTGTCAGAGACGCATTCCTGGGTTATCACACGGTGACATTCCAGCTCTTCAAATCCCCGGCCCACCCTCAGCACCCGACTGGGGGTCAGATCCTGGGCCTGAGCACCTCGTCAAATGCTGTTCTGGTGGAAAGGGGGAAGAGAGGCGTCACAAACTGTCCCAGCTTAAGTATTCCCCAAACAATCAGCACAGCACTGGCTTCAGGTTCTAGCCGAGGCCCGAATTTCAGCGAGGGCCCCCTTTTCCTGTTTGTCGTAAAACAAACAGGGTTTCTGCTACTTGGGCAGGATTTAACTGGCCATCGGCCCTGGAGATAAGTGGATCGCACTCAACAAGCTCACATGGGAGGAATTCGTACCCAAGAGCAGTTTCTAATTTATATTTTTGAATCCATAGTTAGGGAACTACCTTTATAGTGACTGGAGACACAGTCTCCCCATAAACTGCATGCTTCCTTCTGTCCAGGCCTGAAATAACTGAGAAACAAGAGACCAAAATTAGTCAAATGAGCAAATAGCTTCTTCTTGTAAGACTGTAAAACTTTGGGGGCGCCTGGGTGGCTCAGTCAGTTAAGCGTCTGACTTCGGCTCAGGTCATGATCCCGTGGTTCGTGATTTTGAGCCCCGCATCGGGCTCCGTGCTGACAGCTCAGAGCCTGGAGCCTGCTTTGGATCCTCTGTCTCCCTCTCTCTCTGCCCCTCCCCCACTCACTCGCACTCTCTCTCAAAAGTAAATATTAAAAAAAAAAAAAGACCGTAAAAATTTGAGGACAGGACCTCTTTCAGTTTACCTGTTTTGTATATCCCTCCACTCCCCTGCCCTGCATACCTGACACAGGACGTCACAGAAAAGCACGGAGAATGTTTGAGAGAGAATGCAGGGGTTTTTGCAAGCTTCCTGGAGGTCAAGGCAAAGCTGTGTGTGTGTGTGGCTCTTCCCCACGGTTTGTGCCTCTCTGTGACACCCCCCTCCCCCCACCCCAGACACTCACTGCCCACCCACTTCAACTCTAAGCTTAGAGGGACCATGTTTCCAAACCTCAAATCAGGAAAACCAGGCCTGACAGTATTTGAAACCAGGAATTTAGGTTCCAGAAGGATTTGTGCCCTTTGGTCTGCACTTGGGTTTATAATATCCTCCTTCTGCATTTTGCTCAACCCAGTTTGCCCGTTTACAGCTTTCCTTACGGTGATTACATTGATTCCTAAGTACCCCTAGGTATTTAGAAAACTCACCAAAACTCACCGGCAGACCTTCAAGTTAGCTCGCCTGGTGATTTGGTGGTTCTATTCTGAAGCTTGCCCATGTCTCCATTTCCCTGTTCTGTTGTCCTTTCTGGAGTCTGCTAGACTAGGAGCACAGGAGGGGTGGATAGCTGAGTAAGGTCAGGATTGTCCCCAAGGGGAGAGCCTTCGGGTGCTGGGCAGGGCAGGGGAAGCCTGGATTCTAACTGCAGATCTGCTTCTCATCAATGGTGTGTCCTTGGGCAGGTCACTTCTCTCTGGTCTCACTTTAAATGAAGGAGTGTGGGGGATGGCACAGGCCCAAGTGATTGACATCTTGCGACTCAAGCGCTCCGTGAGTCGTGGAATGTGAGAATTTACCCGCATACTCTGCTTCTCCTGCAGTTTGGGGATAAACTGTCTGGCTCCTATCTAAGGCAGACACCTTCACTGGCCTCTAGATCCCATCCCCTCCCTCCAGCAAAGCTCTCTCCTCTCTCCTGTATCATCTGTATTTCCCTGTTTGCTAAATCACCACAGCATATAAATGTATTTAAACATGCTACAATTCCACCCATCTTGAAAAGAGTCTCTCCTGGGACGCCTGGGTGATTCAGTTGGTTGAGCATCCAGCTCTTGATTTCAGCACAGGAGAAACCCTCCGTGGGTCATGAGTTCGAGCCCCTGCACCATCACGTTGATAGTGCAGAGCCTGCTTGGAATTCTCGCTCTCCTTTCTGCCCCTCCTCTGCTCTCCCCTACACGCACACTCTCTCTCAAAATAAATAAATACACATTAAAAAAAAAAAGTTTCTTCTGACTCTACTTCCCCTCTAGCTTATCTCTCTCAAACTCTTTTTTTTCTTTTTTCTTAAGTTTATTTATTTTGACAGACAGAGAGCATGAGCAGGGAAGGGCAGAGAGAGAGAGAGAATCCCAAGCAGGCTCCGCACTCGAACTCCCAAACGGTGAGATCATGACCTGAGCCAAAACCAAGAGTTGGCAGCTAACCGACCGAGCCACCCAGGCACCCCTCTCAAACTCATTTCGATCACTGCACACCTCTACCCAAACTGCTCTTTGTTAAGGTCAGCAATCCTCCCCACCCCCGCCCTTGTGGTTAATCCTAAAGGTCATCGTTAGTCTTCATCTTACTTGACCCACCGAGGATCAGCTGACCACTTCTTCTCCTTTTAACACTTGTTTCTCTTGGCTTCCGAGACACTGCATTTTCTTGGCCATTCTTTAGGGTGGGTTCTTTCCATCTCTTTCACCTCTACACGTTGGAGGGTCCTGGGGCTCAATCCTTGTATCTGTACCCAATCTTCACCAATCCATTTGGTGATCTCATTCAGTCTCATGTTAAATGCCATGGGGCTTAGCCTAGGTTCCTCTAGAAGCAGAACCTTCATAAAAGGTTTGCATGCAGGTAGTTTATATGGGAATGAAATTCCAGAGAGCAGAAATGAGGGACAGGGTGACAGAAACAGAGAAGAAAGGATAAACCAATTCAAGTGCATTATTGAGCACTAATGAGTGACAACCACTATGGGATACTGACGCTTTTCTCCACACAACCTTCTAAGGAGATTCAGAACCGGCTGTTAAGGGATAAAAAGGGATCCACATTTATCCACCAGCTTCTCTTCAACATTGGTTGAGGGCGGCCCCATGAGTGTCAACTCCCCCATCAACTCAACTCTCTGGGTTATACATAATATGGCGGTGCTGAGTGAGTTTCCATGATTGTCCTACAGCCAACTTTGTACCGGAAGCAAGAAATACACAGAGAGGCAGGGGTGAGGCACGGTCAGTTTGTACCCATTGCAAATCTGGCCAATACCAACTGCACGACATCAAGCTGGGAGAAGAAGATAAGGCCAAGAGAATTTAAGGAAGTGTCTGATACATCATCTATACCTAGACGGCCCTCACCTTTATCTCTCTAGCCTGGACCTCCCCCTTAAACTCCAGACTCATGTCTCCACTGCTTACTCCAAACTTGCACTTGATTGTCTCCTCAAAACCTGCTCCAGTTGTAGTCTCCGCCATCTTCATTAATGGCAACTCTTATCTTCACAGATGTTCCTTCCTTCCAAGGCAAAGACCTTGGAGACATGCTTGAGTCAGCACTACATACAATCCATCAGTAAATTATGCTGGCTTTACGTTCAAGATATATTCAAAATCTGACCACTTCTTATTTATTTATTCACTTATTTACTTATTTATTTAAATGTTTACTTATTTCTGACAGAGAGAGAGAGAGACACAGAGAGAGAATGAGCAGGGGAGGGGCAGAGAGAGAGAGGGAGACAACAGAATCCAAAGCAGGCTCCAGGCTCTGAGCCGTCAGCACAGAGTCTGATGTGGGACTCCAGCTCATGAACTGTGAGATCGTGACCTGAGCCGGAAGTCAGATGTTTAACCGACCGAGCTACCCGGGCGCCCCCAAACTCTGACCACTTCTAACCTCTGCTCCTTGTCCAAGCCACACCACCAGCCCTGGACTGGACTGCTAGCAACTATCTGCTAACCAGTCTCCCTGATTACTCGCTTATCCGCTTATTGTCTATTCTCCACCCCAGCTAGTGAGCCTTTTTAAATACAAGTCAGATAATGTCCCTTCTGGGCATTTCCTTTCCCCCTCCCTGCTTTATATTTCTCCTTCACCCTTATCGCTATCTGACATAATATATATACTTCATGTATTTACGTATTTACTTTGTCTATTGTTTCTCCTTTTACTAGAATAACAGCAAGAATTTTTGTCTATTTCATCCCCAGTACCTAGAACGGTGCCTGGTGCCTGGGGGGAACACGATAAATATTTGTTGACTAGAGACCATCTAGTTCAAGTCCATGCACTTTACAGATGAGAAAACTGTAGCCCAGAGATATGACCGTGCTAATTATACTGCTCACCTTTTTTGTTTTTGGTTTTGTTTTTTTGCAAGGCTTTCTTGACACCTTGCAAGTTCGGAATACTTTGTCTCCATTTTCAGCAACATTACCTGTTAGTTATTATTATGGATGTTGGCCCTCTAGCCAGTCTGAATAGCAGTTTGTAGTCAGGCTCAAATGTACCTCCACAAAATCACTAGAGAACAATTCCAGGGCATTGGAAGCTTAAGTAATCCAAGATCATACAGTATAAAGACAGCAAGCAACAATGCAGGGAATTCAAGGTGAGGAAAGTCTCTGGGGTGTTTTCAGAAGTGCAACATTGAGATCCCTGAAGCAGAAAGTGCGTATTTCAGGTTGGGTAGCAGCAGAAGTAAGGAGACAAAATTACTCATTCCAAGGTGCCTGGGTGGCTCCTTCAGTTAAGCATCAGACTTCGGCTCAGGTCATGATCTCACAGTTGGTGAGTTTGAGTCCTGTGTGGGGCTCTGTGCTTACAGCTCAGAGCCTGGAGCCTGCTTTGGATTCTGTCTCCCTCTTTCTGCCTTTCCCCTACCCTCACTCTGTCTCTCTCTCTCTCTCTCAAAAATAAACATTAAACATGAAAAAAAAATTACTATCCCTAATTCACAGCATTCTCTGCCCTCATTTCAGCAGAGTGGGATGGCAAGTGTGGGATGACTTTGGGTTTGACCTAGGCGGTTAGTTCTACTCAGCTATGTTCTAGCTGTGTGACTTGGGCAAGTTACTTAACCTCTCTGAACCAAGGTTCTTTCATGAGGAAGATGATACCTACCCCCATTGAGATGGGAGCATTGCATGAAATAACATTAAAAAGTGCTTAGTAGAGAGACACAGACAAGCAATTAGTAGTATTAAGGTTATCACTGTGACTCTTTGACCAGAATCATAAGAATACGTGTCTGGACCAATCAGGAATAAAGTTGTGACCAGTTTAGAGGGCTGTAGTAAGGAAAGTTAAGATTCAGGGGCAGATAATGGAGGACGTGGCACATGTTGGGAGTCTTGGCACTGTGACATTACTAGAGGATCTTGACCAGGGAACACACAGCACTCGGTGCCTGTGATGAAGAAAACCTGACATCCAGAAGACCGATGGGAAGGAACAGCCTTCCATCACCTAGCCCTGTCGCAGGTGCCTGTACATCTTGCATCACTGCTCTTTCCTCGTCCTGTTGCAGTGACCTGTTTCAGGTCTCTGTGTCTCCTGGAAGGTCAGGACAAAGTCATCCCTACCCTCAGAGCTTGGCACAGGGCCTGGCACATAGTAGGGCTCCATGAGCATTTGTTCTAGTCTTAATAATCTAGACTGACTGCTCTGGTGATAATTCCAGTGTGTGATGATGGCAGCCTGGGTAGGGACCGTGACAGTGAGAATGGGCAGGGTCAAATCATAGAAAGCTGGGGGAGAGGCAGCAATTGTTACAATTCTTTGTATTTTATTTTTTAATATTTTATTTATGAGAGAGAGAGAGAGAGAGAGAGAGAGAGCTAGCACAAGCAGGAGAGAGGCAGAGAAAGGGAGACACAGAATCCGAAGCAGGCTCCAGGCTCCGAGCTGTCAGCACAAAACCTGACGTGGGGCTCGAACCCACGAACTACGAGATCACAACCGGAGCCGAAGTCAGATGCTTAACCAACTGAGCCACCCAGGCGCACTGCAATTCTTTTTACATAGAAAATCAAGAAGACATGCAATCCAGGCTAAGAGGGTGTTTATTTTTTTTAATATTAAAAAAAATGTTTATCAGGGGACGTCTGGGTGGCTCAGTCGGTTAAGCATCTGACTTCGGCTCAGGTCGTGATATCGCACTTTGTGCGTTTGAGCCTCGCATCAGGCTCTGTGCTGACAGCTCGGAGCCTGGAGCCTGCTTTGGATTCTGTGTCTCCCTCTCTCTCTGCCCCTCCCCTGCTCTCTCTTGCTCTCCCTCTCTCTCTCGCTCTCAAAAATAAATAAACATTAAGAAATATAAAAATAAATAAATAAAACGTTTATTTATTTATTTTTTTTTTGAAAGGGCAGGGAAGGGGCAAGAGGGAGACAGAGAATCCCAAGCAGGCTCCGTGCTGACAGCACAGAGCCTGATGCGTGCCTCAAACTCAAGAACCGTGAGATAATGACCTGAGCCAAAGTCAACTGAGCCACCCAGGTGCCCCGGAGCTAAGAAGGCATTTATAAGTTGAACCCAAGTTCCACCATCCAGTAGCTGGTTGCGACTGGATCTGTCATTTGCCCTCTGTGAGACTCCTTTTATCTAGTAAATAGGGATAATGCCTGCCCCACCTGCCAGCATTGTAAGGATCCAAAGATTGTGGATATCTAAATGATCTGTAAACTGTCAAGTGTTTTTAGAAGGTAAAGCGGTGTGAGTAACATGCTTATGATTAACTCCCCATCCTATTCTGTTCAATTCTTCATTTAAAATTATGAGGAGACTGTCTTTGAAGGTTCAAGCTAAGTCACTTCACAAACAGAAGAAGCAAAGACCTCAGGTGAGGAGGTTTTCCGGCTTTAGGTAAAGTAAAGGATGGGTGAGTGGTTGGTCTACAGCTCCCAGGCAACAGAGAATAGCAGGAAAGAATATCTGAGCCAGTCCTCCAGCCCCCAGGTGAGGAAGGTCCCACCTCCTCAGAGATCTCCCCTTGCCGCTTTAGGAAGCCACCACCACTGTTCCACCCCCCTACCAGGTACTGGGACTGCCCATCCGAATATTAAATTAGAAATTACTATCATCACAACTAGAGCAGAGATAAGAAAGACATCCATTTGGTTTTAAGAGATTATTTTTAAGTAATCTGTACACCCAACGTGGGGCTCGAACTCACCATTCCGAGATCAAGAGTCACACGCTGCACCAACTGACTCAGCCAGGACCCCCAAGAAAGGCATTCTCTTAAAGGGCTCAGTGGCTCCAGGAGACGAGGTCGTACTAGATTGAAGGAATTTCGGCATACATTAAAACTGCAAGTTCTCAGGCCCCACCCCAAACCTACTGAATCCCGATCTGTATTTAACAAGATTCCCAGGTGATTCCTGTGCAGAATGCAATTGTAAAGCATCTGTGAAAGGGAGGGTCAAAGGCAAGGAAAAGGAAGAGTTACAAAGGCTCAAGCTGACCATGCATATCGGAACACTGGGCAGAGAGAAGGGGGTCTTGGCCAACAGACTGGGAATATTAAGGTCCCACGGGCAAGGTCATCCCTACCGTGGAGGTGGGTGAGCCTGGGTACCCAGCCTAATGCCCTTAAGCTTTCAAGTCATCTGACCCCTCCTTGCAATAAACCCGTACTCCCCAAACGCTACTCCAGTTACCACTTGGCTTCTGCTTATAGCACATGACGCACCAGGCATATTGACGCAAAGATTCACATCCACCCGACAGACATTTTTCTAGTTGAAAGTAAACACCTGGCATTTTTACTTGATACACGAATCAAAAAGTCAGATGAGGGCCAACGTCTGGATTCGGATAAAGGAACATGGGTCATAATTAGAAAGCCCTGTCCTGAAACAGCCCAGCCAGCCAGGAGGCCTTCAGCAAGAACTCTCATCTCCATCCCTCCTCAACCCCAGAACGTCTACCTGTGTCACATCATTTGGCTCAGCTATTCCTCTAGCATCACATTTCTCAATTTTGCACTACCAACTGGTAAGTTCCCTGAGGGCAACCAAAGGCCGCAATTGAAAACAAACTTGAAAGGATCAGTAGCATGGGTGCCTTAAGCTTTAGCCCAGAAAGGAAAGGAAGTGCCTGTGATGAAACCACAATGTCTCGTTGGGGGGGGGGGGGGGCGGGGGGGAGGACTTCACGGAGGTTTTGATACTGGGGGAAAAAAACAAAAAACAAAAAAACCTAAAAAACCCAAAACCCAAAACCAAAAACAAACACACACCAAAAAACAGGAAGCAGAGTACATGTGGACGGATTAGGGAATGGCTAGGCACACGACGGCATTTGTATACACTGTATGCGTGTATTCAACGCTGTGCTTTGCAACCACCGTGCGCTTAGATTGTGTGTAGTAATCTGGAAAATACTCATGATATACATTCTGGGACCATCAGGGTCCCAGCAGGAAACAGATGGCACAATCAAAATTGGGAACTTTGAAGAGAGTTTAATAAAGGAACTGTTTGCAACAGTGTGAGCAGCATTTGGAAAAGCAACAGAGAAGAGGGCTGTTTCCACTTGCAGGCTGGGCCTGAAGGGCTAAGTGGGGCCCTATCGGAACATGGAGAGAGAACTACATGGAGGAAGGCCTAGAGGGTCACCAACCAGGACCTGCGGCCTTTAATGGAGGGACTCAGCTAGTCTGCAGTGACCTGGAAGGGAGGGAGGTGGGGTAGAAATATCTCTCAAACCCAACCGGAAGCCAAGGAGGCAAAGGAGCACATGGCAGCCTGCGGGAGTCCAGAGCAGGGTGAAGGCAGTTGGTGCGAAAACCTGTAGGAGCAAACAGAAGATACCCAGCACCATGAATTTACCGGGGAGGGAAAACAATCCACAAGGCTGAATTGTAGGTACAGTACAGAGATGTTAAAACTGTGTATACGGACGAGGGGCGCCTGGGGGACTTAGTTGGTTAAGCACCTGACTCTTGATTTCAGCTCAGGTCATGATCTCAGGCGTGGTGAGATCGAGCCCCGTGTTGAGCTCCAAGCTCCAATCCGTGCTTAAGAGTCTTTCTCTGCCCCTCCCCCATTTGCTCCCCCTCCCTCTCTTTCTCAAAATAAATAAATAAACACTGAAAAAATGTTTAAGGGGGCACCTGGGTGGCTCAGTCAGTTGAGCATCCAGCTTCAGCTCAGGTCACGATCTCACAATTTGTGAGATCGAGTCCCGCGTGGGGCTGGCTGCCCTCAGCACAGAGCCTGCTTCAGATCCTCTGTCCCTCTCTCTCTGCCCTTTCTCTGCTTGAGCTCTCTCTCTCTCTCAAAAATAAGTAAGTCTTGGGACGCTGGGTGGCTCAGTCGGTTGAGTGTCCGACTTCAGCTCAGGTCACCATCTCGTGGTTTGTGAGTTTGAGCCCCGCGTCAGGCTCTGTGCAGACAGCTTGGAGCCTGGAGCCTGCTTTGGATTCTGTGTCTACCTCTCTCTCTGCCCCTCCCCTGCTCATACTGTCTCTGTCTCTCAGAAATGAATAAACTTAAATAAATAAATAAATAAATAAATAAATAAATCTTTAAAAATGCATAAATAAAAATTAAAAAAATTTTAAAGACTATATACATACATATGAAAAGAGCTCAAAGGGAAGTCTACCCAAAAGGCAGTCGTTCTTGTACGAAGGCACTAGGGACTGGACTGGGATTTTGGTAAAATGGAGGGTTGTTGACTTTCAATTATTGATAACGTGGCCACGCTACTTTTCTAATAAAACACAATCAATGAAGCGAGTTGAAGAAAAGCATATGGGGGGGGGGGGGTGAGCGGAGCAGGCAGCCTCTTGAGGCACCTTCTTGTATCCTTCCAATCGCTTCATTGTACAAAAGGGAGAAATGACTTGTTCAAAGTCATAAAGCAGGTTCACGCCGAGCTGGGAGTTTGGATTCCACTCCCCGTAAACCCCGTTTCCAAACTGTCCTTACCTCTCCATTCATCTCCATGCCGCCCCTCCCCACTCCCCCCTCCTCAATTCTCCCCTCCCCCTTCTCTTCGGCAAATCCTGGAGCTACTCCGACTTGAAGCCGCTAAACACCCTCACACCCTTAATCTCACTGTCTGAATGATAAATCCTGCAGGACAGCTCATTCCATTCAAGCCCTTCACACTCCCCTTTGAGTAGCTGGGTGGTCTCTTCCGCCGAAGCAGGGGCGGCTTGCTCTTCCTTCCACTTAGCATTCCCCCAGGAGTCGAGGACTTCCCGGGAGCCAGGCCTTCGCCTCCAAAACAATATCCAGATACGCCTCGGCCCTCCCAACCCCCTTTCAGGGCCAGACCATAAAATAAAGCCGCGTGGGCCTTGCACCCCTGGACAGAATCCTTTGTCTGGGTTGGAAACAGCCTGAAAAGATGAAAGAGACTTCCACTCTGACCTCTTCACCTCTTGTTATCTTGTGCCCACTCCCTTTAGACTCTCTGAAGCAGACGGCAGCCTTTTCCCATGGTCGCTGGGGTTAACAACGTCTTAGCAGCTAGCGGAGAAAGGAATGTGAGGAATGTACCTGCCTAAGGGGCGATTATTTTCATCAAGGACAGGCTGAAATGGATAATGAGGTCAAAAACAAACGCCATCTCTTTCTCAAAGGACTCTGTAAAGAGAGGCTATTAGATATAGTTCATTAGTTAGGGGGGTGGGGGGGGGGGTTAGAGAGCTACTTTTTAGACCTGCTACTTGAAGAGAGAGGAAGGCATTTTGCCAAGTTTAGATTCTTTCCAAGTCAGCAGGGGGCTAAGTTTAGAGGCAGATTCAAGCCTTTATACACCCGTGTTTGCGTTTCATTCAGGTACAGGCAACAAGTGACAGCCTGGACTCAAAGGAAAGATCTGCAAAAAAGAATGTATCATAAGGATACAAGTGGGGTCCACGGTAAAAAAAAAAAAAAAAACAACAACAAAAAAACAAAAACAAAAACCGAATCCCCCCCAAATCCAATTTGGAAAACTGGATGAGCCAGGGTTTATATATAAAAATATATTTACCATGTGTTAGCGTCCTTTTACAACATCCCCTTTTCACGATCATCAAGCGTCACCGGAATTCAGGCCCTAACTCCCCACCCTGCACCCCTAGACTTGTTCATGACTTGTAAACCGGAAACTTCTCAAGCCCTTTCCCTTCCGACCAATCCTGCATCCAACAGACTCCTCTTCAACTGCGTGGATCTGTGCCCTCAAAAACTTTCGCTGCTCACCAAGGCGCAACGTGAAAAGGTATGTGCTAGCCTAGAGTCCCGGCAGAAGACACTCTCCCTTCTCTTTTTCTTGAGTATCACCTAAAATCAAGTTTAAGCTCCAGATGGCATCTAAAGCTCTCCAAAATCGGAGCCTACTTAACTTTCAATTTGTAACACACACACTCCCCCCCATGACACCCCCACCACACACATATTTAAAGGACCACTTTCCAGTAATATTCCCATCTTTGTGAGCATGATCTCAGGGCAAATGCCTTGGGCAGCAACAGTGTGTTCGATAAAGTCTCCGTATGTTTCAGTTCTTCTTTGGGGTTAATTCTCTCATGGAAAAAAAAAAAACCAATAAACGGAACTTCAGGCTTGGTTCAATTCACACACACGATCACTTGCTGGAACACTGTGGGGAGGTAAAGGCCAAGGCCAAATGGGTGACCTCCCAGAGTGCCCCGTCAGACAGGAGGAGGCCTGAACACGAACGTACAAACACACACGTGAGAAAAAGGCTCATGCCTCCAAAACAAAAATCTGCAAAGAAAAGGAGAAAGAAGCAATTGGGAAAAGAACAGCACAGGTGCTCTTTAACCTGGGGTAGTATCTTCCCAGCTCCCTAGGCCTCAGTTTTCTCACCTATAAAAGGTGTTAAGACCTACCTCTTAGGGTTGTTGTACTTAAAACACGAGATGTGAGTAAAGCACTTAGAGTGCCTGGCACAGTTCTATAAATGTTAGGTCTGATGGTGATGATGATGATGATGATGATATAGACTGACACCTGCCAAAGTTCTTCTTTGCATTAAAAAAAAAAAAAAAAAAAAAGACTGCTTTCTGTGGAATGTTCTGGACTCCAAGTTCCCTGATCAGGCTGTGCTCACTCAGGCTTTGTACCTTTGCCCCAGCTCTTCTCTGGGTTTGGAATGTACTCTCCCCTCCTCCTATCTCTGGTTCAAAGGACACCTACCCAGCCCAGCAGAACGAATTCTTCCTTCCACTAAGGGACCATAGCTCTCTGATGGCATGTCTCACATTGTAGAATGGCTTGCTTCTACGTTGGTCTCCAGAGTTAGAATATTAACTTCTAACCCCATTATTAGCTTTGGAATTCTCAGTGTCCAACACAATCCCAGATCTAACTCGCCCATATGGGTGTTCAGTAAGTACCTTTGGAAGGAATGAGTAAAGAATGAACAAAGGAATGGCTGTACCTGCATGGTTTCATGCCAGATCCCGCCCCCCCCCCCCAGCCTCTCCATCGTCAGACCCTCGCCGACACCTGTTTGAGAAAGTCGCTACTTCCAGAGGCTCCCTGGAACCTACCAGGGTATTATTACATTTTCAGCTGTGGCCTCCACCCACCTTGTGTGACCTGCTGACCAGCTGGAGATGCCACAGGGAGCATGACTCAGGGTGGCCAAAAGATAGTTTACTCCCCAAACTACAGAATTCAGTTACAGGATAGTGCCCAAACTGCTGCTTTAGGAAATGTGTGCAAATCGATCTGTGTAACGTACTTTATCAACACTGACAATTTGGTGGGCTTGCATTCTCTTTAGCTCCTAGGAAGCTCAGAGGAACAAAATGATAACTGATTACTTTCTACTTTTGTCCAGTAGTCATGAAAGACACAGACGATCCCGGTTTTTCTCCTTAATTCCAAGTTTTCATCAAATTCGAGGGTACGTAGAGTCTGTGGTCTTGGAATAGGACAAAGATATTGGGTCCTCACAGGGATAAAGCCAGTGACCTCCATCTCCTTGGCACCTCTTACGTCCAAGTGAACTTAATGGGCGACAGCCACAGCTTCAGGCCTGCTGGAGGCGTAATGCAGGGCGGTGATACTAAGGTGATATAAGAAATGAAGCCTGGTCTCCAGTTAGATTTCAGTCACTGTAGGAATTTACCCCTTATAAACTATGGGAATATGCAGGTATGGACATTTCTGAACCTTGGCTTTCTTCATCTACCTAACAGGGATGATCACCTAAATCAGAGGACAAAGGTAGGAGGATTAAATGTGACGGTGAGTGATATATCACGCAGTGAGTGACTCCTTAATAAAAGGTAGTGGAGGGGCGCCTGGGTGGCTCAGCCAGTTGAGTGTCCGACTTCAGCTCAGGTCATGATCTCATGGCTTGTGAGTTCGAGCCCCGAGTCAGGCTCTGTGCTGACAGCACGGAGCCTGGGGCCCGCTTCGGATTCTGTGTCTCCCTCTCTCTCTGCCCCTACCCTGCTCATGCTGTCTCTCTCTGTCTCAAAATAAATAAACTTAAAAAAAAAAAATTTTAAAGGTAGTGGAAAGCTAGGCATATAAGCTGGAGTGACAGAGGTCCAGTAAACAAGCAGAAATTAGGGAACGTGTACACGTGTGGGTGGGAAGGGAAGGGAAAGGGGAAATGGCTGCTCTAGGGTAAATGTTAGTGTCCGGGACAAGGGCGGGGGAAGGGACTGAAGTGAACAGGTGGGTATCAAAGGTAATGCAATCATCTATCCCAAAGTCTGGAAGTTACCTGGTCATCTAATGGCCCCCATCTACCTAGCCATGTATCCTGTCTTGTCCTGGGCCCTGCTCTGCTGGATTCACTAGGATCCCTCAGGGAGCCTCAGAGAGCCGCTCAATTATGATTTTACATCTTAAGTTCTTTTTTTTTTTAATGTTTATTTATTTATTTTGAGAGAAAGAGTGTGTATGTGCGGGCAAGAGAGAGTGGGGGAGGGGCAGAGAGAGAGGGAGAGAGAGAATCCCAAGTGGGCTCCACGCTGTCAGTGCAGAGCCCGATGCAGGGCTCAATCTCATGAACCACGAGGTCATGACCTAAGCCGAAACCAAGTCGGACGCTTAATTAGCTGAGCCCCCCAGGCGCCCCTTACATTTTAAGATCTTGAAGGAAATCTTGGACATCATTAAATCCCACCACACCATTCTATCAGTGAGGGAACCAAGGCCCAAGGTCATCATTCTGGTCCTACCTATGCCACCCATGCGCTGTGAGGTCTTTGGGCAGGTCCCTTTCTGAGCCTGCAGTAAATGTAGGCTCTGTAGGGGCGCCTGGGTGGCGCAGTCGGTTAAGCGTCCGACTTCAGCCAGGTCACAATCTCGCGGTCCGTGAGTTCGAGCCCCGCGTCAGGCTCTGGGCTGATGGCTCAGAGCCTGGAGCCTGTTTCCGATTCTGTGTCTCCCTCTCTCTCTGCCCCTCCCCCGTTCATGCTCTGTCTCTCTCTGTCCCAAAAATAAATAAAAACGTTGAAAAAAATTAAAAAAAAAAATGTAGGCTCTGTAAAATGAGGGGTCTGGAGTATTTAGAGATCTAAGTTCCCTCCAAGTGACTTCTGCTGTATTAAAATAATGGTTCTTTCTACCACTCTCAAGTTTAGGCATTAGATTCCTCACTCCCTGAGCGCCCCCCTCCCCCAAACACACACCCAGCTCACACACAAAGTCAAGCAAAGACATGTTTGGATACCTTTTGAGCTCCCTTAATTCTAATCGAGGGCTAGTTTTCACCGAGGGTGAGGACAAGAAGAGAGTGGTCACATAGAAGAAAGTGCTGGAGGCTGATGGCTCCTGGGCGCCCGCCCAGTGTGCCCAGCCCCTGAGATCCTGCCCCTGCAGGCTAAGAGCTGGCAGCGCAGCGGGGATAAATAAGGCCAGCGGTCACCCTTACATGGCCGTCCCCAAGGCTGCCCGGAATCCCTGGGATTACGCAGACTTCTGGAGGGCTTGGAGCAGGTGCCCATCACCTGTTGCGGCCACAAGTGTGCCTGGGCTTCTGCAGCCTCCGTCTTGTGACTGAGGGATTTTTACGTGGAAGCTCCGAGCTCACAAAAAAAGAAAATGCCTCCCTGATGTCACACAGTTGCTGCCAATTCATCAGCTCGAGCTAAAGGTCAGAGAGGGGGAAGCCACTGCTCCAGGGTCCTGTGGCTGCTCCCTCAGATGGGGCTTCCCTTCCAGCAGGCTTCCCGCCAGCCTCCCAGGCTGGGCCAGCGGGGGAAGCCAAGCCGAGAGCTGTTTGCATTTCCAGGGCGTGCACAGAGGCAGTCCTCCCGAGGCTTAGCTGCTCCTGCCCTTTGCAGACATGAACCAGTTCACCCTCCCGGCCCTCGCCTGCCACCGCTCTCTTCTGCAGTCAGGGCACACCTCGGACCCTTCCTTGAAACAGTGCTGTCCCAAGGGTCCTTCCCTGGGATGGCTTCAAGAGTAAAACCAGATCGCACAGAACCTCTTTTGGTATTTTAATGACTAAATGCAGGGCTCAAAGAGCAAAGAGGAGGAGTCCCACTGCTTAGGATGGCAGGCTGCTTCCGCGGCCTCCCAGGAGTGGTATATTTGCAACTTATTTAACCTCTCTGAGCCTGCTTCCTGACCTGGAAAATAAGAATACTTAGCTCATAGTGTTTTCCTGAGAATTCAACGTGGAGCTCTGGTCTGGGGCCTGGCATGTTGTAAGTGCTCAATAAACATCAGCTTGGAACCAACACACACAGCAGTAACTGGACAAGTTACTTAATCCCTGAGTCTCCGTTTCCTCATCCAATGGGGATAAGCATATGTAACTGACAGGGTCGCTGCGAAGATTCAGTGAGAACAAATATTAAGCAATTCACACAGCACCTAGCACCGGAAAAATAAATGGCAGCTGCTGGGACTGACCTGTCCATCAATCAAACTGTGATCTGTAGGGAAGGCCTGATGTATTAACACCTTCTCAAAGCCTGACACAGTCCTTGGACCCCTACAAACCATAATACAGAGTTAAAAATGGGACACGTAAAAAAAAATACATATTTGGGGCGCCTAGGTGGCTCAGTCAGTTGAACATCAGACTCTTGGTTTCGACTCAGGCCATGATCTCACGGTTCGTGGGATGGAGCCCTGCGTAGGGCTCTGTGCTGACAGCGCTGAGCCTGCTTGGGGTTCTCTCTCACCCCCTCTCGCTGCCTCTCCCCTGCCTGTTTGTGTGTGCACGCTCTCTCTCAAAAGTAAATAAACAAAAACTTTGGGTTAAAAAAAAGAAAGTAAAACTACGAAAAAATAAATAATAAATTTAAAAACATGTATATGGTTCAAACATGGGCGCAGGAAAAAAAAAAAAAAAACGGGTAGTGTTTAGAGTTTTGCCTCTTCGGGAAAACTGTTTTCAGTTGCGGCCTACGTTTCCAGGAGAAGAGACAGATGATAAGCTTTGACGGGCAGAAGAGAGGACCAAGTGGGAGACAATAGATGGAAAGTGAAGGGGCATCAGGGAGGAGGAGGAGGCTAACTTATTACTGAGTCATAAGGGAGCAGTGGACTTCTCTAGAATTGGAAGGGACGACAGGCTGGCTCTCTACTTCAAATGTAAAGAACACACCGGGCAAGACAATGACAACAACCATCACCTGCGCAGAGTGGCTCACGTGCTCGCCCAGCGCCGACTGCGTTTCTCCCTCCCCGGCACCCTTGGTGCCCCCCACACTCAGACTTCTGTGTCAGCGACTGACTGAAGGCCGCCTCCTTCTAACCACTCTGCGGCCAACCCTGCCTCTCCTTCCTCCCTGGCCTCTCCCATCCTTCACTTCTGGCACAGGGATATACTTGATGAGGCTTCTCTTCTGGGTTCCTCGTTCCCTCTCTGTATGCTCTCACAGTGACCCAAACAGGGGAGCCCTGGCAGCCTCTTCCCACGGTCCTTCCTCTTACCCTTAAGACAAAGGCGTTCAAGGCTCTTTGTTTTAGATTTCCAAGGGGTATTAGTATTTTAATGACAAGCCCGAGAGAGTCGACATAAATATATCACATTCTGTAAACATTTCTTAAGCCTATGCCCAATTACCAGGCACTACTCTAAGCCCCTTCCACTTTCTCACAACTACCCTAGCAGCTTCCCAGAGGCTTTAGCTGTGAAACCTCGGAGAGTCACCGTGTGTGACCCGCCACGGCCTCTTGCCCTTCAAATCCGGGCAATGACCAAGTGTCGTGAGATTTTTCTTCTGTCTCCCACACATGCTTCTCCCTTGTGGTTTCCACTGGGCACCTCACCTCAGCCCTTCCTAGTCTGTCATTTGTACCTTATTCATGGAGGCCCCTGCCTCCAGAGCCTGAATCTTCCTCCTTCCTCACATTATCCAACCCCCCAACTTCAAGTTCTTCCATGGCTTCCCCCCAGATTTCATTCAGTGTCCTTTGTAACCCCGCCCTAACTCTCCGGAGTGAGATGTATTCATAGAGCCTCCCCCCTTATCATGACAGGGGGTTCGGGGAAGGAAGGAGAAGGGGGTCCCAGTGTCGGTCTGACGAGAGGGCCGTGCACCCAGGAGGGATTAGTGCAATGTGGCTGGGGCAAAAATCTGAATCATAGTCAATGAGGGCAGCCAAATTCCTATCTGGGAAATCAGGGCAGTCTGAAGGGTGAGGCCAAGCCGTAAACAGAATGAGTAATGAGGTCAGAAGCTGGAGGGGACCAGAATCATGTCTAGATGCAGTTCAAGGAAACGGAAATGGTACAGGACTGAGGCTGTGAATTGAATTATAAGAAGGTATGCTGCTCCACACGGGGATGGGGGTGGGAGGAGCAGCCCTCGAAATCTCCCTTCCCTCTGGCTTTGCTCTTTGGGTTTTCGTGCGCGTGTAAACACCCTGCCCTCCCTGCGGCGGCAGTTTCACACGCTTCCCCTGCCCCCAGCACTGCCAAGTTGTCCAAGGTTGTGTGGCAGCGGATGTGGAAACGGAGCCACATCTCCCACCTGACAGGGGATGGGCTGGGGAAGTAAGCTTAAAGTTGTGTTCGTCGGTTGGCAAATTCCCTCACATCTCCCTGTCTCAGATTCCTCATCTGTAAAGCAAGGACAATAATAACACCACTTCATAATAGCGTTACATAATAATAACACTCGTATGAGGATTAGCCAAGCAAATATTTGTAAAACGCTTAGAACAGTGCTTGGCACATGGTAAATGCTGTCTAAGTGTTAGTTAAATAAAAATAAGGTGTGCAGCTGGTAAATAGGGCCAGTACTCAAAGTCAGTTCTAATTTTAACATTCGAGTCCTTAGATCCTCCACTAAGGTCAACAGCAGGTTATGATGGACTAAGCTGACTATAGGACTTTCAAAAATTAATTTTCATGTCAACTAAGAATAGAAAACATGCTGTTGGCTTATTTTACTTGGGCACAAAGGAAATATTGCTTGATTTATCTCCCTTACCTGTTCTTAGGAAGCCACTAAGAAATCCAGAAGGGCCAGTTTCAAATAGTAGTTCCTATTCCCAAATGTCATAAACCTTAAAAAAAAAAAAAAAAAAAAGTCAAACTTGGGGAATCACTGTGAATGTCAGGAAGGAATAGCAGAGGGATGCCTGGCTGGCTCAGTCAGTGGAGCGTGCGACTCTTGTTCTCGGGGTTGTGAGTTCTGGCCCCACGCTGGGTGCAGAGATTACTTAAAAATACAATCTTGGGGCACCTAGCTGGCTCAGTCGGTTAAGCTTGTGAGTTCGGCTCAGGTCATGATCTCACGGTTTGTGAGTTCGAGCTCCACATCAGGCTCTGTGCGGCTCTGTGCGGACAGCTCAGGGCCTAGAGCCTTTTTTGGATTCTGCGTCTTCCTCTCTCCCTACCCCTCCCCCACTCGTGCTCTGTCTCTCTCTCTCTCTAAAGTAAATAAAACATTAAAGAAAAATTTTTTCAATTCTTAAAAAAAAAAAAGGAACAGTATAGATTAGGGAAGCTCAGTTTGGTCTGGCAAGGGTCAAGGCTAAAGAGAGCAGGTAACACAGAGGAAGACACACCATATTTATTTTCCAAAACTGTTGAGGGAGGTGTTTGGAAAAGAGGGAGAATGTGTGTTCGGTTTGTAAAATGATAAAAAAATGGACTGAGTGTAGTGTTCTTTTTTTTTTTTTTCAACGTTTATTTATTTTTGGGACAGAGAGAGACAGAGCATGAACGGGGGAGGGGCAGAGAGAGAGGGAGACACAGAATCGGAAACAGGCTTCAGGCTCTGAGCCATCAGCCCAGAGCCTGACGCGGGGCTCGAACTCACAGAATCGGAAACAGGCTTCAGGCTCTGAGCCATCAGCCCAGAGCCTGACGCGGGGCTCGAACTCACGGACCGCGAGATCGTGACCTGGGGAAATCGGACGCTTAACCGACTGTGCCACCCAGGCGCCCCGGTGTTCTTTAGCTCAGTAGCAATTCAAAAAAGATAGTGCCCAAGCCTGCTTGCTCTTAGCAGTCTATCAACCAGAAATCTTTATTAACTGAGCCTCTCATGCGACTGCAATATGGCACTAATAGATGTCTGAAAATGGTGACCCCAGTAGGCTGCAAAATCCTAAACAGCTTTCTGAAACAAGAGAAAAAAAAAGATTAAATGAAGCTTGCTTTGTGACAAGTGTATTTTATTATATTCTAATTCTTCCCAAACATGCAATGTTTTTGTCATCTGTAGTACGGGGTGATTTATAGGCCATCTAATAACTTTCTACTCGTCGTATTATCAGAACAATACGTTGCCTGATTAAGGTTGGTAGCAGGCTTTCATAAATATTCTTTTTCTCTAAACGCGCTTTCCAAATTGCTTGCTTCCGGGTTCCCACCCCCTTGTCCTTCCTGCCTGTCTCGACTAGCACTTGATCCGACGGTCCTCCACTTTCTCGATTCTTCCCTGAAAGAGGTATCCCTGGCCTCGGTAACCACCTACCCTGCCTTGCACACTTTCACACTGGGGTGGAGGGTTTGGGGTGGGTGCTCTCTTTCAACAAGGAGGGACACCAGCCTGGGGAGGATTTAAGAAATAAGCCCAACTCTTGGGAGGTAAGGCCTCGGAAAGCGAGGCAGCGACAGCTGGGTGGCGTGGAGCACGTGGCTAGACTAGCCCAGAAACCGAGCTGCAAGGGACCGCCCCGGGGACGCCCGAGAGCCAAAGCAGAGCCCGGCTCGTGGCCGCAGGGCCCCGGATCCCTCACCCACGTAGGAGGTTCTCCCGCCTTTTCTAACGACCTTCCCATTCCTCTTGCCCCCCTCCGGAGCCCGCAGTCCAGGCTCTGCATACCACCGGGGTTAGACGCAAATAAAAACCCCATACATGGACTCCCCTCTCAGGTCACACAGCATTTGCTTACCGACCCAGACCGAAGATGGCCCCGGCTCCCACCTCCCTTCCCCACCACCGAATCTCTGCTTGTAAACACCGGTCACTTAGTAACACCCTCAATCAGACGCCTCTGGGCTATTATGCATCACCGACTAACCTTAAACCAACTGCATCTTCACAGGCCTCCCCCCAGAAGAGAGGAAATTCCACAGCTCTGAGGTGATGTGAAACGTGTTCAGCACGCCCCGGCTCTCTTTCTTTCTCACTCGCCCCAGCCAGTTCCCAAACTGGGTTTCCCTGGCCCCCCTGGAAGCGGCCTTCCCCAGGCCCCCTCTCCACCCCCCCACTTCTTTCCCTCGCCATTTAACACCCTGTAACCTGATAGGCTGGAAATGCAGCCTCTTTGATCTCCCATTTCCCACATCCTGAAAGTCCTTAGAGAAGGAGCCCACCCAGATAAAGGAATTCCAAGTATGTCCATCCCCCTCCCCCTTTAGCTCCATTCACAAAGCAGATTACTAAAGGCTCGGGGCTCCGGGGAGGCCCCGCTCCCCTCCCCACCCCAGGGCCCCAGCACCGCCCCTCCCCCTCCAAGAGTTTATTCATTCCAAGCCCTCACTCTTCACCCCCGCAAAAACCTAAGTCCACATGCCTGGAACCAAAAATTAACTTTTCCCTGGACTCTGATCCTAAGGGAAGCTTTCAAACTTCGCTCTGATTGGGACTGTCAGGACTGGTGCCTACCATTCATCTGTCCCCTCGCATTTCTAGATAAGAAGGCTTAGGGAAAATGTGTCATTGGACCAGGGGGAAAAGATACAAATGTTACATGTGATGTTTCAAGAGGACAGGCTCCTGTCTTTGAGAAAGATCACAGACTGTTCTAACCCAGACACATTTCCTTCCAACAGAAATTGTTTGGAGGCCAGAGGAAAAGACGCTTTATTTTATTTGAGGGGATAGGCAGAGAATGGGTGTGTGTGTGTGTGTGTGTGTGTGTGTGTGTGTGTGTGTGTCTGGGGAGGGAGGTTCTGGTAACATTTTTGTTAAGGAATTTCTTGAGTCCAAATATCCTATGCTAGTTTCCTTACCCAGAAATCAGTGGTTATAAAACATGCCCTCACCTCCGTTCTTTAGCGGCCCTGTCCTGAGTTGTCACAGACAGGGAAACAGAGGGCAGGGACAGCCTCTCTGACCTCAACCTCAAAGGTTAGGAAGTACCCCCCAAGCATCTCTTTTCCTTAAGGATGATAAACTATCTTATCCGTCCTTCAGGGAGGGTGGGAAAGATATTTGAATCTGTACCAGGTCTGGGATAATCAGGTTTCTCAGTTTACCAGCCACGGTGTGAAACAGGATTCCTGGGTCCGAGAATGCTCCCCAGTCCTGATACAACAGAGTATATTTAATAGATTCTAAACCACATGGTCTTTGCGACTCAGGATAGCTAACTCGCTCAGTGCACTAGCATTGCACCGAAACTATGTTAAAATCTAGGCACAGGCGTTGGGTCATGCATTCTAGTAGATCTAATTATTACCCAAGGAGTCTCATGGAATCGCAAGAAGAATTCAAGAGTCTGACCTGGGAGTTGCAGTAATGATGATAAGACCTAACAACAGACTGTGGCAGAACAGCCACATGGCGGCTCCTCAGATCACCCCTATGGTGCCGAGGAGAAATCTGTACTGTAACTCAGCTCCAGCACTGGCCCACGTTTGCAGTCCTGAAATAAGGCAGCGTGCTGCCGGTATCCAGCTGGTAACGGGCTCCTACACGGGCTCGGCTTCCTTAGACAACAGCAGCACAAAGGGATGCGCCTGATGCCTGCAGCTA